>NW_027555958.1:437481768-438066768 GCF_003287225.1 Phascolarctos cinereus
TCATCCAGTTCAGTTTTTGTCAACAAAACATCATTACAGATTTTATTGAATTTCATCATTCTTCATGTTACCCTGTGTACTATAGGTCTTCCTCTAATTCTTTCCTGATTCCTTTTTAATGTTAATGCCTTCCCTTTGTGATTGTCTCTAATTTATCCTGTGCGTGTCTTATTTGTGCCTAATGGTTTATGTCTTGTCTTTTTCAGTAGACCTGGGAACTTGAGACCTGGGACTCTTTTGCCTCTCTTCCTCTCCCTAGCTCTTAGTGCAATCCCTGGAACATAATTAGTGCTTAATAAATGCTTATTGACTTAACTCCTTTTGGTATTTTGCATATACCAGTGCTACCATCACAATGCATTTTGTATACTTTACATTAGCTATACTACATTACTGACCTCTACCCTTCTTTCGAGTCATAGGTGTCAGATAATGTCTTTTACATCATTTCTCAGGTGCAGATTATCGTTGATGATAGATTGTCTCCTGCTTACACATCTCAAGCATGTTTCCATTGCCTGATGAGTGACCTTCTGGTTGCCTTCTAGATTTTTAGCTCCTGATGTCCCATGATTCACAGCCATATTGAAAAATCACAAAGAAAATTCGTTTGTTTAAAGACTAGGCAGGGAATAGTATGGGATCCCAGATTTCCAAATGCAATCCAACTTGCTTTTCTCCTGTTCAATTTGAAGTTCAGCTCATTGCCTTCAGTGCCTGTCCAAGCGGTATATGTACAGAGGGATTCATTTGCTGCCTGCCCTAGTTGGATTATAGGCATACTCTATTTACTCGGTGTTCACTAGATAGATCATGACACTAGACTGATCTATTGTATAACTATGGAATTCCATGAGAAAGGTCTTTTCTGTAATGTTCCAGGAGTACTATTAAATCAGTGTGATACCATTCACAAATAGGAGCATACAGAAATTTTCCCCCATGTTTGAAATGTAGCCCCCACACCACCCCGCCTTGAGTCCATCTCATCAAAGATTCCATCTCTTCCTTGAAGATACTGTTTGCATGTCGTCTTTGGTACAAAGCCTTATCTGGTGCCTCCAGCTGACAAGATGTCTCCCTTCCAGACTACCTTATATTTGCTTGGTGTATATTTGAGCCAGCATATCACTTTATTTTGATGCTGTATATATTTTATATGTACTTAACCCCCACCCCCCACCCACATTAGAATGGTGAATAAAGATCGTTTTCCTTGTTTGCCCTTGCATCTCTGACACCTAGCACAGTGAAGGTGAATAGGGGGTGCTTAAGAAATGTGCTGATTGATGTGATTGCTTGGTCATATATAGGGAATCCCTTTTCCATTTAGACTCTATGCAGAATATCTTCAGTGACACCAGAGAATAACTGTAGCAAAGACACAACTGCCTGATTTTTCCCTGGTTTGTTATTGATACTCAGAAGACATGAACAAAGCAATCTCTGAGGATACATCTAACAAGGAATCTTGGAAGGTCTTAATATATGTTTATATTATGCATGTGTGCAGGCCTTGATAGGAGAGAGACTTAAAGGCTGCGTTTTTCCATGTTGAGTCAAATTATTATTTTTTTAATAAATAGGAAATGCAACAAATCTTATATTCTTGACAGCCTTTGGTTAAGTGTGTGAGAGAATCTCCAGAGCTCTGAAGCAGGTGTTCTTAAGGTGGAAAGAATGCTAGACCTGAAGTCAGGAAGACTTGAGTTTAAATTCAGCTTCAAGCAAAGGGACTTGGGGACCTAGAGGCAAAATTATTGGCCTAGTGTAGACTTGCCCTAAACAGATTTCCATTCTAAACCATGTAGGTCAATTGGTTGAAACTCACATTTAGCATATGAATTATACTGCATAGTTGCTGGTAGGTAAGTTTAATATTTTAATCTGTGTATTCAGAGAAATATTTTATGTGCTTTGTGTAATTTATAACAAGGGTTTTTTTTCTGCTTTGTTAACTATGAATTTCCCCATAATGCATAATTAAAGCATATGTTTGTACCATGTATAAACATCTGAAGGTTTTTCTCTTTATACATTGCTGTTTAAACATAACAAGTATTATTAAAATTAAATATTAACTAAAAAAAATTCAGCCTCAGAGAGCAAGTCTACTTCAGTTTCTTCATCTGTAAAATGGGAATAATAATAGCACCTATTTCCCAGGGTTGTTAAGAGGATAAAATGAGATAGCACTTTGAAAACTTTAAAGCATATAAACACATTCATGTACCCACTTGCTAGCTGTGACTACTCAACCTCTTTGAGCCTCAGTTTTCTGATTTGTTAAATACTGATAATAATACCATCAGTACCTACCTCACTGGGTTGTTGGGAGGATGAACTGAGATAATATGTGTAAAGTACTTTGCAGAACTTGAAGGGGGAGAGAGAGAGAGAAAGAGAGAGAGAGATGTACCTAAATAGAGATGTAGTTGTTGGACCAACTGAAATAGTATATGGATATACACATTATATAACATGAAGACACAGACATATATATTATTATATAGGTGTTTGGGAGGATCAGCTGAGATGTTGTATGTGAGACCATGTTATATGTGATAAATACATATTTTATTCTATATTATCTCAGTTTATCTTCCCATATATTACATATTATTTATATCCTATCTCACATTCTATCATATTATATCATGTCATATGTCATATATTTTATCTGATCTGCCAATAACCATATGTATTCTCTCTCTCTGTCTCCCTCTCTCCTCTCCCTCCTTCCTGCCTCCTCTCTCTGTCCCTCTCTTCTTTATCCACCTTCAAGTTTTGCAACTGATACAGATCAAGACTTATGCCTTCTCTCCTGTGGGATACTAATTCTTGGCCTTCCATAAGTCCTCCATAGAAGACGTCCATCCCCTCTCTATCACTCTTTTTTTTTGGGGTGGGGTGGAATTGGGGTTAAGTGACTTGCCTAGAGTCACACAGCTAGTAAGTGTCAAGTGTAGTCTGAGGCCAGATTTGAACTCAGATCCTCCTGACTTCAGGGCTGGTGCTCTATCCGCTGCACCACCCAGCTTCCCCCCCCCATCAGTCTAGCTACATTACTTTTTTGTCTCTATTTCCAAACATGCCTTCAATGATGTCTTTTCCACCATTTTGGTGCATTCATCCATTTTACGTCTTCTCATTGCCCTTAGGTGACCTACAGTTTAGCTTCTGCTGAGATCAGGGTGCTCCATGATTCATATATGTACACAGCACCACTGGGAAAAGTATCAAAAGGGGCAAATATCTGATGGAAAAGCGGGGAAACTGTATTGTTATGGGCAAGCCACTCTCCATAGAAACAAGAGTCTTCAGACATTAGCCAAAAGATGAAGAGAGTAGCACATGTGAATGAGCCTTTCCCCTGTGTACTGTAACTAATTCCAGTAATTGCCATAATCTGGAAAAATTCAAAAATGTTTGGAAAATTATGCCAACGCTGCCAAACCAGCACAAGTTATAGCATATGTCCAGTGTCTGCTCTCAAGGAAAACAGCTTATGTATGGAACACTTAAAACATCATCTTTGAGGAGCTGATCCCTGTGTGTCTTAGACATGATGAGGGATGAGAAAGTTTATTCCACAGCCATTTAGAGGAGAACATTATTTATTCTGCTTTTCATTTCTCATCAGGTCTCTATCCCATAAGAATTTGGCTTTTTTTTGAGGGCCAAGAAAAAAGTGCTTCTTAGCCATGAAACAATCTCCATAAAATCTTAAGTGTGATTGGCCTTGTTGCATGATCATGGCTTTGAAAATGTAGTATAATCAGCTTTAATATCAAAGCACAAAAGCATTATATAGCCCTAGAGAGCAGAGACATTGTCTCTATGACCCTGGCATGATCCAGAGGTGTATTGTTACCACTAAAAGCTCATCCTCAAAGTCAACTTCTTCGAGAACTCTCAGGGGGAAAAAATAGTGATATTACCAGATGGGAAGAGAGACATTCATATAGTTAGGGAGATAGAATACTTGTGGTTTGGGAGCAGAAGCTTCATTCTCCAGTTAAAACATGAGCTTAGCATAGACCTAAAAAAATTGCTTTAGAAATGAAAATATCCATAATTCAAAGAAGTAATAAATGGTCATGGACAGCACTAAGGTGGTCTATATAGAGTGAACATTTCCAGAAAGTCTATTGTCTCCCCCAACCCCTAACTTTGTGGCCAAAGTAGAAAGTTTTCGTTAAACAGCCTATTTTAGAAGAGTGGTGTAGAATAATAGACTGTATCTAGAGTCAAAAGACCTAGATCTCAGTCCTTGCTCTGATAATAGCCATGCAATCATGAGCATTATTTGTTTTCTTTGAGCCTTAATCTCTGCATAGAAAAAAAAATGGAAACATTCATATTTATCTATTTCAAACAGGACTGCTGTGAATAGACACACTGTAAGCTTTAAAGTTATATATAATTGTGGAATATTATTTTAACTAGATTGGAATTAAATGGTCAGTTCATTGACTTAATCAATTTTTCAGTATGTGACTCCATGTGAAATTTTATATACATACATTATATATATGTGTGTGTGTATGTATGTATATATATATACACATATACATGTACATATACATGTGTATGTGTGTGTATATATATATATATATATACACATATAGTATCTTTTGGTATTTTCTAGCAGTGCTTAATCTAGAACACTGGGAAAACAAATATGTATGATGGTGATGACAACAATATATACCTAGCTTGTGAATGTCAATAAAATGAATACAAGTAAAAGGAACCCAACTAGTAGAAATGATTAGCAATCTCCAGTAACCTTTAAACATTTTAGCCTAATGTTATTGTTCAGTCATGTCTAACTTTTCATGATTCAATTTGGAGTTTTCTTATCTCATAATAAAGGCTTCTGTTGGCATCAGACCAGTCCCAGCAGCTCACAGTCCAGCAGAAGCAGATACGGTAGCAGCATCATCCCCAGAGCATCACCAGTTTGAACAACTTGTAAAAGGATAGACTTTGGTATTTCTGGAAAAGCTATCCAAGCATATCATTTGCATAAAAATCAGAAACAGATTCCAAAGAGTTTTTTCAGTTGCACTCTCTAGTAGTATTTTGGGAATGAGGAGGTATCCAGAAAAGATGGCCAAACTGAAACTCAGCAATGCTGATGGTGGTGTAAATGTCCTTCCCTACGTAGGCTTTTCCTATAGTATTTAAATTCCTACTTGCTTTGAATTTGGGCAAGCAGGGGTATCTTTCTCATGGGCTTTTGTTTGTTTTTATTTCTTTAAGTAAGACCACAATTTGTGCAAAAAAAGGTATGGAATTTCCCAAACTGGCTTTACCTTGATTTTGTTCTTCAGCGCTCAGGGTTTACTCAGGACATCCATGTCATGACTGGGTGAGACCTCCCAAAATGCATATCTTTGAGTCTGTAAATAGAGAAAACCTGTATTGGTTTTTATTTTCAACATGTAAAACAGGTTTAGAACTAAACATGAAATGGAAATGGTTGCACATCATGCATTTGGGTTCTTTCCTAGTTTTTATTCAGATAGTGCATGTTTTTGAAAACACACCAAAGTCAAGGGGCAGAGAGGAACACAACTGTATGGTCAGCTCTGCTCAGTGCATTTTATAGAGTTTATACCGAAGGGTTGCTTTTCTCCCCTCCTTCTCTAAGGCAGTGAGTCCACTACATGTTTGTCCTTCTCTGTGATAAAATTCTTAAATTAAAAATTAGTTCATTTTAATTTATTTATAATATTCCTAATATGTTGTAAAACATGGCTCAAAGACTGTTTTGCTCAAGATGGCATTTTTCTTTAACTGGAGATTGTTATGAAAACTAAGTGTAGATTTGCCTCTATCTTGCAAAACAATCCTCTAATTTTTTACTTCATTAATGTAATTTAATTTGTCACTTGTAAGATAAACCTTACTTGTGCCGTAAACTTAGACACTGGGGAAAACACTTGAGGCCTCTCCTGTATGTACTCTGTTACTTGGTAACTTGAATACTATTTAATATGTTGTAAGACATTTATAGAGTTTATCTGTAGCTCTTTAAAATGGTCGTGTACAAATGTGAATAGTCATTTATCTATAATAGGGGTAAGGGGTTTTTTTGCCTATAATAGTAAATGTTTATAATGAAAAAAAAAGATTAATTGCCAGAGGAGAGAGATGGGCAATAAATTTTACAAGTTCAGACAAGGAAGAGATTATTGAAAGTTGGAATGTCCCAAGAAACCTTTATGGAGGGGGAAAATGGGAGTGGAGCACAAATAAGCAGGATATATTCCTATATAATATTTAGACAGTTCAGAATATTTGGGAAATGTTTTCATAGTCTAGAAATTATCCTGTTTTGAATGATCTCTTTAAGTAATGAATACTTACTGAGGATGTATACCCAAGCCTGACTCGGTAAATCATAATAGTTGGTACACAGAACACAAAGTTTGTATCTATTGTTAAATTTAATCTTCAAAAATACCCTCTGAAGAGACTGTACACCCATGTTGCCTCAATACCTCAGTGAACCTGTGATCTCATTAATTGCGGGTCGTCCCTCCAGTGTTGCAGATTGCAACCTATCCATGTCTGACCATCTCTCTACCATTTTATATGTTAGAGTCAAGGGCTGGAAGATGCCTGAGGAAGTCAGTGGCAGTCCAAATGGCAGGTGTTCTAGGACATTATTGCTGTAGACCCAGAGGTTAGATGCAGGTTGACCAGTAACCTGGGTTGCAACCCCACTTGTTAAGAGCAGCCTTGTGTCATGGCCTAGAGAGGCAGAAGGGCAAATCTTAATTCTTCACTTGCCAGGTTTGTTACCTTGGTGAGGACTGACTTCTTAGGAGCTCCAGAGAGAGGGAGGTAGGGGCAATGGCCTCTGCTACCAAGCCCTGCTATTGCTGTTCATCTTTTCAGTGGATGCTGGCTATTGTGAGGGGATATGAGGGTGTGAGGTATTATGGAAGTAGCAGCTGTGAGATCTACTCAGTCATGGGGTTGAGGTCAAAGCACAGCACAGCATGGTACCAGAGCTGAAACTAGGAATTCTGATATCCACATCAAATTCATTGGAAGAATGGGGGTTTCTAGTATATGACAACTTCTGTATGTAGTTGAGGTGGACTGGAGATAGAGGTCATATGATTTGAGGAGACTGAGGACCTGGGAGACCAGGGTGTTTGAAGGAGGCAGGTATTGGGGGGAATAAGATTGTGAGCCAGTTACCAAGAGGTCCATACATTATAGGATAACAGATCCAGAGCTGGAGACACCTTAGGGTCACTTATTTTGACCAGTTCCTGCATTTTACAGATGAGGAAACTGCCATAGACACCATTGGATAGAAGTGGATGAAGAGATTCATCAATTTCATACACTACTTTAGTTTAATTGGAAAAGGATCTTGGAAGAGAAGTCAGTAGGGAATTGGGTGGAAGAAGATGCCACTGGGGGGCCCAGGAGAAAAACTGGATGTCATAAGAGTCAGAAGAAAGTGACAGAGGAGAGATTGAAATATGTGGAAGTTGGAAGATGTACCAATAGCATGGTGGTGAATGTGTAATACTTTTTGTCTCCTGGCTGACATATCCACTCCCTCTTTAGAAATTCTATCTTCACTTTTTTTTGCTTATTTTATAAAAATTAAATATGTTCAAGTGAGATGAAACTGTGTTTCTCTACAGCTCCGTGGAGCTGAAGCTGGACTTTTCCTTTTGTCCTGAGTGGGTCAAGAGCCTTGAAACAAAAGTTTGAGGAGGAAAAACAACTAAAAAGTATTTTCTTGAAACCCATGCTAAGATGTCAGATCACCTGACTCCTCTGAGATTAATAAGATAGTTTATTTGCTCTGTGGATAGTTCTCTGCCAGCTGACTCCCGTGAAAAGAAAGTAGAGATACTAGCAGGCTGGTCCTGCTAGAATCAGACAGCAAACAAAGACGAGCCTTAGACTCTTCAGTTACAGAAACAAACTCTTCTGTTCCTGAAAACAGATAAAAGTCCCAAGTATGCCAGATCCTTAGCATTTGTATAACATTAAAATAAGTCCCTGTAACTGCTCTCTATCTTTCCCCCACCCTCTCTCACTTGAGTATATTTCTTAGTCCTTATAATGCTATACAATTGATATCACTGGTCAAAAGTGTGTTTAGTGAATGCAGCCAGCTTTGTACCCACAGAACAGTCATCTTTCTGGCAGTGTATGCTACACTCACCCAATCTGCCCAGAAATATTCCCTAAGCCACATTTTCCCTTTAAACATCTATCATTTCTCTTTTTAATTTTTATTTTATTTAATTTTTTGGGTGAGGCAATTGGGGTTAAGTGACTTGCCCAGGGTCACACAGTTAGTAAGTGTCAAGTGTCTGGTCTGAGGTGGGATTTCAGCTCAGGTCCTGCTGACTCCAGGGCCAGTACTCTATACACTGCACCACCTAGCTGCCCCATTTATCATTTCTCTTAAGAAGAACGTAGCACAGCCAAGTAAACTAGAGGGTTAATGCCCATGGCATACCTGTATGTCCTTACTCCTGATGAAGTTGGTTTAGTTGAAGACAAACTGAAAGGTCTCACTCTGACCTCCCAGTTACCATATTGGGGAGCTTATAATATATGCCATTCCATTTTCTGTTTCATTATTTGGGGGAAAACCCTAGCATTTTCATATTCATCCCTTAGGAAATTCTAGAATTGAAAAAATATAAGAATTGGAAGGAACCTTAGAGACCCTTTGGTAATTGACCAAGATTTCTCTTTATGTCATTCTTCATGAATGGTTGCTCTACTTCTTAAAGATCTCCAGTTAAGAGGAGCCAACTACCTACCAGGGCAGCCCATTTCCATTTTCGATAGCTCTGATAGGTAGGAAGCTTCTCCTTATGTCAAATATATGTTAGCTTTTTTGCAATTCCCATGCGCTACTTTGAGTTGCACCTTGGCAGGGAAAGCAAGGGGGAGAGGCAGGAATCCTATTTCTACATGATAATCTTTAGATGGCTATCATGTCCCCCTCCAAGCCTTTTCTCCAGGTTAAACATTCCTTGTAGTTTCTTCAATGGATCCTCATATGGCGTGATCTTGTTGGCCTTTCATAATCTTGTTACCTTCCTTGGGACAATCTCCAGCTTAGCAATGTCCTTCCTAGAAAGTGGCATCCAGAACTGGATGTATTTCTGCCATTACCTCCCTAAACTCATACTCATAGTTTGCGAGGGACAATGAGTTCTACCAGTAAGTGATGTGATATAGATAATTTATTGGGAAAAACACAGGGGTGGGGAACCTGCAGCCTCAGGGCCACATGTGGCCTTCTATATCCTTGGGCGTGTCCTTTTGATCGAGTCCAAATTTTACAGAACAAATCCTTTTATTAAAGGGATTTGTTCTGTGAAGTTTGGATTCAGCCAAAGGGACGCACTTGACACCCTAGAGGGCCACATGTGGCCTTGAGGCCACTGGTTCCCTACTCCTGCAACTAGAAACACAGGACCAAACTATTTCATGATTATCTAGCCCTTGCTTAGTTTAAATAAATAGTTCTCAAACTTTTCCACAGTGGTAGAACCTTTCAGTTTAAACAAAACTTTGGTAGAACCTTTGCAACAAAATCCTTTTATTATTTTTAATTACTATTAACAATGACATAAGACTTATTTTTAAAAATTGGGGGTGATTCAGGGCTCCTTGCAGCATAGTTTGAGAAACATTGGCTTAGATCAAAGATACAGAAATAGTAGGATGCAGTGTAAGGAATTACCCTGCACTGGAAGGAATTACCCTGCACTCCTGACTCTCTGGGACTTTCTCAGCCGGGCACCTTCGTCTCTTCCCTTGCCCCTATTACCATTTTTGAGTTTCTACTTATGTGCTGTCTCCCTTCATTAGAATGTAAGCTCTTTTAGGATAGAGATTGTCTTTTTTTCAGCTTGCATTTGTATTCCTAGAGCTTAGCACAGGGCCTGGCATGTAGTAAGCACTCAGTAGATGTTTCTTGATTTGACTTTGTGTCATCTTGGACAAGTCACCTTCTAATACCACCAGTCAGCTTTCATGTTCCTTCTGAATCTGTGCTTCCCTAGATAAACATCTCCAGCTCATTCTTCTTCTGGTAATTAAAATTATTTGTTTTTACATCACTACATTACTCACTGTATCTCTAGCCCCTCCCCCTAGAACCATCCATCTCTTCTAATAAAGAATTTTAAATGGAACAAAAAAAAATGTTCCACAAAACCAACCCATATATTACAGAGAGAGTGAGACTGACAACTGTGCAGTTCTGCCTCCCTCAAATCCAATTTTCATGAGAGTCAAGACATCACCCTGTGATGTCATTGGTCCTTTTTGAAATGAATGACAAACAACAATCTGGGCATTTTGTACTTTTGTAGGTAATCCTCTATTCCTTATGCCTCTCAAATTGATCATTGTTGGAGGGGGTTGGGGAAAGACAGGTACACTGCTGCACTGTTGGTGGAGATGTGAGTTGGTCTATTGATTTGGGAAAGCAACCTGGAACAACATCTAAAAAAATCACCAGAAATTCTACCACCAGACCTATATCCCAGAGAGATCAAAGAAAGAAAAAAAGGAACCATATATGCAGAAATATTCATAGCTGTTCCTTTTATAATGGCAAAGAATTGGAAAATAAAGGGGTATGCATAACTTGGAGAATGGCTGGACAAATAAAGATATATGAATGTAATAGAATGTTATAGTGTCATAAGAAATGAAGGGAAGGGAGAGTTTTAGTCAGATCTGAGAAGAAGTTCGAACTAATGCGAGTAAAATGAGCAGAACCTAGATAATAATGCATATAATAACAACATTATAAAGGAACAATACTTTGAAAGACTTAAGAACTCAGATCAATGACCAACCCTGATTCCAAAGTACTTATAATGAAACATACTACCCAACTCTTGTAATGAAATACACTTATGACAAAAAAAGTGATGAGTTCAAGGTGTAGAATGGGAAATATATTTTCAGACATGATCATTGTGGGGATTTGTTTTGCTTGACTATGGCTATCTGATACAAGAGTTTTCTTTCTTCTTCCCTTCCTTTCTTCTTCCTTCCTTTCTTTTTTTCTCTCTCCTTCATTCCTTTCCGCCTTTTTTTTCTTTTTACTAGGCAATTGGGGTTAAGTGACTTGTCCAGGGTCACATAGCTAGTAAGTGTCATGTGTTGTATATCTGAGACTGAATCTGAATTCATTTCCTCCTGACTCCAAGGCCAGAGCTCTATCCACTGTGCCACCTACCTGTTCCTTCTTTCTTTCTTTAAATTGCACGGGAAGAAGAAGAGGTAGTGATGGGGTGACCAAAAAGAAAAGTAAGAAAATAGGATCCCTGAAATATTTTTTAAAATTCATAGAAGAGAATGAGAGTCAGTAGGAAACATGGAAAACAGGTAGCTTTGAAAATAACTTGTTAAATTTACTGTATACTTAAAAATAAAAGCAAGCTGTTCATAATGCAGACTCACAATTTCATGCACAATCTTTTTCTTTTCTACTTTGTATGTGGAAAGTCTCATTCTATTTGGTATTAAGTTTAAATTTTTTTAGATTAAAGTAAGTTTTCTTCTTACATATGCATGCAAGTTATATAACGCACACACAAGCCCACCCTTTATAAATTTGCATTTATTTCATTTAACATAGCACTTTGCATGTACTGGGTGCTCCATAAATGTTTGTTAAATTGAATTGCAGACATCATTAAGAGAGAATGAGCTTCACACCATGGTGTACCCCGGCCCCTGTTAGCTGTTCTTTATCCTAGCTGGCAATATGAAAAGATAACAGAACCAGAATTATGGTGGGCACAGGAATACCTGGAACAGGCAATGATGACTCTTTTGATTACAAGATAATTATTTACATCATTTTCTGTGAGGCGCAGAAGAGCAGAGTAGTTAACACCCTATAATTATAGCCTATAATCAAGAAAGAAAACAAGCAGAATAAGAGAGGGGTAAGGCTCTAAGCCCAAGAAAAGGCATGATGTACTCACCTGTTTAATTAAATAACTGAGCTGCCACACACACACACACACACACACACACACACACACACACACACACACAAAGACTTACGAATGAAACCCAGCTGCTAAAGTGTCCAGCCAAGAAAAGACAGTGGATTGATTTTTTTTAATTGCTTAAAATAAAGGATTTAATTCCTGGGTCTTTTAAAGGAAAAACAAAATTAGTGATTAGTGTTCATTCTTTTTTGGTGGGAAAGGAATGGATTGGATTGGAATCCGTTCAGCTTCTCAAACTAATGGGAAGAGAAAAGAATCCTTGATGTCTGGAAACAACAGCAGAGAAGGAGGTAGTGCTGCTGGTGGCAGAAGTGTGGGGTGGGAGGTCAGCAGCAGTTGAGAGGGCACAGAGCCTTCTCCCACAAAGGGGCCTCAACTTGACACTCACAGAAACCCAGGTTCAGTCTTCAGAGAGCCTAACTTCTAAGCTAGGGAATTAGATTCCTCTTGGGAAATGGGAAGAAAGGGAGGGAATAAACATTTATTTAGTGCCAACTGTGTGCTAGGCACTGTGCTAAGTGCTTTACAGACATCATCTCCTTTGATTTTGCCCACTCTATCAGGTGACAGGTAGGTGGACCAGTGGGTAGTGTTCATGACTTGGAGTGAGGAAGATCTGAGCTGGAATTCTGTCTCAGACACTCCCTAGCTGGGTGATCCTGGGCAATGTCATTTTAACCTCTCATCTGTAAAATAGAGAAAATAATAGTGTCTACCTCCTAGGGTTGTCATGAGGATCAAATGAGTTAATATATGTACAGTGCTTTGTAAACCTTAAAGTGCTATATAAATACTAGCTATTGTTATTTTTGTTATTATTATCATTATTATTTATTGTTTGCTTGTTTTCAGTTGCATACAACTCCTTGTAAGACTATTAGGGTTTTCTTGGCAAAGATACTTGAGTGGTTTGCCATTTCTTTCTCCAGCTCATTTTCCAGATAAAGAAACTGAGATATACAGAATTAAGTGGCTTGCTCAGGGTCACACAGTTAGCAAGTATCTGAGACTGTATTTGAACTCAGGAAGATGACCAGCACTGTATCCACTGCACCACCTACTTTTAATTACAAATACGGTAATAATAATAGCAGTAACGCTAACAATAGCAACAACAATGATAATGGCTTACCGTTACATAACACTCTCAAAGTGCTTCATAAATATTATTTCATTTGATCCTCATAATAATGTGATGAGTCAGTTGCTATTATTATGTCCAATTTACAGATGAAGAAACAGAGTCCAAGAGATTAAGTGATGCTCCTGGGACCACACAGTTAATGTGTCTAAAACAAGATTCCAACCCAAGTCTTCCAGATTCCAAGTCCAGCATTCTTTCAGCTTTATAGTCATGTGTTACAACTGATTTGGCCATTCCTCAATCAGTGAGTATCTACTTTGTTTACAATTCTTTGCTACATAAAAAGTGTTGTACTAAATATTTCAATATCTATGAGGCATTTAATTTGGTCATTGATCTCTTTGAGGTATACACCTAACAGTAGAGTCCTTGAGTCAAAAGAGATAGATGTGTTTAAATTTCAAAATGTTTTCTAGAATAGTTGGATCAATTCATAGCTCTACCAACAATGCATTGATGTGCTTGTCTCTACAGATCCCCTGCTATATGACTATTCTTGTTTCAGTTTTGGTGTTTTTTGGTCAACATTACCAGTTTTCTAGAGATGAGGTGAAACCTTGGGGTTGTTTTGATTTGCATTTCTATTATTATTATTATTTTAAATTTGTATTATTCTTTCATATTGTTGCTAATAGTTTGGAATTCTTCTTTACTGAACTATATATTTGTATCCATTCACTATACAGGAGAAAGGATAAGGCAGATGATGTGTAGGTGGGGGAAATAAAAGGAAGGCAATAAGCATTGTGCTAAGTGTTTTTACAAATATTATTATTATTTCAGCTGAAGTTAACCAGAAAGTGATCTGGAAGATGAGTGAATGTTATGACTGCAACTTTTGATTGGGTTAGTTTTAGAGCAACCTGGGAAGATTTATATGAACTGCTGCTAAGAAAAGTGAGCAGAACTAGTAGAAAACTGTAACAGTAATATTAAAATCATAATCAACTGTGAAAAATTTAGCAACTCTGCTCAATAAAGCAATCCACAATTCCAAAGGACTGACAATGAAAAATGCTGGCCACCTCCAGATAGAGAACTGATGGACTCTGAGTGTATATTGAAGTACATTTTTCTCTTAATTTTTTTTGCTTCATTTTTCTTCACAACATGATTAATGTGAAAATGTTTTGCATTACTTCATATGTATAATGGGTATGATTTTCTTGGCTTCTCAATGGGGAGGTGGTGTGTGAAGGGATACAAAATAATTTTTTAAAAAATTTTGAAAAGGTCCACCAATTATCAAGTCACTCCATTTTATTTGCACAAAAGTTTTTCAATTTCATGTAATAAAAATTATTTATTTCATATTTTGTAATGGTCTCTATCCTTTATTTGCTTTAGAATTCACATGCGCTCCAATGTGCACTCGCACACATATATAGCCCAAATAATGAAAAAATTTTATCTGGTCTCCTTCTAATTTTTGTTATGATATAATCTTTAATATTCAAGACATATCCCTTTTGGCTTTATTATAACGTAGTATAACTATTGGTATAAATCTAGTTTCTACCAGCTTGCTTCCCACCACAAAATTTAAGTACCTATTATTCAGCATATAGGGCATATACCATTTCTTCCCCCTTCTGGGCTATCTCCTTGGCTTCTTTTCTTCTCAAAGACTTTCCTTATAATTCAATTAAAAAAAAACATTTATCAAACACTTACTATAAGCTAAGTACTGGAGATACAAAGACAAAAGTAAAATAGTCCCTGCCTTCAAGCAACTTCCATTCTACTAGAGGTATACAACATGCACACAGATGAGTAAATAATAAATATATACAACATGATGCAGTATAAAGTAACTTCCAGAGGAAAAGATGGGGATTAGGAACAATTAGGTGAGAAAGAGGCAGCTAGGTGGCACAGTAGATAGAGCACCAGGCCTGGAGTCAGGAAGAATTGAGTTCAAATTGACCTCAGATACTTACTAGCTGTGTGACCCTGGGCAAGTCACTTAACCCTGTTTGCCTCTATTGCTTGTCTGTAAAATAGCTGGAGAAGGAAATGGCAAACCACTCCAGTATCTGCCAAGGAAACCCCAAAATGGGGTCACGAAGAGTTGGACATCACTGAAAAATGATTAAACAACAAAAGGTTGGAGAGGATGGCACCTGAAATATATTGGGAAGCCATAGTAGTTCTATGACTTCCTCTTGTGCAGTAGCTGCCAAAAAAAAAAAAAGTCTTCTGAGTCTTGGGATACGTACCTTTCTAGCAACTCATTATGTACATTTCTGGTGATTGGCAAAGTGAGATTGAGAGAGAGGGAGTGGAGAGACTTGCTAAAATTTTGGTTTTCCATCTCATCTTGGAAGCTGGGAGGAAATCAGTTTTATGGTTCCATAAAGTTGTCTGTGGAAAACTAATCCTTTGGATATGCCACCAACTGCCTAATCATCTTTGGGAGGAATCATATTAGAGCCAACTGGAGGCTACAAAACCTTCACAGCTGTTTTCTTGATATTCCAAATCTACTTTTCAATAAACACAGATTTCACTCTCCAGCTTTGAATCAGCGACTCTAAAAATAAGTTTCCGAGTAAAACAGCAACCACAGTATTCCAGCCTCACAGGCCTTCTCTTGTGTGGCTCTGTAGGATGCCAGGCTGACTGAATAGCTCCATTTCCCAGCTTTAGGTAGATGGTGACCTCAGAGGCACACACATTCTCCAATAACAGTCATCACAAATTCATTTGAATCAGAGAAAATCTTAGATCTTGTATTTTGACTTCTGTTACTTTTTTAAAAGTTTATATTATTTTTTTAAAATTTACTCAAAGTAGTAAACAGAAGAGAATGGAAAAAATTTGTGCCTCATCTTAAAGAGAACCAAATATCTTTATTCAGTGACAGCCCCAGTGAAAACCAACAAAAATAACTCCCTGTATTAAAAAAAATTAATAGCTTATATAGTGCTTTAAGATTTGCAAACAACTTGCCATGTTACTTCATTTGATCCTTATAATAACTCTATGAATTAGATACTATTATTATCCTTATTTTGCAGGTGAAGAAACTGAGCCTGAGAATATGACTTACAATGGATCCCACAACTAGTAACTCTGTGAAGTGGGTGTCATTGTTATCCCAATTTGCCAGATGAAAGAAACTAATGCTGAGTTATTAAGTGATTTGCCAACTTTACACAGGTAGTAAGCATCTGAGGGAGGATTTACACTCAGGTGTTGCTGATTCCAAGCCTAGAACTCAAACCACTATCATCTAATTGCCTTCGAAATAAATACCTTTGACAGAACTGAAGGTCAGCTCCAGAAGAAAGACTCAGTCAATTGCCCCAATCCCCAAAGGCACAGGTTTGTGACACTAACTGCCACTCACTCCCACTCAACTTTCTTGATTAGCCATGACACAAGTGACTTCCCAGGGCCCTTAATTCACTGAAAAAGCCCCTGTGACTATCCAGGATTCCTACTGTGGGGAGAGAATGCTCCCTATAGCTAATAATAAGAGAAATGCAAGTTAAAACAACTCCAAGGTTCCACTTCACATCCTGAACTTTGGCAAAGGTAATAAGAGATGGGAATAATTACTGTGAATGGGGTTATAGGAAGGTGGACAGACTATTTATTGCACTTTTGTGTAATATGATAATTTTGGAAGGCAATCTGGAATTATGCATCTAAAGCAACTAAAATGTCCATACCTTTTGACCCAGAGATTACATTTTTGGGCATATATCCCAAGAAAGCCATCCATTAACATAAAGAAAATCCCTATGCACATCAAAATATTTGTATTAATACTTTTTATGATAGCAAAGAATTAGAAACAAAGTAGACGGTATCAATTGGAGAACTGCTAAAGAATCTGTGATACATGGATGTAATGGAATGTTACTTTGTTTAAGAAAAGACGAATGTGGTAAATACAGAAAAGCATGGAAGGATCACTATGAACTGATTGCAGAGTAAAATAGAGCCAAGAGAACAATTTATGTAATTACTACAACAATGTAAATGGAAAGAACAAACAGAAAGTAATTACAGTTAATTAAAGTTAATCCTGCAAAATTGCAAATAACAAGCACACTTGGCCCCCAAGAGACAAGAAAAGACACCTCCTCCTATTCTATTGCAGAGGTAGGAGGTCCATGGGTGTGGAACATTGCACAAAAGATCATATTTTTTAAAGTATTCGTCAGTTTTGCTGATTGTTTTTTTCTCTTCCTTTCTTTTTTCTTAACAAATATTCTTTGCTATATGAGATGGATTTCTGGGAGAGGATGGGAGGTAGACTTTGGAGGTAGGATGCCAGGGGGAAATTTAGATTATATAAAATTAAAAAATCAGTAATTTTTTACTTTTAAAAAGAGATTAACAAAAAAGCTGGGGTAGTGTCCAAGGATAACTTACCCAGCAAACTGTCATCATTACTAAGGTAGTTCAAAATAGAGATTTGGGCTGAGTTGTGGATGATGGGGTGATTCTAAAACACAAAACTGGGTAGGAAAAGGTCAAAGGGAGCAATTATGTTATAAAAATGGGGCGTGAAAGGAAGAACTAATACAGAGGAAGCAGGTAGGAGTGGAAGGCTGGTACTGTTGGAACCTTCATTTGGGTTAAAGAGGAAACTGTGTAGATCTAGAAGGGTGTAGAAGTTTTCTGAACATGTTAAGAGGTGGGAAAACTAGGGGTTATGGTGGGGAAGGAACTTTTAGAGGAGTATGTGGATTGTGATTTAGGAGGCTGTGGGGAGAAGTTGGAGGTGACTTTTGGAGAAGTGTGTGGATTGATATTGGGGATTAGGGACAGGAGATGGGGGACTCTTGGAGGCATGGGTGAAGTCGGGGGAGAAGATAAGGTAACAAGGTTAGGGTAAAAAGAGGCTGAGAAAGAAAATAGTAAAAATAAGATGGAAGGAAATTCACAAATAACAATTATATCTTTGAATCTGAGTGGGATGTTTATAGCAGCTCTCTTTGTCATGGCAAAGAACTGGAAATTGCAGGGATCTCCATCAGTTGTGGAATGGTTGAACAAGTTGTGGTATATGGTTGTGATGGAATACTACTATGCTATAAGAAATGATGATCTCATTGATCTTAGAAAGGCATGGAAACATGTGCACAAAATGATGGAGCAAAGTGAGCAGAACCAAGAGAACACTGTGTACAGTAACAGTGATATTATATTAAGAACAACTTTGAGTGACTAAGTCATTTTGACTATTAGAAATATGCAAATTAAAACTAAAGGACCTATGAAGAGAGATGCTATCTGCCTCCAGAAAAAGAACTGATAAATAGAACATATCTATATATGTTTATCATATATAATATATATGTGTGACGTGTGTATCATTTATACACACACATGTATTTGGGTCTAATGGTAGCCATCTCTGGGGCAGAAAAGGGATAGGGAGAAAAAAAAGGGGAAAAAAAAGAAATTTACATGGTAACTTTGTTGTATATTTGGAGGGAATACCAAGTTGCATATATGGTAGATTTGCAGTTTCATGTACAATCACTTTTTTTGTTTTACTGTGTTATAGAAATGCTTGTTTTATTTCCCAAATTAAAAATAAAATCAATTTAAATAAATAAGTAAATAAAAAGATATTACTGGCAGCTCTAAGGTAGGCTACATACCCACCGCGGTTCTCCTGACTCTCAGAATAGAACTCTATTCTACTCTGTTATGCTGCCCTTTCCTACGGGACAATTGTCAGGGAGTGTAGTTGATGATGCACTTACAGCCCTGTGGAGGATATCTAGTCTGGCATCAGAGTAACCATGGATGAGATGCTTTTCCAGGATCCCCTTGGCTGCTGAGGTCATGGCCATGCAAAGATTTTGGGAACTGCTCATTAGAAGCTCTGGGAAAGAGGATGAAGAAGACTTCAACATAAAGGGGTCTTCAAACTCAGATACATTTGGGGGTAGATGCTGCCACATGAGATGCTCTCTCATGCTGAGAGACTGTAATGGCTGCCTGATTGCTCTTGGTACTGGGAAGCAAGGCTGAGGAATCGCTGTTGTGCCCAGTGGAGCTGGTTCATCTGGTATAGTGAGTCTGCCCCTCAGAGACATTTCTTCCTCACCCCTGTCCAGACTCCCCTGTGTCTAAGCAGGAAAAGCCATTTTCTCCCATTGCAGTCAGAAAGTGTTTGCCATTGGCTGTGATATTTCCAATGTGTTCTACTTGCCAGCCCCTTCCTATTTCCTTTTTTTTTTCCTTCTGAGGTTTCTGTCCATTCTTTCTCTACTGTTTATTCTAGTGTTATATAGAATATAGTAAAGACTGCTAACCTTTTTTCATATATGATGTTAGCTATACTAGTAGTCATAGAACTGGCCAGCACAGCCCAAAGGAATTATTATAACCAGTACTAAACTTGTGACTTTGAGTGAAGGAAATAGCTTTTCCTCCTTAGAGACCAGAGAGCGGAACAGTTGATGCTGTGATTTCCTCCACGGGATTGGAGAGGTAAGAGGAAAGGGAAATGTCTCTGAGAAGGTTAGTCTAGCCTAACCAGATCGATTTACACCACAGAACTTCGTCGACCTTACTCTGGAATTTACTTTTTTAAAAATTTACCACAAGCCACATGACAGGGACAATGAACTAGTCATCATCATTTCTTTGAATGAAAGAGCTTGGGGACCAGCATCTCCGCATACGTCCCCAAGATGGAGAATGCATATTCAACACCCAAATGCTACTTCTTTCTCCTCCTTCCTACATCTCCCTCGCAGAACAATCCAAGAAGCCTTCACATAGTCCTTGACCTCAGTGGCCAGCGTGATCCTGGTAAAGCATCACCATCTCTACGGTTCCCTTGATATGCCAATGCTTAGCACAGTGCCTGGAACACAGTGGGCACTTATTCAATGCTGGTTGATGATTTGGCACAGGCCAGATTTCAACTAAGGGTTGCATTCTCACGGTAGAAGCCGTAAGCTTTGTAGGAAGGTGACACCAGCTCCTCACTTGAAGTACAAACAAACCTGGTGGGGTTGGAGGGGAGAGGGAGTAGGTGGGTAGGAAGGGGAGTGAACAGCAGCATGTGGCTTGGATGTCTGCTGGGTGAGCCTGAGTTCTATTTATTGAGCCCAATATGGAATCCTTGTCTTTCCATTAGCCTTTTTTTTTTTCACTAAGCAAAGAGATCCATTCAGATGAGGACTGGTAGCAAGAGCTTTGCAAAAACAAAAAACAACTTCATAGCGCACTACAAGAATGTGTGCCTGTGTTTGATGATATTCCTGGGCATCAGAGGAAAGATACATACATAGTAATCCACTGCCTGTAAAGAGGGGGTTGAAGAATGAGGCTATTCTTACGCCCTACCCAGGGAGAGGTAACAGAAAGGCCAGCAAGAAAGGCTCTTGCAGCCTGACCCAGCCACCTTGGTGCTGACAAGAGGATATCTCTGTGGGTTACCTGATAGCTGTTGCCTTTGCAATAAGGAAAGAGCTCTTTCCCTAGGGGAGAGGACCATAGCCTCTTCCAAAAACTTCCAAAGAATCAGGTAATTTGAAGCTGAGAAAAAAATGACCCGAGGGGAAGGGAAAAGGATGGTGGGAAGAGAGGGGGGCAGGCCTTGCTAAAGGGAAACCATTCTCAAGTTTTGCCTTCTCACTCGAACAAAGGCAGAAGGTCATGCCCTCCAGGAGATCTGGTCTCCACCCCAGTTGGACCGAGGGTGCCAGCCAAGTTCTTCCGCCACCCTACTCTAAAACTGTCTTTATCTCCATTTTTTTTCTCTTTTGTCGAGAAAATCACAAATGAGTAAGAAGCCTGGCAGGCTAGGTGTAGCTGCCCAACCACGATTGGAGAGGAAGACCAGCTACAGGGCTGGGCAGGTACAGCACTGTCTAGAGAAAAGGGATCTGCAGAGGCAGGTTCCAAAGAGATCCACCCTGGGTGTCTACAAGGGAAGACCTTTGGTTCAAGTCTCCAGATTTCCCAGATTCGGGAAGGTACCATTAACTACCTTACATCATGAACACAGTGAAGAGCATATGAGTGAGCTGGGATCCCCAGGCATTCTTTCCAGCATGCCAAAGAGAAACCGTTTGCTCCTTACCCGCAGCCTGAAGTCTCTGATTCTCTTGGTCGTCCTGAGCCCAGAACTCCTGTTGCTGGGGACCAGCCTGCAGCTACGAGACAATGCCTACGATGGGTTACTTTTTGCGATTCATCCAAGGGTATCAGAAGATCAGAACCTCATTCCAAAGATTATGGTAAGTGGCAGAGGCATCCACTTAACACTGTTAGACTAGTCCTACTGCCTTCTCAAAAGAAAAATTCAACAACTGTGCAGTGTCAGAGAAAGCAGTGTTTCCAAATGTGGCCCTCAAAAGTCATTTATGATAATGCTTACCTGCTCTCAGTTTATGCCAGACTGATCTGGTTCCTTTTGTTGTTCACAAAGCTACTGGTTTTATCATCAGCTGTTAGAGCTTTGGGTTTTCTTTTGCAATTAAGTTCATATGCTGTAATTAAAAGAAATAACTCCTATTAAAGCAAAAATTGGAAAGATAACCATCACATTATGATTGACTACTGCAGTTTCTTCTTCCCTACATTAAGTGGTCCTGAATGACACTCCTTTTGGGGAAACTATCATGTTATGGTTAAAAAATTAGGAAAATAACTATCAAATTGTGGTAATAAATACCCATGTGTGACGTATCCAACTCTATTTCAGTGAGAAAACATGACCATTTAGAGAGTTTATAAAAAATCACACAATCTCAGAGTTGGATGGGTCCTAAAAAGCCAGTACAATAGAGTGGAAGGAGGGATGGATTTGGACTCAGAAGATCTGGGTTCAAATCCTGACGGCTTTTAACTAACTATGGGACTTAGAGAGGCTCACTTAATCTCTCTAAAATGAGAGGGTTGCACTAGATGACTCTAAAGTTCCTTTTAGCCCTAAGTCTAAGTACTCTTCTATGTTACCATCTAATTCAATTTTCCCATGAAAAAGAATCCTCTCTACATTGTACCCATACATAGTCATCTGCCCTGTGCTTGGAAACTCCAAGAATGGGGAACTCACTTCCTCCCAAGGCAGTTCAGTCCACTCTGGGATTGTTCCTTATTGTTGGGAAGCTTTTCCTGATGCCAATCTGAAGTTGCTTCTTTGCCACAGGTGCCCATTGCTCTGAATGCAGATGTATTTCGTTTTAGTAGTGAACTTTGCCAGAAAGGTTGTACGTGAACCTGAGAAGGGACAATCAACTAAATGGCTGAAATCAGAAGGGAGGGGGTGAGGAGAGCATTATTTTTCTTCTTCTGCACCTGCTGTCAGGTGGTGTTCTCCATGTAGGATCAATATCGCATTATCTAGTGCTTCCTGGAGGGGTAGAGATAAGCTGATTTCAGCATAGTCATAGAAGGCATGGGCGCCGACATGTTCAGAGGTAAGACAAAAGGATTTGTTAAAGAACATTTCAGAATCTATTAAAACTCCTCCAAGGCATTGAAAGGGTGGTAAAGGCAAGCCAAGACAACTCTTCTTTTCCCAAAACCACTTTTAGGGAAAGGCATTAAAAATGTGCTTTGTAACCAGTTCCCCAGAATTGTTATGGCTTCTTAAAAAAGTAGAAAGTCAGATTTTTTTATTAGTCACTCAGCTTAGGCCAACAAGTCTTTCTAGTCAACCCATGACACAAAGCCCTGGGGAGCTCGAATGATGGAATATGCTCTGCTTGTCTTTACATGCAGGGAATGATATCCGAAGCTTCCTCTTACTTGTTCAATGCTACAAAACGAAGCGTGTATTTTGGGAATGTAAAAATCTTAATACCAGACACATGGAAAGCTCTCAATTACAGTCAAGCCAAATGGGAGTCCTATGAAAAGGTAAGAAATGAGTTCAGGTTCCCAGTAAATACATTTGATTATATTAAATCAAGGGTTCTTGAATTTATTTTCACTAACCTCTGAGTGAAATTTAGGATTTCCTTCCTTCCGCCTTTCCTCCCTCCCATCTTTCCTTCTTCCCTTCCTTCTCTCCATTTCTTCCTTCCTTCCTTCTTTTGACTTACTAGCCAGCCAGAGGCATCCATGAATTACACAAAAAGGTTAATAACCCTTGCATAAAATGAACAAATTCACAATAGAAAAGAACATGAAGTAAAAAGTATTCTATTCTTTAAAATAAATCTGAAACAATTATAAAGTGTCTAGCACAGTGCCTGGACCATAGTAGGTGCTATATAAATGGTTATTCTTTCTATTTCCCTTCTCCTCGATTAAATAATTGGACTTAATGAAATATAATTAGGGATTACTGTTCTTCTTAAGAACCTAGGAACATAGCTTGTTACAGTGAAAAGTGAATTATTTCTGGAGGCAAAGGACTTGAATTCAAATCCCACCGATCTCACTACTTGTGTGACCTTGGATAAGTCTCTCAATCTCTTTGGGCCTCAATTTCCTCATCTGTAAAGTAATAGGGCTTGTACTAAATGGTCTCTGTGATCCTTTTCGCTCTAGATCTATACTCTTAAATGTAGAAGTCAAAATTTTAAATGATATCTAAAAAAATAAGGTCATTGAATTGAATAAATAAATGTCCTTTTTGGATAGACTGATGTCCATAAATGGTTTGGGGGAATTGTGGACATGAATTAAGGAAGATTGTGAAAGATAATATTTAAAAAACAAAACAAACAGCCCAATTCTGTTGTACAAGCAAGCTCCCAAGAGCAGCGGAGGTGGCGGGGGGAATCCTTCCTGGAATTTTTGGTTGGGAGCCCAGAATTTAACATTCCCCACTGATTGTCAATTATAAAGAGAAACATGCTTATCCTCACATCTCCCACCTAGTGTGGAGCAATACATATACGTGTATAAACAGAGACGGTACCCACATATATACAAATATGACTGCATTGTAGCTCTTGAGACTCTAATTAGAAAGCTTTCACATTTTTACAAATCCAGAACAGTATTTTAGATGGATGTGGAGATAAGAGGGAAGAAAAATTGGGAATAAAGGGTTTTATTTTTCCCTTTCCTTTAAAAAAAATCCTAAAAGCTAATTAAAAAAAAACTTTACACACAGAGACATATATATTTATATATTTTAAATAAGAAATAGCCTTTGGAAAACATGAGCCACTGCTCATTGTTACTGACTACCTCAACAAACAAGTGTCTGATAGCCAGAGAGAGAGGCAAAGGACTTGTCTATCTTGAACACTTAGGAGGGGCCTCGAAGATCCAGTCTCCTCATTTAGGAGACCAAGGCTGAGAAGGTGAAGTTTCTTGTGCGAGGTCGTACAAACAGAAAACGGCAAAGCCAGGATTTGGAAGCCAGGTTCTCTTACTGGCAAGTCTTGCGTTCTTTCTGCTGTATCATTTGATCTATTCTGTGATTTGCTTATAAAGATAGGACTCATCCTCATCCTTCTGTTGAACAGACAGCATCATGTAATACCAAGATCCTTAACTATTTTTGTATCACATACTCCTTGGCAATCTGGCAAAGCCTATGTACCCATTTTTAGAATAGCATTTTTTAAATTCATAGGATTACAAAGAAAACCAATTATATTGAAATACAGTAATCAAAATATGCTGGGGTAGGGGTTAAGCCAAGCTGATATATTAGAAAGAGCATGAAACCAGGAGAAGGGTCAGGGAAGACCTGGGTTTGAATTGTCCCTGTGATGTTCCTTCTGTGTAACTGAAACTGTAGTGACCAGTAGATGCTATCAGTGGAAATTCAACCCACTAAAGCAGGTGAAGCTTCCTAACCTTTGGTCTGGACATGATAGAGACTTGGCTATACTTTCCACATTTCACAGGCATAAATCCTAGAATGGATGTTTTTAGAGGCAACTCTAGAAAAGGGGATAAGAACATACATGTTAAAGAATGGGTGATGATATTGGTTTTCTATTGCTTTACTTTTCATTTATTTCCTGCTTAAATATTTCACTATTTCAACATAATTTCCTTGACTTGTCTATTTAGTGTGAGTGAAGATACCCTACAGGCTGCTGAAAGATAGGCACATTAAAACACTGTTAGTAAAGCTCTGACTTGGTCCAACTGTTCCTGGAAAATAATTTGAAATTATGCTACTTCTAACCAAGATGATTAACTGAAGAAGGCAGATTGGCTCTTACACATATAGTCTAACAAAAATCTGAAATTAGCCTCAGACCAAACAATGTTCACGAAATCCAATGAAAAACCAAAGAAAGCAACTTGCATCTATCCCAGAACTGCATAAGGTCAGACAGTAGGAATGGGGGCCTCCAGGAAAGTCAGCACCAGTAAACATGCCATGCCTCTCAGCACAGCTGACAGTGAACTAGAGACACATGTAGCTAGCTTACAGGGTTCTGGGTAGAGAGTAAACAGGACCAGACGCCCCCTTAAGAAAGAGCTAAGGTGGTCAGAAAGCTCCAAGGCAGGGATCTTGGGAGCCTTGGGAAAAGAAAAGGATCCCAAGTAGCATGGCAGCACTCATACCAAAACACTGAGGTGTGACCTCAGACCTCACTGACCTCAGAATACCAGCAAGCTGTCCAGAGATGATGCAGAAAGCTTCAAGGATTAAGATTCCAGAGCACTCAACCCTGGAAAGTAGAGGTCAATGCAGGAACCCTCAGGAAGCAGGCTAAGACAAAGCTCCAAGGGAAGGAGCCTCAGTTCAGGGGCTAATGCTAGAGAGATAAGTAAATCCAAGAAAACACCACCAGTATAAAAATTGTTATAGATCTAGAGATCCCTAAAATGAAGGTGCAAGTAATTTTGTAACAATTGCAAGTAGTGATTTACATTTTTTTTAAAAAGAGGATTTTCTTCAAGGACTACATAAATACCTAGAAGAAATGAAGCAAGATACAAAAAATTAAATAAAAGCTCAGGAGGAAAAAATTTGAAAGAAAATAAATAGCTTAGATATAGTGGCAAATTTTACACAAGTAAATAATTCTTTCAAAACTATAATAGACCAAACAAATCAATGACTTCATGAGATGATAAGAGATATTAAATTAAAAGATGGAAAAAATTAGAAGAAAATATGAGGTATCAAAAACAACTGATTCAGAAATCAAGACAAGGAGATATAATTGAAGAATCATTGGACTCCTTGCAAATTATTATTTTAAAAAAATCCTGGAAACTCAATTTCAAGAAATCATAAGTGAAAACTGTCCAGATTTTTTGACCAGGAGCGAAAATTGAAAATAAATTAATCCACTGGTAATCTCTCAGGGACGGGGAGATAGGAGGGAAGAAAGAAAAGGCAAAGTCCCAGTAATGTCATAGCCAAAATCCAGAGGTCCTACATCAAAGAAGCAGCTCACACACCAAGGCTCTAAAGTCAGGATCACATAAGACCTCTACTATTACACAAGAGAGGATTCTGGAGTACAATATTCCAAAAGGCAAATAATGTAGGCTTGCAACACAAAATAAATTATCCTGTAAAGCTGCATATAATCATACAAAGGGAAAAAGTGGATTTTTAATGGAATACAGAACTTGCAAACACTTCTGCTGGAAAAACCAAAGCTGAGTACAAACTTTGAATTGAAAACACAATTGTCAAGAGAAACCTCGAAAGATAACTTGATGTGAACAACTGGAAGGGGTTTTATGATGATGTGGTGCTAACATTCTAATAGTTATCCAATCAAAAAAATGTATTAAGTGCCTCCTATTTGTCAGGCACTGTACTAAGCACTGGGGATGCAAAGAAAGGAAAAAGAAAGTCCTTCCCTGAAAGAGCTCACAGTCTAATGAGGGAGACAACAACAACAAAAAATAATTATAGACAAACAAGCTGAAGACAGGATGAATAGGAAATAATAGAGGGAAAGCACTAGAATTAAGAATTATATGGAAAGACTTCCTGTGGAAGATGGAATTTTGGCTGGAACTCAAAGGAAACCAGAAGATCCAGGAAGCAAAATTAAGGAAAGAGAACATTCCAGCCATGGGAGACAGACAAAGAAAATTCCTGGAGTTGAAGGATGGGGTGTCTTATTTGTGGAACAGCAAGGAGACCAATCACTGGATTAAATAAGATATAGGAAGACTAGAAAGTTAAGGGGGTAAGTGGTGGCTAAGTTATGAAGGGATCTGAATGCCAACAGAGGATTTTTTATTTGATTACAGAGAGATCCACTGGAGCTTATTGGGTAGGAGTGGGTGACATGTTGGACCTGTGCTTTAGGAAAATCACTTTGGTGGCTGAATGGAGGATGGATTGGAATGGGGAGACACTTGAGACAAGTAGACCCACAAGCAGCTATCTCAGTAATCCAATTGTGAGATGATGAGGGTCTGCACCAGGCTGGTGGCAGTGTCAGAGGAGAGAAGGGGGCATATTCAAGGTATCACAAAGATGAAGTCAAAAGGCCTCAGCAACAGACTGCATATGGCTGGGGGCAGGGGGAAAGAGATGATGATAAGTTGAGGATGACATATAAATTGAGAACTTGATAGACTAGGAGAATGTTGGTACCCTCAACAGTAATATAGAAGTTGGGGGTGGGTGAGAGGGTTTAGGGGGATAGATGATGGTCTTGGTCTTGGACATTTTGCGTTTAAGATGTCTACTCGACATCCAGTTCAAGCAATTGGAGATTCAAGGTGGGAGGTCAATGAGGAGGGTAGGGCAGGATAGGTAGATTTGAGAATCATCAGCACAGAGTTATAATTAAATCCCTGGGAGCTGATGAGATCTCCAAGTGAAGAAGTATAGAGAGAGAAGAGAAAAGGGCTCAGGACAGAGCCTAAGGGACATTTATGATTAGAGGGCATGGCTCAGTTGAGGATCCAGCAAAAGAGAAGATGACATGCAAGCAACTATGTAGAAACAAACTGTATGTGGGACAAATTAGAGGAAATCAGCAGAGCGAAGGCACTAGCATTAAGGGGGATCAGGAAAGGCTTCTTGCAGAAGGTGGGAGTTTAGCTGAGACTTACAGGAAGCCAGGAAGTGGAAATGAAGAGGGAGACCATTACAGACATGGAAGACAAGGGAAAATTCGGTGATTTGGGAAATGAAGTATCTTGTGGGAGGAATAGCAAGGAGACCAGTGTCACTGGATCATAGAGAAGTTGGGAGTTGGGGGGAGATGGCATAAGGGGTAAGAAGACTGGCAAGGTGAGAAGGAACCAGATTAATAGAGGGATAATAAAGAAATGTCCTTCAGAACCTTACTGTATTAAAAGACAGAGGACCTGGGGGGTACATTGGTTCTATTTTAAGAGAGGAAAGGAATAAGCTAGTATAGAAGGTATAGAAAGAAGAAAGAAGAGGGGTGGGCAACTTACTATTTCTCATAATTAGAATGCATGAGAAAAGTATTAAAAACATGCAGGAAGACATGGGAGGAGTGGGCATGAAACAAACCTCACTCTTGTCCGGAATGAACAAAGGAGGGTTGAACACACAACATATACACACAAATAGTTTGGTGTAGAAAAACATCAAACTAGGTTAAGAAGGAGGACAATTCAAATGAGGGAATAAAATAAAATAAACTTCCTGATCCCAAAGGGAGGACTAAAAGAGAAAAACAAAAACAAGCAAAGAACTAAAATATGAGAGAGTGCCCATCAATTGAAGAATGAATGAACAAATTGTGGTTATATGAAATATTGTTGTGCCACAAGAAAGGATGAAAGAAACAATTCCTGAGAATCCTGCATGGTTTAAATTGATGAAAAGCATAGCGAGGAGAACTAGGAGAAGATTTGTACAAAGATGACAACCTTGTAGAGAAAAACAACTTTGAAAGACTTCAGAACTCTGATCCATGCAGTGACCAGCCATGTCTCCAGAGATCCAGTGATGGAACTTACCACCCATCTCCTAATAGAGAGGTGATGGATTCAAGGTGCAGAATGAGACACACATTTTTATACACGGCTTGTGAAGAGGCATGGATAGATATGATCTGGAATCTGGTCCACCCTTCCCCAAGGAAAACTGGTAGAGACAAGGTAGAGAAAGGTTATGGTTGAGTCTTGCTCCTTCTCTTTTCTATTTCTGAGGGGGGTGTCATGATAGAATTGTATTTCTTGACTCCTCCTTAAAGACTGCTGGTCTAAGAGTATGATTTTTAGTACTACCTTGGTAACTAACCTTTGAATGGAGGGAGGTGGGGCTGGAGATAGCCCTTGGCTTGATACCTGCCAACTTGGCCCCTTCCCATCAAATCCTGGTTACTTAAAAGACCATCACAGAGAGTAAATAGAGAGTAAACCTCTTTATGTAACCAGAACAGAAATTGAGGAAGTTCTCCAAATTAGAATTAAGCTGCAAATTAGGATAAATTGAAGAGGAGGTATTGGTAAAGGGAGGCACTTCCTCACCAGGAAGTGCCTTGTGCTACAAAGATAATGGGTCCAGTTCCTACCCCTAGAGGAAATGAAATTGATGGGGGGTGGCAGTTTTTATTTACTTTTAAGCAGGAAAATGAGAAAGATCCCATGGCCATAATGTGATTTCATATTCCTTTCACTAAACATTTTAAAGTACAGTTAAAAGTATTATGGGAAGGTATTCTGGTGAGATTTTAATATCTGTTTATATTTGATTTCATCCATGTGGCACTGCTGTTATTTTAGGCAAATATCATCATAGCTGATTGGTATAGGAAACTCCGAGATGATCCATATACCCTACAGTATAGAGGATGCGGAGAAGAAGGTCAATATATACATTTGACCCCTAACTTCCTGCTAAACGATAACCTGACTGCCATCTATGGACCTCGAGGTAAGTTTGGTCCATCAATCAACCAACAGATGGTCTTTAAGCCCCTCCTATGTTCAGTCTATAAATACTTATTGAGTTCCTAATATGTGCTAGACACTGCTAAGTGCTCAGGTACAAAAAGAGACAAAGGATAGTCCTGCCCTCAAGGAGCTCGTAATCTAATGAAAAGGTTTAAAACACTGGGTGCTATGTATTCTCACAGGGAAACGTAGAGAATTAGAGTCCTACAGGTGACTTCCAATCTAGATGAAGAGATAAACTCACATATGAAAAGCTGGTCAACAATATGCAGACAATATCTTGGCAGCTCTGTCTGGGGTACTCCATCAGAAGGTGAAGATTTATTAGATAATATGAATCTTCTATGGTGCAGTAGATAGAGTGCCAGACCTTGAGTCAGGAAAACTCATTTTCCTAGGTTCAAATCTGGTCTCAGACACTTACTAGCTGTATGACCCTGGGCAAGTCACTTAAGCCTGTTTGCCCCAGTGTCCTCATCTGTAAAATGAGCTGAAGAAGGAAACAGCAAACCACTCCAATGTCTTTGCCAAGAAAACACCAAATGGGGTCATGAAGAATCAGACACAACTGAACAGCAACATAAATCTCTTAGGTTAAGTGACTTGCCCAGGGTAACAGCTAGTAAGTGTTAGAGGTGAGATACAAACCCAGATCATCCTGACTGGGATTGTGTCCTTCAATTCAAGGTAGTAAATTATAAGAGTTTCAGTCAGTCAGTGCCATCAGGTTCAAAGCGGGGGGGGGGGGATGCTCCTTTGGGCTACGGTGATCATGAAAATATTAGATAGAATGTTGATAAGTGAAGAGACAGGGCTGCGAGCAAAGAGGATAAAGACTGGGAGCCGTGAGAGACCTGAGACATCATCTAGTCCAACCGGCTCATTTTATAGCAATCAGTCACTAATCATTCATTAAGCACTTACCACCGGGCCAGAAGCTGTGCTGAGGACCGCCATAAAAGGAAAGTCAAATTCCTTTCTCTCAAGCCAGGAAAGGGAAGGGGAGAGAAAACAGGAACAACATTGTCTACAGAACCTGGGCTTTTACCACATCATAAGTGCCTTTGACAGATACTTTCCCTCGGCTTCAGCTCAGAACATGCATGTGGCTTCCATCGATGGGAGAGAAGGCTGAAGGCCTCTACCTTTTCAAACATTTTGCTTTTTTTCCCCACAGCCAGGACAAAAGATAAGGCAACTGAGGCCACAGAAGTTAAATGACTTCTGTGATAGAACCTGGATTTCAGGCCATATTCCTTCCTTCCTTCCTTCCTTCCTTCCTTCCTTCCTTCCTTCCTTCCTTCCTTCCTTCCTTCCTTCCTTCGTTCAATAAACATTTATTAAGCACATTCTATGGGACAGTTACTGTGCTTAGCATCCTATTACTCCAAACCCAGGACTCTTTTCACTATAACATGGTTGTCTTTCCTTGATTATATCACTAAAAAAATTTTCATAGGGAAAAAAATGTAAAATTTTACATTGGGTTCAAAAATTCCAAAAGAATTTTTTTTTTTAAGTTTCACAAGTATAAGATGGAGGCAGCTAGGCTAGAAAGCAATTTGTACAAAAAAATATCTGGGCATTTTAACATATTGCAAACTAAATGTGAGGCAATGATGTGGTATGGAACCCAAGAAAATTGTGTCCTTCAGCTGCATTAGGAGATTCAGAGTATTCAGGGCCTGTGTCCCACTCAGACTGCAGGGAGAAAGAACTTCTAATTTTTTGTGTGTGTCCTGGATCCTTCTGGGAGTCTGGTGAAGCCTGTGGAACACTTCTCAGAATTATGCTTTTAAATAACTATACTACAATACATAGGATTACCAAAAAAATTATGTTAAAATACAGTTATTGAATTTTTTTAAAAATCACATGTGCACCTTGAAGGTTCATGGATCTCAGATTAAGAACTCCTGATTCAGAGTATTATCTGTGTCTAGAATATCATGTTCAATTCTGGAACAGGGCTGGGAGAGCATGAAGAATTTTGTAGAGACAATAAGTAGACCGATTTAGCTAGTGCTGAGGGCCTCAACTAGAGAAGTAATAGTATCTAAAGCTAGAAAAAAATCAGTTGGAATTAAATTGTGGATAGCCTTGAATGCTGGCATAAGGAGTCTGAACTTTGTTTAATAGTAACAATACTAATGATAATAATAATGTCATTCATGTAGCTCTTTAAGATTTTCAGAGTGCATTATAAGTATTATCTCATTTTTTTAGCAAAACTGTGATATTACTGATGTCTTTAGCAAGTTTATCTGGCAGCGATGCATAAAATAGATTAGCAGAGAAGCAGGAAGACTAGTTAGGGAGGTTAAGGCAGTAATCCAACCATAGCTGAATAAAGTCTCAAATTAATGTGGTGGCTTTAGAACTAGAAGACACAGAGGTGATTATGAAGGAGAAATAGAAAGAACTTGATTATTAATTATCTTTCAATCAATCAGTCAACAACTATTTATTAAGCGTTATGAGTCAGGCACTGTACTACACCCTGGAATTACAAAGATAGGCAAAAACACAGCCCCTGACCTCAGAGGAGCTCACTTTGTAATGGGGAAGAAAGCATGCAAATAACTAGGTATGCACAAGATATAGGCAATTATGGAAGGGATGGAAGGTCATCTCTCAGGGTAAGGCACAAGTAGGTGGGGAAGGGGGTTGGGGACTGGGAACAGCTTCCTGTCGAAGGTGGGATTTGAGCTAATCCTTGAAGCAATCCGAGAAACTAAGAGGTCTATGTAAGAAAGGAGAACATTCAAAGCATGGTGAGGATGGCCAGTGAAGATACACAGAGTCCAGAGATGCATGTGGGTATCAGAAAATATGCCAGTGCAGTTACATCAAAGACTGAGTAACGTGTAAGAAGATTGGATGGTTAGGAAGGCGCCAGGTTATGAAAGACTTTAGATGCCAACTGGAAGACTGTATGTTTGTTCCTGAAAGTAACAGTTAGCCTCTGAAGTTTACTGAGTAGGGGCGGGGTTAACTTGGTCAGATCAGTACCAAAGGAAAATCGCTTTGGGAGATTGGAAGTGGGGAGAGACATGAGTCAGGGAGATTGATTAGGAGTCTGTTGCAACAGTCCACCAGGGGTGGGGAACCTGAGGCCTTGAGCCTACATGTGGCCTTCTAGGTCCTTGGGTGCAGCCTTTTGACTGAGTCCAAGTTTTACAGAACAAATCCTTTTATTAAGGGGATTTGTTCCATGAAGTTTGGATTCAAAGTGCTGCCACTTGAGGACCTAGAGGGCCACATGTGGCCTTGAGGTCACAGGTTTCTTACCCTGGTCCAGGCAAAAAGTGATGAGGGGGTGACTATATGAGTAGAGAGAAGGGGACATAAATAAGAATTGTTGGGAAAGCAGAAATCATGAGATTTGGCAACAGTTAAATGTGTGGGGTGAGTGAGAAGTTGAAGATGACGCTGAGCTCATGAGCCTTGGTTGCTAGCAGGATAGTGATATCCTCAATAGTATAGAAAAGTTGGCAAACAGAGAAGTTTAGGAGGAAGGGAAGCAATGATTTCTGTTCAGGGTATGTTGTTTTATGACATATAATTCAAGGGGCGCGAAGAGCAGTTGGTAAGCTCATTGCCTTTCCCCTGCAATGAGCACGCACTAGATGAATCAGTGTCGATTTACATGGTAGAGCTGCACTCAACTGCCTGATCATGAGATCACAGACCTAGAAGAGGAAAGGACCTCAGAGGCCATCCAGTGAAATCTCCTCATTTTTATAGCTGAGGAAACAGAAGTGAAGTAACTCACCCAGGAAATAAGAATCAGAGGGAAGATTTGAACTCAAGGCTCTTAACTCCATCCTCCATTAGAAGGATGAGAATAGTGAGTCCCCAAAGTATCTGGTGTGTGTTAGTCTGAGCTCTCCGGGCTCGGCAAGTGCTCAAAGTCTGCGAGCAGCTCAGGGCCCGCCAGAGGTGGCAAGATCTAAATGATTTGTCTTTGTAACTGATTAGTAAGGCCTCTTTGCGCAATGACTGACATTTAAGCTGACTATCAAAAATTAAAAGAATGGCCACTTTTTTTTCCCTCTCCACAGGCAGAGTTTTTGTCCATGAATGGGCCCATCTTCGCTGGGGTGTGTTTGATGAGTATAATAATGAGAAGCCTTTCTACATGACAGGACCCAATCAGGTGAAAGTCACCAGGTCGGTATTTTCTATTTGGCTTTCTAGCCAGCGTTTCAAAGAATCGTTAGAATCTGAGAGTGTGAAAGGACCTTGGGAATTGTAAAGTTTCCTTTTGAGGAAGAGGGAGGGAAGAATTTTAGATTTCTCCAATTATGCTAAAAACAAGAGGACTTTCAGGGTGTTGCATTTCTATTTATTCAAAAGAAAGCCTTTGACTTGAGATTCTCAGGGGCCCAGGGCAAGGGAAGAAAGCAGGTAGGAAAGGCTACACCCAGATTACAGTCACTGGAGAGCCAAGGACAAAACCAGATCTCCAGAGGAGCAAAGTTCATTGAGCCAAAGAGCGGGGAAGGAAGGATACAATTATTTATTAGGCACTTATCAGGTGCCGTGCACCTTACTAAGTGCTTACAAATGTTCTCCCACTGGATCCTTACATTGACCCTGCAAGGAGGTGTTATTTTATTCCCATTTTACAGTTGAGGAAGCCGAGGCAAATAGTTTAAGGGAATTGTACAAGGCCAGCACAGCCTGGTAAGTGGCCAAGGCCAGATCTGAACCCACCTCATCCTGATTCTAGGCCCAGCTCTTTATCCACTGTGCTACCAGCTGCCTTCGAGGAGATGTCTTCAAGCTATGGCAAGAGGAGGGAGAAGATCCAGCAACCTTCTGGCAGGTAGGCCTCATGGCCTACTAGCCATATCATTCCAGGCTTTCGCATTCTTCCTAGTTTAGTGTGGGCACAACTAGTTTGGCCAACCCAACATCCCATGTGATTCTGCAGAAGCCTAAGTGTTATATAGGGAGGACTGTGTGTGTGTGTGTGAGTGTGTGTGTGTGTGTGTGAGTGTGTGAGTGCGTGTGTGTGTGAGTGTGTGAGTGCGTGTGTGTGTGAGTGTGTGAGTGCTTGTGTGTGAGTGTGTGAGTGTGTGTGTGTGAGTGTGTGTGTGTGTGTGTATGTGTGTGTGTGTATGTTGGGGGGGTTCTTGCTCAAGTGCACGTAATCTGTATCCCATCTTTGATGTCACAGGCAGATGGCACCAATTAGAAAAAAAAAAAGCTGGAACTTTGGAAGTTTCCAGGGGAAAAGATTCTACAGACAGCCTGTCCTGAGAAAGGCTAGGTCTAGAAAACAGTCCTCAACAAAGGCCATCTAGTCATTTTCTAACCTAATGCCCGCGTCCCTCTACAGGATGGCTGACCTATCCTCATCTGGCTCTTTAGTTTACTCCGTGCCAAAATGTCAGATTTATAATTTTTGGTGAAAGGTATTTGCTGACTGATGGGTTTTTCACTTAACAGAAGATGCCTTGGAATATACTGATTTCCCCCACTCCCTTTAATGCTCTCTCCTCTTTCCAACTTGACAGAAGGCAAAGAAGCTGAGAGGAGATCTGACTCAGGACATCTCCACCCATGGGTGCACTGCAAGATATTTAACTACTGGCTTTCTTTTAAGTTTCATCTGTGTTACAAACATTTTTTAAACTTAAGTCTAGACAAATAACAACAACAACATTAAGACCTGACTTGTAGCATTTTCTGATTTCTCGTGTGTAAATGCTCATGCTGAAAATTTAACAATCCCACTTAAAAACTGGAGGGCCAGTAAGAGCTGGCTCCAACTTAACCCTGTCTCCACCCCTTCCCCTATCCCAACCTTTCCAAAGAAGTGGACATTGGACCACTGATTTTAGTATAAAAATTCATCTCCTTCCTTATGACTTGTTGGAGAGTTATCATATGCTATAGTCCTGGGGAATATGCTAAAAAGAAAACTCTTCATTCAAATACAGAGGTGTATTTTAACCCACATCATTTGAATTTCCCCACCTTAATTTTTGAACATTCCTTTTCTATCTTAATTTGTCCTCAGTCTCTGGCTTCCTTCAAGTCTCATCTAAAATCCCATTTTTTACAAGAAGCCTTTCCTTTTCCTTCATAATCTTAGTACCTCTTCTCTGAGATTATCTCCCATTTGTTTTTTATTTATCCTGTTGGAACATAGCTGTTTGCACATTATCTCCCCCAGTGGAATGTAATCGCCTTGAGGGCAAGGACTCGTGTTTTTTTGTTTGTTTGTTTTTTGCTTTTGGGGTTTTTTTGCCTTTCTTTGTATCCCTAGAATTTAGCATAGTACCCAGCACAGAGTAGGTGCTTCATTAATGCTTGTTGACTTGACTGTAGAAAGGTAGAGTGGAATAATTATTAACCATTAAAATAATCAACATCTATACAGGTTTGCAAAATTGTTTTCCAGACAGCAAGCCTGTGAAGAGGATGAAACTCTTGATGAGCAATTAATTAGTATGTGAACCATGAAAGAAGAAATATGTATGTTTCTAAAGCTGATCTCTGTTCTATTTTTGGGGTTTTTTTAGGTGCTCATCAGACCTCACGAGTATTTTTTTATGTGAAAAAACCATTTGCACTCAAGAAAACTGCATTATTCAGAATCTTTTCAAAGAAGGATGCATGTTTCTACATAATTATACACAAAATGCCACAGCATCGATAATGTACATGCAAAGCCTATCTTCTGTAAGTATGGCTGGTCTTCAGAAAACATCTTCATTTAGCATCTCCCTTTAGTCCCCTGTAACACCACAATCATTTGGGCATTTGAAAGGCTATGTCGATTTCACAGCAGGGAACTTCAGAGATCATCTGGTTCCATTGCCTGAGTTTACAGATAATGAAACCGGGGCTCAGAGATTTAGTTATTAGCCAACAGAATCCCTTAGGGAAGCAGTGTTTCTCTTTAATACCCAGGAAAGATTAATGGAAACCCCACGCTCTATAAAGACAAAATTCTCTACTTTATTTTCTCTATGTCTGAGTGCATTATTTTTTTATGGGGTATTTTCTTCAACCTGGATGCCACAGGAGAGATTCCAGTGTGACCTTGTTCCAAATACTCTACTCGGAGAGCACTTTGGTAAATAAACCTGAAGTTTTGCAATGGCTAGATGTTGTAAGAAGGCAAGAGATCGGGAAAAAGCCAATCTATCAGTCAAAACATGAACAATGTAGAATGGGATGCCTCAGATGGTAGTGAGCTCCCCATTTCTGCAGGTTTCCAAGCAGAGGTTGGAGAACCACTTGTTTGGAATCTGCTAGAAGGGAATCTTTTTCAGGTTTGGATTGGATGAGGTGTCCTTTGAGATCCCTTCCAACTCTCAGATTTCAGAGATGATAAAAAAAAAAAAGGCAGGATTTCCCCCAGTGTACAGTTGGACTAACAATCCTTCCAATAACAAAAATGTTGGCACAACAATTTCCAACTCCTTTTCCATTGTACTACTCAGGAAATCAAGCTTTTTTGGAAGAGTCCTTGATCCTAGTGAGAAAACTTTAATAGTCACTCTTCCTGGGAAATTCCATGTAACTGTGAATCAGCTGGCTAGGCATATCACCTCATTTCTAGTTTCCACTGAACGATTTACTAGCTATGAGAAAATCCCAGCTACTGCACAACTTCACTTCTTTATCTTTAAAATGAGGATTCTGGGAAGGTAAACTTAGGGGAAAGATTTGAGGTCAGAGCACTTGGCCCTGACACCTGCACTGGACTGCTTGATCACAATGCCTTAGGCAAGTCATTAATTTGTCTCAGCCTCAGCTTCTAGACCCAGGATACTTCAGATAAGCCAGTTTCCTCATCTATAAAACGAGATTGGCTTAACAGATCTGTTAGGCCTGTTTTGATTCTCAAGTGTTGTCTGCCAACAGGAAATGTTTACATTGTGCAGTCACCCCATATCTGCACTCAGGGCTCTGGAATTGGTTTATATTATTAAATTGATGATGTAATTATGAAAAGCATTTTAATCCGTGCCTTCCTTATGATAAAAAAGGTCAGTAAACAGCAGGTTATGGTTCTCTGCTACCCTCCCCCTTTGTTGGATAGTGATTATATTTGAAGTAGAGCAATTTTTAAAAAGATGCTGTCACATATGTGTGTATGTTTAATTTCAAGAAATAGGTTTAGCACGACAATACTTTCTATGGAAATATTTGGTTACTGGGGTGTGATCTTTCTCACCTTATCATTTGATAGTGGGGTGGTCATGGTGTATGATAACAGCATCAATTTGTTCTTATGACTTTGGTATGTAAGACAGCCACCTGTCAATTTCCATGCAAATAGAGAATGAAAATAAGGAATGATAAGTTTTGACTTTTTCCTGTACCTCATGCTATGATCCCTGAAGTGTTAGGGTACTTGATTTTTATAAAAACAAGATTCATTCCTAACTTAGGGATATAACTTGGTCTTTCAAGCTGAGCATCTATCATACAATTTCTCTTCCCCTCTTACCCAGTGGTGTTAGTATAAGTTAAGTGATTTTTTTTTCTTTAAGATTTATCTTATTTTTATTGATCTCTTTTGTTTTGGGATCACATCCACTTTTCCTTCCTCTACCCAGGAATCTATCTGTTGTAACAAAGATTGAAAATAAATAAAAAAAGACAATTCAGCAAAACTGATACATTAACGGTATCTGAGAATAGATAAAATATTCCCTGCCCACAGCCCTGCTCTTCTATAGTGAAGGCAGAGAGGTATATACTATCTCAACTTCTCTCCAGGACCAACCTTGGTTACTACAATTATACAGCAACATTTTATCTATTTCTCCTCTGAGAAAATTTCCCCTTTTGTGCCTATTTGGGTTTCTTCACTTGCTTATTTTCTAGTTCTTTAAACTATGGGCCCTGTTCGTTATTCTTCTCTTTTTCTCTTTTTTTAATTCTTGCTTTCAGAGATGTCATATTTTTCTCTGAGGACCGATTTAGCTGCAGGCAAAAATTTTGGTATTTGTGTTCTCATTATTATCATTCTCTTTTTTATGATTATTAATCATTTCTATGACACAATCTTTGATCCATTAATTATTCAGGATATAATTATTGTCTCTCTTTAGGTCTGTGTCTTTTGTTGTTCTTTTCTGTACTAATCACCATTTTTATAGCATTTTGATCCATAAAGAAAGTGTTTAGTTAGTATTTTTTGTCTTTTTGCTTATTTATAAGTTCTCTGTGCCCTAGCACAGAACCTATTTTTGTAAAAGTCATGTTGAAGAATATGTATATCTTTAACATTCCCATTCAGAAGATGACGTAGCTTTTTCAAATCTAACTTCAACATTTTTAGTTCTATATTTTCCTCTCTTAAAGAGGAACATTAAAGTCTACAATTACTGTATTATGCACTAAATATCCTTACATAAATTAGTTAACTTTTTCTTTATGAATTTAGATGCTATACTTTCTGGTGAATATACCTTGAGTGTTCATATGGTTTGATTGTTTAAAATTCCTTTAACATAATGCAGTTGTTCTGTTTATTTATCTTGATAGGGTGGACATTTATTTAGTCTAAGCATGATAGCACAATTATAATGCCTGCTTTTTTAGAACCATCTAATTAATAATCAGTTTATTCCATTTTTTTCATTTTTTTTCTGTGTTATTATTTTTTCTGTGTTTTGTTGTATACACCTGATTGTTGGATTTTATTTTCTTATCCATTCAGTCACTTTCATTTTTATTGGGTTGTTTAATCCATTCACAATGTTATATTTCTTAGGCTTGTATTTTCTACCATTTTTTTGTATTGATTTTTATCTCCCCTCCCCCTTTTTAAAGTCAATAGTTGTCCATCAGATTAGTTTTACATACATCACTTTGAAGGTCATCCATTCCCACAAGCTCTACCTCCACCCTAACCTAAGTTCTGACCTTTGTAACATGTATATGTTTACATATCTGTGTATTTATGCATCTATCTACCTACCAACCTATGTATGTATATATCTATCTATCTGTCTGTCTATCCATCTATCTTTTTCCCTTGCCTTTTTTTTTCATCTTTCTCTTTCCCCACCCAGTTTAGAATATGGTTCAAATTCTTCCCTCCTTCCCATCTTCTCCAATCTCTTATTTTAAGTAATATTCTTTTCCTATGTCCTTTTCCAATAAATTTTCCTTTGCTTTGTCCTCCTGATTACATCTCTTCTATTTTTAGCTTATTCTGAATTCTATTTTTCCATTCTTAGACTATATACCCTTACTTATTTCTTTTTCATTCTTTTGATATCCCTAATTAATCAGTCAACAATCAACGAATATTTATTAAATGGCTATGATATGCCATGTACTGTCATAAGCACTGGAGTAACAAAGGGGAAAAACACCCTTTACTTTCTAGGAGTTTTCTTGGTAATGGGAGAAATGACATGTAAATAAATAGATTCATACAAGATATATACTGAGTAGATGGAAAGTAACCTTAGAAGGGAAGGCTCTTGTGAGGGGAGAGCTTCAGAAGGACTAAATTTGAATACCCTCTTCTGTTTCAGTTTTGTTATTCCATTTGGAGATCTCACCTTCCTACTGATGTTTCCTGAAGTCCTTCATACTTAGAAATAACAGCTCACAAGGTCAAAAGAAATGTCCCGTGGTGGGAGTTATTCTGTGTTGCAACCCATGGGCACAGTATGGCTCCTTCAACTTACATTAATCACTCTCCACCACTTAATGCTGTCATTGGTTCTATGTTTCCCCAAATACTCTGGGTATTGATGGATCTTGGATCCAATCATATATCGCCTCTCCCCAGCAAGATACAGTCCTGAAGATAAAACTCTTCCTTAGCAAAGGTAATCTCCTAATATGCAAATTTCATCATGGACAAAACCCATTATAATAAGGTTCTTATCTCTTAGCCCAGACCTCAGCCACCACAGTTGTTTAGTAACACACTTTTCCTTTTCCCTTCTGAGAACTAACCTCTCTTCAACTTTGCCAAACCAAGTCCCTCCCCATCCATTATTTTCCTCCTACTCCCCCACAGCCACTACCCTTCTGTGGAATTGATAGAGGCTCATATATCTGCTCTCTCTATCTGTAATTTCTGACTTTGTGATTCTCCTCACAAAAGGAAATCATGACGTTTAGTTCATGAAATATTAATTTAGCTCTTCCTCCTTCCTTTCTTCTTACTGTTTAAATTATTCTTACATTTTTAGTCTCTTAGGTCCTTTTGGACCATTGATCCATCTTTTCCCTTTCTTTTACTCCTTAATCTGCTTTGAAAAAAATACTGCTCAGAAACATGAGAATTGGTTTGATTATTTAGTCTTTTCTAAATAATTAGATGATAATAAACAATAATAATTATTTGGACTTTATTATGTGGGGTATTTCAAAGTCAAATATTTTGCTGACTTTTTTGTTGTTGTTGTTCATTTGTCAGGAATACCCCAGATGCTTCTCTTTTGTTTATGGTCCATCCTTTCTCCTTGGTGATTATGTTTAGCTTTGTAGGAAATGCTTAAGCCCTTTTGCTTCTTAGAACATAATATTCTATTCTCCTCTTCACTTTCTCCTGACTCTGCACTAATTCTGGCCCGTTCAGATTGGCATGTCTTTATATTTCAAGGTCCTTCTCTTGGGTACTTTAAAAATATGTCATTTGTCATTAAAATTGTGAAATGTAAATAAAACATACTTTGGAGCTTCTAGTCTGTGGTTTTTCCCACCCTTCTAAGAGTCTATGAATTCATGCGTTCAGTGCTTTATTGTTATAATTCAAAAGCCCTAGATAGTTTTTTTGTTCAGAAAACCTGCAGTGTGGCACTCATTTTTTTATTCTGTTTTTGATCATGCTTTTCTGTGAGATCTATGATACTTAAGTCATCTCTGCACATCCTGTGTGCAAGGTTAGCTGCTTAGGCTTCCATAGAATTCCTGTGTTTGCTTAATGTTGTTTCCTTTTATTTATCTTTTGCAAGGATTTTTGTCTTCCAAATCTGTCATCTTTATCTTTTAGAATCTCTGCTCCAGAAACATCAGGTCATCAAACATCCATACTCTGCTGCTCTTGCTTTTTATCGAGTACTCTGATTCTCAACCTAATTTAATTTCTAATGTGCTCTTCTAACAACTTGTTTTTCCTGTTCTGGAGTTTCTTGCTGTTTCTCTATGATCTTTGGAGAGTCAGAGGAATTCTCTTTTTGGTTGGGGAATTTACATTCATTTTCCTTCATAGTATTACAGTTGTTTATGTTCCAGGGGTGGGGAACCTGCGGGGTCTTGAGGCCACAAATGGCCCTCTAGGTCCTCAAGCGCAGCCCTTTGACTGACTCCAAACTTCACAGAACAAAACCCCTTAATGAAAGGCCATTGATCCGGTGAGAACATTAGGTATTTCCATTCTGTAAGTATTCTCTAAGCTCTAAGTATTTCAATTCTCCCATGTTATTTCTTGAGGTTTTTACACAGTATGGGCTTTCTCTGTTCATCTGGATCCACATTTGGTTAATCTGTGTTGCCCATCAATCTTTTTTGTTGGGGAGGTTTAGCCGGCTGCAGAAGCTTAAGAAAAAGAATTACTTGGCCATCTTGAACTCACAAGATCTCCCTTTTGTTTCTTCTTACAATATTTCCTTCTTTTTATTTCTTAGGTGGTCGAATTCTGTAACGCTAGCACTCACAACCCAGAAGCGCCAAACCTTCAGAACCAACTGTGCAGCCTGAGAAGCACATGGGACGTAATCATGGACTCGGGGGACTTCAGGAAAAGCCTCCCCCTGGATGCTGCTGCCCTTCCACCTCCACCCACGTTTTCCTTGCTCCAGACTGGGGACAGAGTCGTCTGCTTAGTTCTGGATGTTTCTGGGAAAATGGCTGAGGTAAAATGACTGTGAACTCTTTTATCTGCTTACCAACCCTGGTTAAAAATTATTTAACTGTACCAGCTGTGTGACCCTGGGCAAGTCACTTAACCCCGATTGCCTAACAAAAAGCAAAAAAGAAAAATTATTTAAGCGGAAGAAGACAAAACTTTGTTATCGGGTTGGGATAGAACTTTTTATGCTAGGGTTCAAGAAGCTGATGTTCCTGCCTTTTTTCATCCTATTCAATTTAATTAAATTCAGCAAGAATTTGAGTGCTTACTGGATCAATTGGTAAGTCAGTCAACATCTGACAGGCATTTGACAATTGTCTGTCATGTGCCGGACCCAGATGCCAGAGATACAAGTACAAAAATGAAACAATTCCTTTCCTCAGAGAGCTTACACTGGACTTGAGGAAGGGACAGAGGTGCCAGGCGCTGTCTCGGGTCCTGGGCATACAGAGACAAGAGCAAAAGTCACCGCCTTCGAGGAGCTGACGTTCAACTCCTTTGTCCCTGCTCTGGGCTGGAGCAAAATGAGGCATGTGGACCCTGCCCATGCCATTTCTCACTGTCTCCCCTCCCAGTGGATGGAGCACTAGGCCTGGAGTCCTGAAGATCCGAGTTCATATCTGGCCTTAGCTACTTACTATCTGTGTGACCCTGGGCAAATCACTACGTGGCCATCTGCCTCAGTTTCCTTTTTATCCCCAGGATCTTTATTATTCCCAGTAAAATAGGGATAATAACAGCCCCTACCTCACCAGGTTGTTGTGAGGATCAAATGAGATATTTGTAGAGTTTTTAGCACGGTGCCTGGCTCATAGGAGGTCTTCATAAATTCTTCTTACCTCCCCTCCACCTCTTTTTAAAAAAATTATTATTTTTGGGGGGGAGCAATTGATGTTAAGTGACTTGCCTAGGGTCACACAGCTGGTAAGTGTCAAGTGTTTGGTCTGAGGCTGCATTTGAACTCGGGTCCTCATGACTTCAGGGCTGGTGCTCTATCCACTGCGCCACCTACCTGCCCCTCTCTTCACCTTTTTTCATGCTATTCTTTTTGCCTAGCATGACCTCACTTCTTCTCACCACTGCTTGAAATTCTATCTCTCCTTTAAAGCCCATCTCAAATACCACCTCCATGTGTTCATGAAACAAGTTGTGATTTCCCCATTTATTCTTGAGTTCTCACAAAGCACTTTGTTCCTTTCTAATGCAACTTACCACGTGGCACTTTGTATCACTAATATTCATGGTGCATGGCACTTCTTATTAAAACTTAAAATTGCACCTTTTGGAATACATTTTATTTTATTTAGGGTTTTTTTTAGGCAATTGGGGTTAAGTGACTCACCCAGGGTCACACAGCTGGTAAGTATGTCAAGCATTTGGTCTGAGGCCGGATTTGAACTCAGGTACTCCTGACTTCAGGGCCAGTGCTCTATCCACTGCGCCACCTAGCTGCCCCGCACTAAGACTTTTGGGACAGTCTGTATTTCAGATACCTAACTGCGCTATTGAGTAATCCGACCAGTGCTTTTCTATTTTTTTGTTTGTGATTTTGGGGTTTTTGTTCCATAGGCTGACAGGCTTCTCCGACTGCACCAAGCAGCTGAATTTTACCTGCTGCAGGTGGTTGAAACTCATACGTATGTTGGCATCGTAAGCTTCGGCAGCAAAGGATTGGTCAGAGCTCTTCCTCGCCAGATAAGGAATCACAAAGATCGAAGGCAGCTATCATCAGCTCTTCCTACCACTGTGACAGCTAATGCAGGGGCTGATATTTGTTCAGGCCTACGGATGGGGCTTCAGGTAACAAGTCACCCCACACCCTACATCTCCTGTATCCACATGCCCATACCCTACTCCCTTCTTAAAGCCTCTGATGTCCTGAGGATGCTCCTGATAAACGGACGATACGTCACAAAAAAAGGTTTCCTAGATCTACAACCTGACGTTTCTTGTGCTCTGCTGAGTTGCTGAAAGAATGCAGTGCTACAAGCTGGAGGGCTTTATTTGTAGTAAAGTACCATCTACCATTGTTCCCAATGATAGGTGACTAGGTGGCCCAGTGGATAGAGTACTGGGCCTAGAGTTAGGAAAACCTTAGTTCAACTGCAGCCTCAAACATTCACTGGCTGGGTGGCCCTGGGTGAGTCACTTAGTCACTGCCTGTGTCAGTTCCCTCAGCTGTAAAATGGGCATCATGATAGTACCTACCACCCAGGATTGTTGTAAGGATCAGATGAAATAACCTCAGTAAAGCACTTAGCGCAGCACCTAGCACATAGTAGGTGCTTAAAAATGCTTGTTCCCTTCCCCTTCCCTGCTGCATCCCTAGGCATTTCTACTCCTGTGCACAAGGCTGTATTATATACGGAGTGTTTAAATGTGCAGTCAGGAAGACAGTTTCAAATCACACCTCCTACCCTCAGTAGCTGAGTGACTATGGGTAACTCACTTAACTTCTCTGAGCCTCAGTTTCCTTACCCTTAGAGTGGGAATTACTCCGCCTGGAGTACCTACCAATTGGTATGAGGCAATGTTTATAAAGTGCTTTGCCATATATAAGGTGTCAGCTATCATTATTATCACCATTATTGTTGTTACCAGGGATGATCCCTAAGCAAGGTCAATGCGTCAAAGTGTGACCCTGGAGAACAGAGTCAGGCTTCTGGAACAGTCTAGGGTGGGCCTCTTGGCCCTTTTTTTGTATCATGAATCCCTTTGGTATTTTAATCAAAACTATGGAACCATCCTCAAAAGAACCGTTGTGTTGCCTACATTCACAATTGAAGAAGCTAACATTCAGTCAGAAGTTAGTGGGAAAAAAACTATATGGGTTTTTCCCCTCAAGTTCATGGACCCCATACAAAGTAAAATCAGTCAAATGTTTGACCAGGGGATGGGTTCAGAAATAGCTCATCAAATCAGAATTTGGGAACTAGTTTTAAGTCAGGGATGTGAAAACAGACAGAGATCAGGAGCAGATTAGCTGGGGTTGTTGAAATCTCTTCACCTTCTGCTTGTTTTAAGCTCTAAGTGGCCGAGCACTGGACTCTAGAGATGAGGGTCCAAAGAGAATATCACCATCGGCCAGAATGAATACCCATAGATTGTCCAGAACTCTGAGCATGGAGACCAGCACAGCCATCTCCAATTTATCCTGCTTCTACCTTGCATATACTTAGTTGTTTAGACTATGAGCTCCTTGAGAGAAGGGACTGTTTTTGACCTTCTTTGCATTCCCACTACTTAGCACAGTGCCTGGAATATGCTAATACAAATGCCTCTTGAATTGATTTGTACCTGGCTCAAGCCAGAAGAATCAGGGCAAGAACCTTGGTCATGGGATAGGCAGATATTGATAGTTTTTCATAATGTGAAAAGCAATTTTTATATTTACAATGAGAAAGAAAGATAGGGGAGAGAGAGAGAGAGGGAGAGAGAGAGAGAGAGAGAGAGAGGAGAGAGAGAGAGAGAGAGAGAGAGAGAGAGAGAGAGAGAGAGAGAAAGACAAGATTTGTGGGGGGCAAACTATCCTGCCATCTACATCAACCCTAAGGCTAAATGAGGGGGCTGGTCTGTTCTACCCTGATGTGCCAATTGAGGGGACACAGACCCTGTGAGAGAATACTTAGATCCTGAAGTAAGAGGGGCCCATGCCAGCTTGATTGTATAATAGGTTTATTAGGATCTGTTGGGTTAATTAGGTTGATTGGGTTGTTTAATGGAATTTACTCATGAGACCCAGTCCTTGGCAGCAAGAGGACAGAATGGTGTAATGGATCCCCACACCAGCCGCAGGCCAGGTCAGATATTATATAGAAACAGGAAAAAGAAGGCATGGTGCCAGGGAGGGCCCAGGGTCACATGCACATGTTCCATGAGATGTTGGAGCTTCTTTCATGTTTACGTTTACTCAAGGTAGTTTGCTTCCTTTGTGAGACTTGAGGTCATGTTCCTACTCTGGGCTATCCCTGTACAGTGTATATGTGTGTCTATATAGACATATATATATATATATATCTATATATATATATATATATATGTATATATATGTATTTGTTTATATGTATATGTGTGTTACATATGATAATATATGTGTGTGTGTATGTATATATGTATATTATATATATACATAATTTAATTTGTTGTTCAGTTGTTTCAGTCATGTCCAGCTTGTCATGACCCCATTTAGGGTTTTCTTGGCAAAGATACTAGAGTAGTTTGCCATTTCCTTCTCCAGCTCATTTTACAGATGAGGAAACTGAGGAAAGCAGGGTTAAGTGACTTGCCCAGAGTCACACAACTAAGAAGTATCTGAGGCCAGATTTGAACTCAGGAAGATGAGTGACTGACTCCTGACTCCAGTCCCAATACTCTATCTGTTGTACCATCCGGTTGCCCTATAATATTTTAATTAGGATCCCCCTAATAATGGATAATCTATTTCTAGGTGATTGAAAGTCTGCATGGAAATGCATATGGCTCTGTGATAATATTAGCAACCAGTGGAGGAGATGGGGATATCAGCAATTGCTTGTCTACTATGATCAACAGCGGTTCAACTATTCATACCATTGCTCTGGGCCCATTTGTAGCTGAAAATCTTGAAGAATTACCCACACTGACAGGTATGTGTTTTGCTGATTGTTTTCTTCTTTGGCAATATTTCCCTTTTAATTTTGTAGATAATGTGAAAACCCTCCATGAATTTCTACTCTGCTGCCTTATCATGGTGTGGATATAAGATTCTAAGAATGCAGGTCCTTCCTTGTAGGCTCTATGATGCTCGAAAGCATTTGAGTACAATCTCAGCAACAGACCAAATCTACTTTCTGAGAACCAGCCAAGATAAGTACAAGGAGGCTGACCACTTGGCAATTCATTCTTTGGCCCTGGCAACCTATGAAACAAAGTAAAATGCAAAACGACTCTCAGTTTCAAGGAACTCGACTCCGCCTCTTTGATGAGAGGGGCAACGTGACAGAAAAGGGACAGAAGGTGCTTAGAATCACAGGGTTTTTGTTGTTTGTTTGTTTGTTTGCTTTTTTTACTACCTTTATTATGTGTGTGTGTGTGTGTGTGTGTGTGTGTGTGTGTGTGTGTATATATATATATATATATATATATATATATATTTTTTTTTTTTTACTATCTTTTAGCTTTAACTTAATTTGATTCTCCAGGTATGAGACCAATGTCCAATAAACAAGTGAATCTTCTATTAGGGGAAGAGAACATTAATCCTTATATTATCACTGCAAATAAAACAAAAAGAAAGAAGGAAGTTGTAGTAAATTGAAAAGATGATTCATTGTGCTCCTTGGAGAGGCAAAGGAAGAAGTTTGAGTTGGTTTTATATCATTTTACTATGTGCCCCAAAACAAAAACAAACATTATTTTATGGAAAAATTTATAATCTTATATTGCACTACTCATTATTAGTATTGCAAAAAGACTATTATAAAAATAATTGTAGCTTACACACCAGTCTCTGTGACAGAGGATGAAAAACAAGATGTGATTCGATCAAGAATTCAATAAACTCCCCCAAATTAAACCCCCATATACACTTTGTTTTTGGTGACATCTTTGCAAAGGTAGAAAGACATAGATAAAATGAGAAAGGACAAAGATTACACATAAGGCTTAGGCTTCTATGTTGAGAATACTTTGATCAAGAAGAGAATTACTAGACATGGCAAGCACTGAGTAACGTAAAAAGAGAAAGTGATTGCATTTTTTTTCATTTTATTTTATTTTATTTTTAACATGTGTTTTTAAAACTTTGGGTTACAAATTTTCTCCCTTCCTCCCTTCCCACCCACCCTCATTGAAAAGGCAAGCATCTCAGTACAGGTTATAGATGTGTAGTCATGCAAAACACTTCCATAGTCATCATGCTGTGAAAAACTAAGTATATTTCCCTTCATCCTATCCCCTCCCCCCATTTATTCTATTCTCTCTTTTGACCCTGTCCCTCCTCAGAAATGTTTGCTTCTGATTATCCCTTCCCCTAATCTGCCCTCCTCTCTATCAACCCCCTGCTCTCTTTTCCCCTTCCCCCCTTATTTTCCTGTAGGGTCAGATAGATTTCCATACCCCCCATTGTGTATGTTATTCCCTCCTTAAGCCAAATCCTATGAGAATAAGATTCATTCATTCCCTCTCACCTTCCCTCATTTCCCCTCCACCGTAAAAGGCTTTTCTTGTCTGTTTCACGTGAGATAATTTACCCCATTCTACTTCTCCCTTTCTCCTTCTCCCAGTATAATCTTCTCTCGCCCCTTAATTTTATTTTCCAGATATCACCGCTTCATCTTCAACTCACCCTGTGCCCTCTGTCTATCTCTCTATCTATACATACATATAATTTTTTCCCTCCCACTAGCCTAATTCTGACAAAGGACTCATGAGTTACAAATATCATCTTTCCATGCAGAAATGTAAACAGTTCAACCTTAATAAGTCTCTTATGATTTCTCTTTCCTGTTTACTTCTTCCACGTTTCATTTGAGTCTTGTATTTAAAAGTCAAATTTTATATTCAGCTCTGGTCTTTTCCTCAGGAATGCTTGAAAGCCCTCTATTTCACTGAATGACCATTTTTTCCCCTGAAGGATTATACTCAGTTTTGCTGGGTAGGTGATTCTTGGTTATAATCCTATCTCCTTTGCCTTCTGGAATATCATACTCCATGCCCTCTGGTCCCTTAATGTAGAAGCTGCTAAATCTTGTGTTATCCTGATTGTGTTTCCATAGTACTTGAATTGTTTCTTTCTGGCAGCTTGTAATATTTTCTCCTTGACCTGGGAATTCTGGAAGTTGGCTACAATATTCCTAGGAGTTTTCCTTTGGGGATCTCTTTCAGGGGGAGATCAGTGGATTCTTTCAATTTTTATTTTGCCCTATGGTTCTAAAATATCAGGGCAGTTTTCCTTGATAATTTCTTGAAAGATAATATCTAGGCTCTTTTTTTGATCATGGCTCTCAGATAGTCCAATAATTTTTAAGTTCCAGGTCAGTTGTTTTTCCAATGAAATATTTCACATTCTCTTCTGTTTTTTTCATTCTTTTGGATTAGTTTTACAGTGCCTTGATTTCTCATATAGTTGCTAGCTTCCAATTGCTCCATTCTAATTTTTAAGGAAGTATTTTCCTCAGTAGGCTTTTGGACTTCCTTTTTCATTTGTCCAATTTTGCTTTTTAGAGCATTCTTCTTCTCCTCATTGGCTTTTTGGACCTCTTTTGCCATTTGGGTTAGGCTATTTTTTAAGGTGTTATTTTCTTCAGTATTTTTTGGGGTCTCCTTTAGCATCACTCTCAGTTTTTCCTCTACTTCTCTTTCTTGCTTCTCAAAATCCTTTTTGAGTTCTTCTATGGCCTGGGACCAATTCATATTTTTCTGGGAGGCTTTGGATGTAGGAGCTTTGACTTTGTTGTGTTTTTCTGATTGTATATTTTGATCTTCTTTGTCACCAAAGTAAAATAATATAGTCTGACTCTTTTTGCGCTGCTTGCTCAAGATGCGGGCCAATTACTTGAGTTATAAACTCTTTGTTAAGGTCTGTTTCCAGTGTGGAGAATATACTGTCCCAAGCTTCAGGGGTTTTGTGCAGCTGTTCTCAGAGATACTTTTAGGGACCTGTAAATTTTCAGTTCTTCCAAGGCACTCTGATCAAGAGTGAAGTGTTTACTCCTTTTTCTGTCCTGTGCTCTGCTCTATGAGTGACCACAAGCACTCTTTTCTGTCTCAGAACTGTGAGCAGGATTTTCTGTCCACAGTCACTACAAGCTCTACTATGCCAGCATTCCTCCTCGCCCCAGGACTGCCACCCAGAACTGTGACCCAGATCCAAGCACGGGCAAAGCAAGAGAATCCTGCACTAGCAGAGAGATCCCTGCAATCCCCCTCTGATCAGCCACTCATTTCCCCCTCAGTCTGTGGGCTGGAAGCTCAGGAGGCAGCTGCTGCCCCAGGGCCGAGCTTGGGGAATGGGGCTGGGGCTGGGACCCCTTGCTTCTCTCTCAGCACTGCAGAACAGACTTTTCCTACTGACCTTCTAAGTTGTCTTTGGTGTTCATGGGTCGAGAAGTCTGAAAACCAGCACAGCTGCCTGTGATTCAGTCCTCTGAGGCCTGCTCCAGGTTTGCTGCGGCCTGTATGCCCACACCAAACTGAGCTCCTCTACCAGCCTGGAGTAATATACCTTTCTGATCAACCATCCATGTTTGTCTTGGACTGGAAATTTGTTTCACTTTGTCTCTTTGTGGGTTCTGCTGCTTTAGAATTTATTTAGAGCCATTTTTACTGGTATTTGGAGGTGTTTGGAGGAGAGCTCAAGCAAGGCACTGCTTTCACTCCGCCATCTTGGCTCTGCCTTTCCTTGGTAATTTCTTGACAGATGATGTCTAGACTCTTTTTTTTTTATGGTAAAGCAAGTTAAACATGGGCCTTGCCCTTAAGGAATATCACACTCTCCAATGAGCAAAGGTTACAGATAAAAGATTAGATATTTTATGAGGCTCCTGAATTAATACTGAAATCATCTGTTTCAGGAGGGTTGAAGTTCTTTGCGTCAGACAGAGCAAGTTCCAATGGCCTGATTGATGCTTTTAGTAGAATTTCATCAGGCACTGGAGACATCTTTCTCCAACCTGTCCAGGTCAGTATCTCCTCATCATGAGAAGTTCCCAATGATGTGATGCCATACTTCATAGTAGCCTGGGGGATTATCACACCAATAGCAAAGCTAGCTCACTTCTTTGGCAGCTAGCTCACCATCATCCAATGATCTTCAATAGCCTCCAGTCAATACAAATTTATTGAGCCCTTGCCAGTGGTAGGTGCTGAGGGAGGTATAAAGTTTAGAGAAGACAGTGTTCACTTCTTCCAAGAATTTTACAGTCCAACAGAGGGATAAGACACTGACAAAGCTATAATGCACAGAATTACACAATAGCTACACAAGGGCTAAGTGAGGTATAAGCGGAAATGTCTTTGCAATCAGGGTGACCAGGGAAGGCTTCCTGGAAGAGATAGCATTTGAGATGAGCTTTGAAAAAAACTGATCACAGTTCAACAGGCCTAAAAAAATGAAAGTGTTCCAGAGCCAAAGAATGGAGGAACCCTGTTGATAGATGTGGGAGTAGAGTGAGATGCCTGGGACCCAGCTCCAGATTGCCCAGCAATATAGTTGGGGGAGGAGTAGGCACCCTCACTGAGGCATTCCTATGGGCCATCATCCCCATCTGATCAGTTGTGACTGTTCCTTCTCCCTCATCTGGGCTTGGGCCACCACTGAGAGAGTCTTATTGCTAGGACAATCTGCCCACTCCCCACTGCTTCCTTGTCCCCTGCCTGAAATCCTTCTGGGTTATCAGGGGCTTGACTTTGATTATTCTTGAGAACATAAGACTAGCTTTTGCCTTTCTTTGTATCCCCAGTGCTTAACACAGTGCCTGGCACACAGTAGGAGCTTAGCAGAATGCTAATTGATTGACTAGTCACTCACTGTGATTCTTTATCAATATAAATAGTAAATTAACAGTAGCTTATGATACTGCACAGGTGGCTCTCAAAGCAAACTTTTTCTTATAAGTTATTCACATAAACCAGGTTGGACTTTTTCCATCTACTTCACCATGTCATTTGGTCTCCATCATCACACTTTCATTGGCTACATTGGCAAGAAAAGATAAGAATGTGCCCGGGTCTGTGGTTTTTAATTAACTCAGTGTTTTCTTCATCAACAGCTTGACAGCACTGGTGAAATTATTGATATTCATCAGCACATTAGGAGGACGGTGACTATTGATGGAGGCCTGGGAAATGATACTGTCTTTTTAGTCACATGGCAGACTAGTGGGCCTCCTGACATAGTCCTCCAGGACCCTAGTGGGAGAAAATACTTCACAGAGGATTTTAGTACCAATCCAGGGTTGAGGAGCGCTTATCTTCAGATTCCAGAGACAGCTAAGGTAAATGTTATCATTAGGCTGAGCCTGGTTATTAATCATTGTCTCTGTAGTCCCAGAGCCTACCAAAGCGCCTGGCACTTTGTCATAGGCACAAACATATCTAACAGATTATATGTATTATATAATAAATACATACTCATTGAATTAAATTGGATTGAATGATCTAATTGACACAGTGGATTGAATGATTAATTTGAACATGTTAAGGATGTTCAGGTAATGGGCTCAGAATGCAGAATGAGATGAATATTTTTGATATAGCCAATGTGGCAATTTGTTTTGTTTGACTAGGCATATTTGTTATGAGAATTTTGTTTTTCTTTTTCCAGTGGAGAGAGGGGAGGTAGGAGGGAAAGGGGGAAAATTCTTGTTAGTTTTTTTTTAATACAATTTAATTTTAAAAAAAGATACCAAAGCTATTTATGTTGAAGTTATTCTTTAAAATAAGCTTCAGTAGCGTGGTTGAAATTTGACTCCATTTCACAAATGTTTTAAAGTGTTTATTAAATGAAAGAATCTGATTTGTGAATCAGAAAATCTACGTTTGAGTCATAGTTTCTCCACTTATTAGTTGTGTGATCTTATGCAAATCATTTAATGTCTCTGAGACTCAGTTGTCTCCTTTGTAAAATGGGGAAAAGAACAGTCATTTTTCCTGCTTAACAGCATTGTATGCAAAGTGCTTTGTAAACTTTGTAAACATATGAAATATTTATCATCATCCTCATCATTATCATTACTATTCCATTCTCCTCTTTTTCAATGGGCCTGAAACAAGTGACTCTCTTACTATTATTCTTATATGTTTATGTTCTGTGGACTTTTGCATTACTTTTTTTAGTTGAATAAAAGCACTAGGATATAAATTGACCATTGTAGACTCACTAAAAAACATCCTAATTCCTTCAGAAGACATCACAATAGGAACGATCAGCCTATTCCTATTTTCTTTTGAACCTCTTTTATGTCCTTATATTTTGAAAGCTTTTGTTTCCATGTAGATTGGGGATTATGAGTATTTGGTATAGCAGCTTCTATTAAAAATACTTTTCTTTAATTTTTTTTATTTTTCAAATCAATTTTATGCCTGGTGATGTAAGCAAAAGTTAGGTCTGTGATAATGGTCCAGTTTCAGTACAGCCTTTTGGTTGAGTTCCCCATGACATTTTTGATCTCTGTATTTGTATGTGTATAGGCATATATATGTGTATATGCCTATACACACATACATATATACATATATACACACATATGTATGCAAACATACACACATATGGTGTTGTGTATATAGTTGGCATGTGCGTGTATATACATGCATGTACACATGCATACATGTATGTGTATATATGAGGTTTATATATATAAACATATGCGTAAATATGTGATTACAGAAGAACATTCCATTTAAATTGTCATGTATATGTTTATATATAGGTATTATGTATTCATATACATATAATTAGCAATTTTAATGTACTCAATTCTGTTTGTTATTATATGTATTTTATTTTCTGCATTTAAAAACATTATTCTGGGAAGAGGTCCACAGGTTTCACTGCCAAATACACACATACACACACACACACACACACACACACACAGATTAAGAATCTCTAAACAGACCATGAAAACTGTTATACATCCTTGAAATGTCTCCCTTTTGTAATATGTCTATATGGTGGTGCCAGAGGGCAAGAGTATATTCCGATATGGAATTCTTAAAATCCAGATTTAATTTGTTCTAATCCTGGATCAGCTATTAGCTTTGGGAACCCAGGCAAAGTACTCAATATTCATGGATAAGACCTTTTGCCTTTATAGGCAGATAAATTGAGTTAGATGATCTTAAAGGTCTATCTTAGGTCTAGAACTTTCTGGGCTTATTACTCTAAGTGACAATGTTGGACACACTGCCCTGGGACACAATTCTTTTATAATAATGGGAAAATACCCGTTAAGGAAATGTGAACACTGGCTACATAAGCTAATTTAGAAAGGAAGTTAAAATTTTAAAAGATTTAGTAGCTTATTTGTTACCTTTGGCTCACAGCCAAATCACTTGACATGTAGTTTGAAATTTTATCATGCATCCTGAAACTCCCAATGTAAACCAGTGAGCTCAATCTTCCTGTTAAGTATCAGTGATTGAATTGTGTCCACAACGGATTAGACTCTGGGGTAATTAGATATGGGAAGTTTTGCAGCAGAAGAAAAGTAAACCTATGAAGAATTCCAAACAATGAGTTAAAAATGAAATGAAAAACTAAGGTCTTCCCACAATTGACTTGCTTTGCTAGTACTCTGATTTGGTAATATAATCTTCAATTAGCTAAGGTCCTTTCCAGTTCTAAATCCAAGATTTGAATCCTACATTTTGATCTCAAGGGCTGCTTTGAGATGTCCCAGAATAAAATTGCCTGGAAAAAAAACAGAGAAAAAGCTTTATGGAACACATGGTTCTGGGCAATAGGGATCAGAGGTCTGGGAGGGAGTTGGAAATTTAGGCCCTATACAAAGAAGCTTCCTAACAACCACAGCTGGAGAATGAGCTGCCTTGGAGGGAGGTCTTCAGGTGGATGAAGGATGACCAAGTTGGTGGATGGGGTAGAGGGGAGTCTCGGTCAGGTATGAGTTGGACTAGAGAGCCTTGGAGCTCCCCCTTTGACCTCTGGAATTCTTTGATTCTGGGATCCTAGCAAATGCTAGCATTTCCCTCTAAATTGTTTCATTGTGTATGAATGTAAAGAAAAAGAATTTCAAAATGGAGGAAGGGTGCTCCCTGAGTTCCCTATATTGAGTCACAAACCAGTGCAGATTAGAAATCAGAAGACTAGGATTCTAGGTCCAGCTGAACCACTAAGTAGCTGAGGAAACAGTATGTCCCTCGACCTCTGTGGGCCACAATGTCATCATCTAGCAAGTAGCAAGGTGGTACAATGGCTAAAACCCAGAGTCTGAAGTCAGGAAGACCAGAGTTCAAATCCAGCCTCAGATGCTAGCTGTGTGTCTCTGGACAAGTCACTTAACTACTGTCTGTCTCAGTTTCCTCAACTGTAAAATGGAGATACTAACAGCACTTCCCTCCCAGGGTTCTTGTGAGGATCAAATGAGAAGATAATGTGTAAGGCACTTAGCACAGTGCCTGGCACATAGTAGGTGCTTAATGCTTGTTCTCTTTCCCCTCCCCTTATCTGTAACATGAGGCCTAGACAGAATATTTCTAGCTACAGTAGTCCATGATTTTATAGCTTTTCTGATTTTATCCTCTTTATGTAACTAGACTGTACTTTTCATGTTTCTGTGACAAGTCCAGCTTAGAAAATGGTAATACAAGTAGAAAATGATATGACCTAAGCTATTTGGGAGTCTTCTGGATCTGTGACTTTATCAACATTGGGAAGTCCTGGTGTGGAAGCTCATTGCATCAGTGGAGATCTGCAACTCATCTGTAACATTGTTCTAATTTTTTTAGTGAACAAAAATCCATTTTCTCTCCTATCCACGTCCCTCTGCCACTGGAGAAAATAAGAGAAAGAAAAGAAAAAAGGAAATGCACATAATCAAGCCAAAAAATTCATTCTCACATTGATAATGTCTGAAAAAATGTATGATGTCATTCTGGATCCTGAGCCCATCGCCTCTATGTCAAGAGGTGGACAGCCTCCTTCAGCACTGGTTCTCTAGAATCGTGCTAGGTTGTTGAACACAATGTATTGTTTTAAAGAGTTGCTGTGGGTATTGAGAAGTTAAATGACTTTCCTTTGGCCACATGGCTAGTGTATCAGAGTCAGGACTTGAATTCAAAACTTCCTTACTCCAAGGTTAGCCTTTTATCTACCTTATCACGCCACTTGCCACCCCATCGCCTTCTAATTATCAGTAATCAGAACCTCAGAAGCTCCTGAGTTCTACTTGTGGCCTCAGGAGACTCCCCCCCACCCCAGCAGTCTAGACAGGCAAAGACGATTGAACAATTGAACACCATCTATCTTAGACTATACACTCTATAGAGTCTGAGTACTATCTAAACTTTTCTTCTTCCCCAAAGCTCAGCACAATACTCTGCCCTCAGAAGGCATCTAATGCATGTTTATGAAATTGTATTATTGTCGCTTAATCAATGTTTGTTGAATGAATGAATTTGATCAGATGTTCAAGATCAAAAATCAAAACTTCCTCTCCACCTCCAAACACAGTTGCTGTTGGGGGTGGGGATTATTTTATTGGGGTTTCCAATGCACAGAGAACACATAGAAAAATGTTAATTTCTCTTGCTTGAAGCTTGCATCCTTCTATTCATTCATTCATTCAATAAACATTTGTTAATCTTATTTCATTCAGTTTTTTCAGTTATGGAAAAAAGGATTAAAAAAAAGTTCATTTTCTCCTTGAGTGTTGAACAGACCAGTTCATGGTTGTGAAGTACTCTGGACTTGGAGACTATTTGTAAAGGAAATCATTATCTGCAAGAAATATAAATGAATGAGGAACCCTTCGAAAACAAATATCGAGGGCAGTTCCTTATGGACGAGACTCAAAAATAAGGAGGTGAATTATGCTGTGATCACCATGGAAACATTTAATCTGGTTATTCTTTAACAGGAATTATTATTTAGAAAAATCTTTGCTGGCACATTTTTTGGTGCTCAAACCTTTAGGGGGGTGCCATGTTTGTGCTTTAAAGGGACAAGGTTTTGTCGTGGTTTTCGGTTACCCTCTCTTTGTGTTTCAGACTGGCCACTGGACTTGCCTGTTGAATCACACTCACAGCTCTCCGCAAGCCCTCAGAGTGGCAGCGAGCTCTCGCGCCTCCGATGATGCGGAGCCACCAGTAACTGTGACAGCCCGTGTGAATAAAGATGTAACCCACTTCCCGCACCCCGTGATCATTTATGCAGACGTGAAACAGGGGTTCTACCCTATTCTCGAGGCCGACGTGACTGCTGTTATCGAGCCAGAAATGGGGGAGCCTGTCAAGTTGGAACTGTTTGATGATGGGGCAGGTACAAAGAAATGTCATGTTATTTTTCATGTTTTTTGAGCAGTTCTCTCAGCGAATCAATCCCTTAGATTGTAAGTTCCTTGAGAGCAGGAACTGCTTTGCTTCTTTTTGCATCCCTAGCACTTAAGCGTAGTGCCTGGCACACAGTAAGCATTTAATAAATGCTTGTTGATTTAATTCAATAATTCAATAAACATATAAGTGCCTACTATGTGCCAGGCACTATCCTAGACACTGGGGATAAAATTCAAAGAATAAAACAATCCATGCTCTCAAGGAGCTTACATTATCATATGAATGAGGTAAAGAGCAGCACTGAGATCATTTCTCATACTCCCCTGTGTAAACTGTGTTATCTTATTTAATCATTCTGGGCTATCAAGTCCTCACATGTTAAATAGCTAGAGGCCAAATTTACACAAGGGAGGCAAACTGTGTATTGGGGGTAGGGGGTGGTCCAGGACTTTGATTTATTTATTTGTTGATGGGGAGTGGGGTGGCAGAATGAGCAGGTTTGGGCCTCCTTTCTCAATAATCCAGATTTCAGCTTCTGCATTAGCCATCTGGATAATTTTGGCATCTACTACTCTCACTATGCCAGGTTACACAAGGTTATCTGGGCTGAGGGAAGGTTCCTGCAGAGGTAAGGGTCAGAAGCTGGCTCACTTGGCTACACAACATGTCCATACCTCCATACTCTGCATCAACACACTCTTTCTATCAGTGCTGATCACCACCCCTCAATGATAGAGTGGTTGGCCTTTAGAAGTTGCTACAGTGGCAAAAAGTCATGATCCTACAGCTAACCTGGTCATGAAACTCCCCGAACTTAGCTAGCCTGATCCTCAGAGAACAGATTAAACCTACTATTTAAGTGGCCTTGTACAAAACCAGTACTAGACCCAGTTGCCTTTATGGGAACAAGACGCCCACACCAAACATACTCTCTGATTCAATGCAACAAGCATTTTTTAAGCACCTGCTAATTTCAAAGCTCTATGCTAAACAAGGAAGCTATAAATATACGTGAAAAAATAGCATTTTCCCTCAGAGAACTTATAATCTATTGAAATAATTCCCCCAGAGAATCAGGTTTGCAAATAAATCAATTTACCAAAATTGTAATAACATAGGAAGGGTGGGAGTCACAGCAGCCCTGGATGATTTTTCCAATTGTTTCTACTTGTTCCTTTTTTGCCTTTCCTTCCCCTCCTACTTCTCTCTCTCTACTCGCCACTCCTCTACCCCCTCCCACCTCACCACTGTTTGCAATCTTTTCCAGAATGTATTGCTCAACAGCTATGTATCACTTCTTCTTAGAGGCAGCTAGGCAGCATAATGGATAGAGTGCTGGATCTGGAAGACCAGAGTTCAAATCCAGCCTCAGACACTTACTAGTATCTGGGCAAGCCCCTCAACGTCTAATAAATGCTTGTTACTTAAAGCGCTTTCCAAACCTTAAAGTGCTATGTAAATGCTTCATCATCGTCATCATCATCAATTATTATTATTATTATTTACCTACTACCTAGAGCCTAGCAGGCAGACTTTTTTTTTAAAATTTGGTCATTAAATCATCAAGGAAAGGGCAAAACTCTACTCAACATAAACTCAGTATAGTTCATATACTGATATAATAGCCCTGTCTATGCACCTGGTAGCTCTGATGTCGCAAATCATTAGCAACGATTTTTGGTAATATGTCATAGTCCTAACTCTGATTTCTTTCTGTGCAGGTGCTGATATTATAAAAAATGATGGTATCTACTCGCGGTATTTTTTTTCCTTTACTGTAAATGGTAGATATAGCTTGAAAGTTCATGTCCATCAAGACAGCCACATCAGGAGGCTACCCAACTCTATTCCAGGGAGCCACGCAATGTATGTTCCAGGTTACATAGTAAATGGTAAGAAATCCAGCACTCAGAGCCATGCTCGTAGGGATGCAATGCCTTGGGAGGTAAAGGCTCCCCTTCCCCAGACAACTTTAGGCAAATGCCTGGTGACCACTTGTCAGGAATGTTATAGAAAGGGATTCTTTTTCAAATCCTAGTTGGACTTGATAGCTGATTCTATGATGCTGTCATTTGAGTAGCATTTCATGTGGGTTATCTTTGTGTTGGAAGTTTGAGGTTTCAAAACAGACCAAAACCTTAGGGTGTTGAATTCAGGCAAGAGGTCTTGAGTGCCTCTGCCATTTCTCATTTCTTTGGTAATGGGAAACAGGAAGAGGACATGAACAACTTCCATCTCTCATTCCCCAGCCTCCATTTTGTCATCAGTTCTGACTGCCTCCTCGATGAAAATTCCAGATGAATGGCTAAGCAAATGTCAAAGTGTTGTTGACCGTGGAGAAAGCCAGATCATGGTCACTTAAAAAAGAGCTCTCATCAGACAGCTTGTAATAGTTTGAGAGGCATTGTGAAATAGTGGATAGAACACTGGCTTGGGAGCCAGGTTGACCCAGACTCAGGTTCCCGACTGACACATGCTGGCTCTGTGACTTTGGGCAACTCACTGAACCTCTTTGTTGCTCTGGGCAGTTCTCTAAGACTAGAAGGACAGAAGGTTCTAACTTGCATTGGTAAATGGAATTTCCTCATCTAAGGGTTCTCTTTTTCCAATGGAATACCAGATCCACCTTCTGTCCTAATAGTATGTATTATAATTCTCTGGGTTTGTGTGCTAGGCTATCAGCTCCCTAAAAGCGAGGAACCTTATTTACCTAAATGTTGCGTCTCCTCCACTGCAGGGCCCAGCACTCTGCCCACTGCAGGCCCTTATAAAGTTTGTTGAATTAATATTTTTTTAAATGAACAAATAAGCCACAAACTATTATAAAGTCAGTTCCTAAATAAAGAATTTGTACGGTTCACAGGATCACATCTTTATTCTATGTTCTTTCCTTCAAGGAAAAGTACTGTGACAATCCAAGAAATACCATGTAAAGCATCATCATCATCATTATCATTGTTCCTAGGTAGAAATACAGGTTAATTGAGGGTGTGCTGGAGCCACCCAGAAATAGCTCAAGAGATGATTGTTAAATTTTCAGTGTGAGCATTTACTTACACCTTGGAAATTGGCAAAAGCTAAAATTGGGGCTTGATTTATTGTTTTGTTGGTTATCCAGATGAAGTGAAGGAAAAAATGCAAAGTAAACTCAGAAGTCTGTTGTGAGCTCATGTTTCCCTTGGAGAGCTGGTTGTTAAACATTTACCAGCACATTCCTGGTTAAGGTACACAGAAAAAAGTTTTAGTTTGCGTTCTTATATCATAATTTAAGACCATCTAAACAAACTTTTATAAGGTTTTTATTCTTTAATTTGTACTATCCTATGCTGATAAAATCATTGATCTTTTGCATTTGGTAACTAGGTCGGTAATTTAGTAAAACTCATAGTACACACATATACATGCATACATACACATACACACAAAAGGGTACCACATAGATAGGCATACATGTATATGATATCTATATGATACAGTGGAAAGAGCAATGAATTGGAATTCAAAGGACTTGGGTTCAAATCCTGCCTCTGTCACTGCCTGTGTGACTTTGAGAAGGTCACTCAACCTTTTTGGCCCTCAGTTTCCTCATCTGTGAAAAATGAGGGCATTGAGAACTAGACAGCTTCCAAGCTTCCTTCTAGCTCCAGAACTATGGACCTGTGATCTAATACATGCTGTTTCTTAGCAAAAAACTGAGAGGTTTCAGGTGGATTTACATCAATTAGCAAAAGAATTTAGGCCCATTGGGTTCTGCTTGGGAGATCCGATTCTCTCTCTTTCTTTCTCTCTCTCTCTCTTTCTCTCTCTCTCTCTCCCCCCCCATATATGTATATATAATATATGTACATGCACACAAACACATACATGTATACATACATATATATATATGTATATACATGATATGCAATATTAATGTCTTCTTACAAATATCTGTTGTTATTCAATCATCTCCAATTCTTTGTGACCCCATTTGGGATTTTCTTGGAAAAGATCTTGGAGTGCTTTGCCATTTCCTTCCCAGCTCATTTTACAGGTGAGGAAACTGAGGCAAGTGAGGTTAAGTGACTTGCTCAGGGTTACACAGCTAGAAGGATCTGAGGCCAGATTTTAACTCAGGTCTTCGTGACTCCAGGCCTGGCACTCTATCTATTGCACCACCTAGCCAACCCTTAACTTCAAGTCATTTGGAGAAATGTACTTGGGTTCCATGCAGTAAGGTAAGCTAGATTTTCTGTGCACTTATTGAATTTCATATTAGGGAAAAAAAACTAACATAAATAACTAACAAAAAATTTTAAAATAACACTAACAAAAAACAATTGAGTTGTGGTCCAAAGCCATCTGCAGAAGCAGAGAAGTCATTGTGTCCTTTCTAATTCCATAAAGACATTTTATTTTAGTGGAAACTGAGTCAAGAGCTGTTTGATCTGGTTTTGCCACCCCAGGTAACATTCAGATGAATGCTCCAAAGAGGTCTACAGGTGATGGTGCCATTCAAGTGCAAAAGTGGGGCTTCAACAGGACAACCTCAGGAGGCTCCTTTTCAGTCCTGGGTGCCCCAACAGGCACCCATCTGGATGTATTCCCTCCCTGTAGAATCATTAACCTCGAAGCCATAAGAAAAGAAGATGAGGTTATTTTATTCTGGACAGCTCCTGGAGATGACTTTGATCAAGGCCAGGGTATGTATTAACTTCCCTTTTTGTTTCTCTGTGAAATGGCATTTCTGTGACTAAATCCATCATTATTTGGCTAAAAAGTAGTTTTGTGACTTGGAGTTTAGGTATTATACTCACTGCATTTGGTTGTTGTACAGGGAGTTGAGGTTTAGATATCTCTGATCTACGATTTTGTCATCAACCTTTTAGGTCCAGAAACTGAGAGAGAGACAGAGACAGAGAGTTCCATGCATACGTATATACATAGTTCATATATATGTAGGTGCATAGATACATTGATAGATACATAGATATAGATACAGATAGGAAGACAGAAGAGAGAAAACAATGATAGATAACATTAAATTTATATAGAGATCATTACGTACCAGGCACTGTGGTAAGTATATTATAATTATTTAAGAGATAGGGAGATGATAGGTAGATATGGAGGGAGGGAGGGAGGTAATAGAACATTTATTAAGCATTTCCTGCGTTCTAGGAGCTGGGCTAAGCATTCAGGATAAAAACGCAAGGAGATAAGACGTGAAGATCAGGAACTTACATTCTAATGGAAAAGGCAGTAGTAGGAAGGCAGTAGTGGTTCTGTTAGAAAGTAGCTTGGAGCCTTGGGTCCTGATAATCAAAGCAACAAATATTTGTTAAGCACTTACTGTGTGCTAGATAGTCTGCTAGATAGTGGGGATACAAGACAAAAGTGAAAAAGTCCCTGTTCTCAAGAAGCTGATATTCTAAGGCGGGGAGACACACATATGTAAATGGGTGTATACACTACACACACAATACTGATCCAAGGTACCCTTGGGGAATTGGGGAAAGGCACTAGTAGCTGGGAGGGACCAGGCTAGGCCTCATGCAGAAGGTGAGATCTGAACTGTTTTGAAGGAAACCAGGGACTACAGGAGGCAGAGGTGAGGAAAGAGAGCATTTTAGGCATGGGGAAAGCCATGGAGACAGGAGATAATGAATCTGTGAGAAGCAGCAAGAAGGTCAAATAGGGGAATAATGTGTAATAAGATTGGAAAGGTAGGATGGGGCCATGTAATGAAGAGCTTTCAATACCAAACAGAGGATTTCAAATTCAATCTTAGAAATAAAAGAAAGCTGGGGCAGCTAGGTGGTGCAGTGGATAGAGCACCGGCCCTGGAGTCAGGAGGAGCTGAGTTTAAATCTGGCCTCACACACATAAAACTTACTAGCTGTGTGACTCTGGACAAATCACTTCACCCCAACTGCCTCGCACACACACACACACACAAAGAAATAAAAGGAAACCAGTGGAGTTTATTGAATTGTCATTGGTAAGCCATGACTAGTTTCCTAAATCAGGGAACTCTTCCTTATGATCTATGCTAGGACCAATACTAATAAATTCTTTTCTTCTTCCTGCCCCCACACCCACCCCACTCTCCTTTTACCAGATTTCATGTTGACCACGAAGTCTTCCATTTATATCAACTCTTCCTCATTGAACCATATTTCTCAATGCCTTTACAACTCAATCCCCACAATCTGTTTTATTTTCATTGTACTTTAAATGATCTGTTTCCTGATTCTACCTGACATGACTTTTCTCTCCTTCATACTTTGTGAGTTTTTGTTTACGTCAGATAAAGAAGATGTCCTTTCCTAGAGCTGTGCCCATCTCATGTTTCACTTTGGATTTCTTTTTCACTTTGATCGTAGAATCCTCTCTTCACTCACTATATCAACAAACAAATTAACCAAACAACATCCTAGGGCTATAGAACTGGAAGGGGTTTCAGAACAATCCAGTAAAACCTACTCATTACATGGTTCTGAAAGGGTAGCCTTGAATTCCCTCCATTACAAATAACTCCCTACTAGAGTAGGCATCCAGGTTTGCAGTTTTGTCCTCAAGTTCCATGATCCTAATCTCTGTGTTTCTGTCAAAGGCATGAATCAAGTCTTCAGCTTCCTGTTTTGAGGTTCAGTATTTGCTACCATGAATGTTACAGAAAATGTTGTGTGAATACCTGAATCTCTCCTCATCTCCAGTTAGGAGGTAGATAATTGTATCTTTCCTTCCGTGCAGTAACAAAGGTTCAGTGAATGAATGAATTCAATGAACGAATATTAAAACTAATTAGAAGTTTATACTTCCCTTGCTAGGGGGAAATTTGTTTAAATGTCCCTCCAGATTGCCTACTACTGTCTTCAGCCATTTCAGAAGAAAACTGGGACCAGCCCCATGGGTTCATTGCTATAGAGTGCCAGTGAGTAGATTCCCTCTGCCATTATGGATGAGCACCTCCTTTACAACTTGTAGCTTTACAGCCTTAGCTGGAAGATTAAGCAAAATGCTTGGGGTCATAAAACCCCAAGTATCTCAGGGGGAGGACTTGACCTTGGTCTTCTTGACTTCAAAGCCATTTCTCTTATCTTCTACATCAGAAGTTTTCAAACTTTTTGGTCACAGGACCCTCCTAAAATTATTGAGAACCTCAAAGGGTTTTTCTTTGTGTGTGTTTGATAGATAGAGAGACATTTACTATATTAGAAATGAAAACATGTTGGTATTATTACGAAAATTGTTTTGACCTTACAGACCTCCAAAAAGAGTCTCAGCATCCCTGAGCTGTCTCTAGATAACACTTGGAGAACTACTATTCTATACCATGTTCCCTCTCATCTTCAATCGTATTACCATTTTAAAGGAGGAAAAATAAAGTAGATTCATGATACAATGGGAAAATTAATAGACAGGAATAAAGGAATAATTTTCCAAAGATGGAGCCTTACAGTTGTCTTCAATATTGATCAATAAAAGTCTGCATCCCAAAACATCACTTGATGGCTAAGGAAAAAGGTTCGTTTAGGCAATGTCATAGACATTGAAGTGCAATAAAGGCAAGTCACATAATAGTCATAGAAGTTGGTCATATAACAGTCTACCAAGGACGGGCATATCTATTTAATTTAGTGGTTCACTGGGGATGAGAATGGCCATTTAGCCAAGGACAACCAAGAAAGGTTTTGAAGAGAGTGTCACCATCCAGTGAAGAAGAACCCATTTGCCATCAAATATCCACAAGGAAAAAAGTCTACAGTGAGCCCTCAATTGCTTTTAGAGGGAGTGGCATTTATGGCAACCCTGGGTTGACTCTATGGGCCTCCCAGAGGGCTGGAGTGAGCTCTTCCTGACCCATACTTGGCAAAAGGCACAGACTTCTCCTTTCCCACCACCCTAGATGAGTCGATTCGGTGGAAAACAGACCTAATCCAATAACAAGTACAAAAACACAGAAGCTTGTTTTTTTTTACTACCTTTGATGTTGATGAATTAGGGTGTTGGCTGTTCACATGCAACTTCTTATCCAGAGAAAGGAATCTGGGCAGATCATTTCTTTGGCATTACAATCATAAGAAATTTGGCAAAGGAAAAAACACTGTTAAAATGAATGAAAATTTTATGTATCAGAAAATCCCAGGGTTGGTAGGAATCTCAGTGGCCAGTTAGTACAGCCTATGCCTGAAGGAGGTCTTTTACTACATGTCCATCAAGTGACCATCCAGCCTTTCCTTGAAGATCTGCAGGGAGAGTAAGCCCCCACCAGAGGCAGCCATTCTACATTCAGGTAGTTCTCTTTGTTAGGAAACAAACCTCTTTAGCCTTAATCTGGTTCTTTGTAACTTCCAACTATGGCCCCTTCATTTAGCCCTCTGGGACTAAACAGGTCTAGTTTAATTTGGTTTTCATCTGACAATCCTTTAAATGCTTGAAGACATCTATCATGCCCCTGCTAAACCTTCTCTTCTCCGGCTTGGACATTCAACTGATCCTCATAAAGCAAGGTCTCAATGTGCTTCACCATCTCAGCCTCCTCACTCTGAACAGTCTCCAGCTTACTAATGTCTGTCCTAAAATAAGTGACCACAACAGTCGATATATGACCAGGGCAGATTTCAGTTGGATTATCACCTCCCTGCTCCTGGACACTCTTCCTCCCTTAATGCAGCTTAATATTTCACTAGGTTTCTGGGCCACCTTGCCACACTCTTGACTCCTGTTGACCTTGAAGTCCACTAAAATCAAATGCCTTAGAAATACTGAAGGTCAAAAAAAAAAAAAAAGAAAGAAAAAGAAATACTGAACATCTTAATTTCCCCCAAACCTTCTGCACCTACAATCACCAGAAAAGATTCCCAATTACACAGAACAGACTACTATGTGAATATCTTAGTTAAACTGTAATATCTTCAAGGGATTGTTTCACACCTTATTACAAGAATGTTTCTGTAAAGTTGGAGATGAAAGAGAGAAATTCAAATAATTTTTATAAGGATAGCTTAAGTCAATACTAAACATGATGTGGGTATAAAGTTGAGTAATGAAAGTAGCTGGAAACCAGTTCTTTCTAGATCTAATCTAATGTCTAGATTGATCTAAAGTGAAGGACAGCTTTATTCTATTTCCTCTTGAAGTGGAAAATGACAGAAACAATAGCCTGCCTGGCTGGGGTCTCCCACCTGCTGCTTGAAGGTTCCTTCTCCTCAGAAGGAAAAGCCAGTACCTCCCAACACAGAATATTCGGTCCAGGGAGAGCTCTAAGCTTTTCTTTACAAAGCTGGCAAATAAACAGCTAGATAGAGTGCCAGGCCTGGAGTCAGGAAGACCTGAGTTTAAATTGAACCTCAAACACTTAATAGAACCTTGGGATTCAGAGTGAGAGGATCTGGATTCAAATCCTGGTTTTGTGCTTACCTATTACCTACATAAACTTTGGTAATTCACTTAAGTTTCTCATTATTCAAATGAGAAGATTGGACTACACCTCCAATGTCCCTTCAAGCTATAAGAACATGATCCTCCTCCTTACCTAGTCTTTAAAATAGTGGTTTGTTGATTCTCTTTTATGTCATTGTCATCTCTACTGGTAGTGGGACTCTGGACAAGTCAATTACATTCTCAGTGCCATTTAGGAAATGCTCTAAGTCTCTAAGTGGCAGAGTACTCATATGTTGATGTGATTTGGAAGAGGGAGTTTCTTTACCTGGGGTACCTTCTGCCAATACATTCACAAGTCCAAGTGGGAAAAAAAATGGCATTGTTTTCAGTTAGTAGTTCTTTAGGGCTTGCAAACAACTTTACCCACATTATCATGTTTGGTCTTCACAACTCTCCTGTGAGATGGGCACCATTATTCTTCCATCTTTCAGAGGAGGAAACCAAGGTATAGATGTGTTGAGTGGCTTACCCAGGGTCATACACTGAGCAGTTACCTGAGGGGGGATTTGAATCCAGATCCTCTTGAATCCAAATCCAGAGCTCTATCTGCTATGCCACAATGCAAACTTTTTTTATAGTTGCTGTAAAAATGTATTTGACCAAAAGCTAGAAAAAGGTGATACTATTACATATGAAACATTTGGTAAAGATCTAAATGAAAAGCACTGGTTTCATTCAACTTCCCATTTTCTAGTGTGTTTCTGGGTAGTGTGATGCCTAAGAAATAGGAATCAAGATTGGGATTATATGCTCGAAGCAAGGTAATTTTTAATTACAACAGTAAACTGGAGTCTTCATATGCATCCCACACTGCTGTGGAATAAGGAATGTTTTAGCACTGAGCTGTACACAAGGAAAATGTGTAGCAACAACAAATAGGTACCATCTGTCTGATTCTCTGACTCCAGTTGAAGCAGAAGGTTTTTGGTCTTTATTAAGTTGATCTCAAAAATAGGGACTAAAATCCCTCTGACATAAAAGAAACTGAATCTTCCATTTGCCATACTACGGCAATCTAAAATAAAATCGAGACAATTCGAATTGTGTTTCTCCTTTAGTGGCTTGACATGAGGCACCTTTAATCTAGCCAAGAGTTTCGTGGACACAGAAGGTGGCATGGAAAAGGGCTGGAATCAATGATGGGAATCACTGCCATGCTACAACCATCGGGGAGACAGGCCGCCACATTAATTTCCCCTGAATTGTTGGCTGGCTTTGTTACTGAGGCTCAGCCATACAGAACCAGGGAACAGAACAAACATCACTCCTTATTTGGAATGAGACTTTCAGGGGCTTTGCATAAGTCAACTCCTAAATGAGAGAAGTTGGGAAAGTATTATACTGGTCCAAACCTAGGCTGATCTCACCTAAAATGAGATGTCTTTTAAAGGGAAAAAAAAGTCTGGGTATATCATGAAAGTAACATCAGTTGTAGGCCCCTTTTGAGTTTTTATACAAGCCATCTATATTCGGACCAATACAAAAAGAGAACCTCAAGTATTCATCCAAAAGAAATCTAGATGCTTTCAATTATCTTTTAAAAGCACTTTCTCTGAAGATGTTTGCCCTGCAGTATGGAGTGGGAGGAAGCGCCACAATAATTAGGCCATTAAACAATCTTTTTACTTTGGATTGGAAAGTCACCACTCATTTTGTGAGATGGTTCCCACCCTTGTGTAAAATGGCTCAGGGTGAAGTGGAATGCTTATGTTCTTAAATTAACCCAGGCATCATGCAGTAGCTCAGTTGGGCTCCCTGCTATTGCCTAGATTGTGGAGGCCCCATGTGACCCTCTAGGTCCTCAGGTGTGGTCCTCATGTAGCCTCCAAGTGGCAGCTTCCTCACCCCTGAGCTAGAGTGTAACAGAATGCCCTCAATCTTGGAGATTTTGGCCTAAATCGAATACCCTGATGAAGGAGGGAAAAAATGCTATTTAAAGATAAAAAAAAGTATGCCCAACTAGAAGCTTTAGTGTGCTGTTTGAAAGAAGAAACCAGATTTAACTGGTGCCCAAAGCCTCTCTGATAACAAAGGTTGGTCAGGTATTCATAATTTGATTGATATTTCCAGTAAAAAAAAAAAAGAAAAACACAATAATAGAAGAAACTTCTCACAAGGAAAGGGGACAACATGGAGTTCTTGAGTTTCTGGAAAATAATTTTTTTCTTTTTTGATTCATATAGACTTAAGTTTATTCAATGTCTCCTGCAGTGTCTGATGTAAGCCTAGGTTCTCTTGTTTGTCCTGGGCCAGTTTTTCTTCCAGGTCATCAATGGTCTTTTCCAGTTTGGCAGCAGTTCTTTCTGCACACTCAGCCCAGGTCTCAGCCTCTTTGAAGTTTGTCAAACAGAAGCTTATTTCTCCTTTTTCAGAATACTTCTCAGCTGCAGCCTCCAAGGTTTTCAAGTTGTTGATGACATTCTTCAGCTCCTCTTCCAGATCACCACAATTAAGCCCTGACACCTCAGCAGGCTCTTCTGCTCGCTTCAGCTCACCTTCAAGGGTGGCCATCTTGCAGGCTACCTCCTCATATTTGCGATCAGCCTCCTCTGCGATGTGCTTGGCTTCCGTCAATCGCATCTTCTCAATTTTCATTTTGTCTTCATCATTCATTGCCCAGTTTTCAATCACCTTCATCCTTTCTCACTCTCATCCGCTGCCTTTTCCTCCTCCTCCTCCGATTCCTGCAGGGCCGTGGCCAGACGTTGTTGGGCCCGGTCAACTCTTCCTCAGCTAGCCGGATCCGTCCATTCAGAGTTGCCACCTCTCCTTCAGCTTTCTGCTGCTGCTTCTCCTGCCCGCTGTCCAGCTCCCGCTACAGGCTCTGGGCTCCGTCCTCCGCCTAATGGACTTGCTGATGCAGCGCCACGCTTTGCCTCCGCCTCCACGGAATTGAGGCCGGCCTATGGGACTAGGAGGGTTGGGGCACGGGGCGAGGGGGACAGGAAGGAGGGTCTGGGAGCGCTGGGGCTGGGCAGGACTCCCCAAGTCTGCCCTGGGGAGAGGAGCCGCCGCCCTGATCCCCGAGCCCCACCTCCTTCCCCCAAACATTTTTCGGTAAAGAACTTATTCACGTTCATGTGATGATTGAGATTGATATGTTACATTACATTGTGAGCTCCTTGAGGCCAAGGGCTGTCTTTTGCCTCTTCGTACTCCCAGTGCTTAGTATCGTGTCTGGCACGCAGCAGGTATTTAATGTTTATTGATCGGTCTATGATTCTAATTTCAGCCACAAGTTATGAAATAAGAATGAGTAAAAGTCTACAGAAAATAAGAGATGACTTCAGAAACGCGCTTTTGGTCAACATTTCTAAGCTGACCCGCAACCGGCTGGCTCCAGAGAGACGTTTGTCTTTACCCCAGCGCTCTTGACAAAAGACCAGCAGCAGCAGCTTGATGGAGAGATGGCACAAGGCAACAGCATCTACTTAGCCGTCCGAGCTCTAGATGAGGCCTTTCGGACGGGGCCGGTGTCAAACATAGTACAAGCAGCCTTGTTTGTCCCCCGAAATACTTCTTCTGTTACTGCTCGAGAATTTCTTATCCTAAGAGGTGTTTTAACAGCCGCTGGATTGATAGCGACTATTTGTCTCATAATATTCGTGGCACATTGTACTTTCAGCAGGAAGAAGAAATCGAGGAAGAAGGACAATCGGACAAAAGTATTGTAAATAAAGGTCAGCAGACAATCGGTTATTTGTCAAACTGCAAAGGACCTTTCTGCCCACAGACAGAGGCACTCGAATTTTACAAAAGCGCACCAGCAGTAAGGCATAGGAACCGAATCTGCGATTTCACAGTCTAGGGAAGTCCCAGATGAGGAAGTACCAGTGCAGATTGGGAAGGTCTCTGCAAATCACGGTCTGAGAGAGTAACCTAGAGCACGGAGAGGGGGCACTCACCTAGTATGGGTCCCAGGGGTACTTGCACGCAGGTCTTCATGACTCCAAGGCTGGCTCTCAGGCCACTGTGGAACTCTGCCTCTCTTGCCAACCACATAAAAATAAAATGAACATCTTACTCTGCTATTTCAAGTATCTGGGATTTCAACGTGGATGCCCCCTCTATTCCCATAGATTGTGGTAGCTTTGCTCCTTGGTAGGTGGCAATTTAGAGTTGATGTGGCCAAAAACATAAAATCCATTACCTTGAGGTCAAACTGGTGATGACTATCCCCAACTTTAGTGAGAGTGGTCCTCAAATGATGGGTAATCACTGGGCTAACACTGGAAGCCTTTTTAGCTTGGTTTAGGGCCACTCACTGGAGTAATCTTTGAGAATCTAGATTTATCTCTAGAGCCATAGGAAGGTAATAGAGTGCCTTAGGGAAAGTAAATCAGCCTAGGGGAAATGCACTATGGAATTCGATAATGAAGGAACCTGATTCTGAAACTGTAATTTCACAAAGAATGTTTCTCCAGTATTCTTAGTTTGGATAAAAATCTTAGTCCAGGAAGATTGGAGGTACCTTAGCAAGAAGAAGAGGACAGCTAGGTAGTGCAATGGACAGGATGCCTGGGCCTGAGACAGGAAGACTCATTTTCCTGAGTTCAAATCTGACCTCACACACTTCTTAGTTGTGTGACACTGGGCAACTCACTTAACCCTATTTGCCTCAGTTTCCTCATCTATAAACTGAGCTGGAGAAGGAAACGGCAAACCACTTCTGTGTCTTTGCCAAGAAAACCCCAAATGGGGTCACAAAGAGTTGGATATGACTGAATACAAACTTTAAACTTATTCTCCCATAGACAGGGACATATTCTGGGAGAAGAAGACTTGTACAGGAATTGTATGTGCTATAGTCACACACGAAGGAAAATGTAGTTAATAAAAATAATAGCTAGCATATTATATATATATATATATATATACATATATGTGTGTGTGTGTGTGTGTATACATACATAGTGCTTTAAGGTTTGTAAAGCACTTCATATTAATCTTCACAACAATCCTGTGTAACAAGAGCTATTATTATTCCCATTTTACAAATGAGTAAACTGAGGCTGGCAGAGGTTAAGTGAATTGCCTAGGGTTATACAGCTAGTAAGTGTCTCAGGGATTTGAACTCAAGTCTTCCTAACTCTAAGCCCAGGGTCCCACAAGTAAGCATCTGAAGGAGGATTTGAACTCAGGTTTTCCTGGTTCTGTCTGGCATTCCATCCACCACACCATCTACACGTGAGGGGATAGATACACAGGAAGCCCAAGTCTTTCAGTCTGCTCAGGTGGCCAGCTCCTTCTGTGTCTCACCTGTTGTCCTCCAGTGAGGGGTTATGTTCCTAGTCACCTGAAGCCCAGTCCTTGAGCTCTTTGGGTGCTGTGAATAACAGGCCTTTCTCCTCCAGGTAAGTTGGCCTCAGCTCAGCAGCCTCTGTCCTATGCAATATCATAATTGCTACATTGGCTAGAGAATGCTGAGACTGGGAACTTTGTCCTCCATGCCTCCTGCAACAAATCACAGCCTGATCCCTTTCCCTCGTCTCTCTACATCTAGAAGGATTTTCCCCCATCCTAAGCACCTCAAGAAAGACAGAAACAAATTTAGAGATTTAGAGACTAGAGACCAAACACCATGTAGCATAAAGAGCTCTGAATTCAGAATCAGAGGGCCTGGGTTTGACTACTGTCTCTACTGCTGACTATTGTGTGACCTTGGAAAAATGACTTCCTACCAGCAACTAAGACTCAATTTCATCAACTACAAAATAAAGAAGCTGAAAATGAATTTACTGAGTATTTGCTAAGTAATGCCAACTTCATTACGGCATTATGCACAACATACAGGCAGCAGGCCACTTGCAGCTGCTAAAGGATTTCAGGCATGACCCAAAGCAACTGACCATCTCAGTTGTACAGGCCTGTGCTAAGTAGTAGAGATTCAAAGACAAATTAGGCATTTCCTGTCCTCAAAGAACTTATATTTTATAAATCGGTACAGTGTGTATACAGATATTTAAATGCACATTTTATACAAATTAAATATGGAAGGGCATCAGAGAGCACTAATAAACAGGGGGATTGAAAAAGGTCTCATCTAGGAAATGGCACCAGAGCCGAGACTTGTGATAACTGATGGATTCTTTGAGGCAGAGATCGAGGAAGAAGGATTCCAGGCATAGAGGTCAGCCTGTCCAAAGGGACAAGAGATGGAAGGCTGCGCGTGAGCAAGGGCAAATAGGTCCTGATGGCTGCAACGCAGAGTACAGAAGGGCAAGTAACATGAGGTCATTCTGAAAGGAAGAATTAAGGCCAGATTGGGAAAGGCCTCAGTTGGCCAACAAAGGGGCTAGCATTTTATCTTAGAAATAGTGGAAAGCCACTCAAGCTTCTGAAGCAGGGGGGTCACAGAGTCAGGCCTATGATTTAAGAGACAGCCAAGATGATTTCTAAGGTTCTGTCCAACTCTAAATCTATGATCCTAGGATTCAGTGGACTATATGCTAAGATAAACCAGACTGAGTGAAGATCTGCCAGACATGAGGAGGTCTGGATAGATTCTTTGGGTCTTTGGTGTGGGTGGAATACAATGGAAGGAATCACAATGTGATTGGGTAAAGCAGAATTGAACAGAGCCACTCTCCCCTAGGATTTCCTTTGAGGTAAGGGGCATGAGATGAGAACCTTTGGGATTTGCATCTGATGGTAGAGATAGCTTGGCTATCATTGGTGGACTTGGCTATTATTGCTGATTACAACTTGGGGGAATAACTCCAGAGGAGGAATAGAAAGGGAGGTGGTCAAGCCCACATGCTTTTATTATCTTCTTAGCACCAGCCACTTTGTTTCCTTCTTCCTCATACAAGAGACACTCTATGACTATATGAGCTGCTATTAATGAGCCCAATTTGGAACTAGAGGACCTGAGCTCAAACTCCAGCTCTGCTGCTTACTTCTCGAGTGATGTTCAGCAACACTTTGTGACAAATTTTCCTTCATCTACAAAATGAGGGGGGTGGACCTCACAATCTCTAAAGTCCTCTCTAGTTCTATACCAATTATTTTAAGTTGCTTATCATGCTTTCACTCTTGTTCTCCTTCTCCTCCTATGAATCTCTCTCTTTTATCAATATTTTTGTATTATTGTCTTTAGGTGTTTATATTAATAAAGATCAAATTACATACACTAAACTGGGCAAATCACTTAATTTCTGTTTGCCTCAGTTCCTTCATCTGTAAAATGAGGATAACAGTACCTACCTCCCAGGGTTGTTTTCAGCACCAAATGAGATCATATATGGAAAGTGCATAGCATAGTTCCTGGCACATAGCAGATGCTATATAAATGTTAGCTATTATTATCATATATAAATCAGCTGAAAACCTCCCACTTCTCTCCCCAGTGTGCCTTGCTGCCTATGGCTTCACCCGTAGATGTCTTTGAATGCTAAAGCATGTCAGTCAGTAATACAATAGTTGGCTCCATTTTTTATCATAGATAAACCAGTTTTAGAATAGAAAGAAAAACAAACCCTTAAGAAACAAAGTTTAGAGATGAAGGCTCAGTGCTCAGCAGGGAGAGCACAAGTTTTCATTGCATGCCATGTATCTTTCTCATTATTACTCTTTCTTCTAGCTTTACTGTGTCTTTGCTGTAACAAAGTGGTATATACAGATGGTATAACTGTATACAGACAAGTTGATTCAGGACTGACTTCTGTATCAATAAGACTTCTCTTTCTGTCTGTAAAAATATATCAGGTTCATTTTGTGTAGTGTTTTCTGTGTTCACTATATCCAATGCCTACCAATTCTTTTCCCATGAAGTATAGTATCTTTGGTTTCTCTCATTCCTTATTCCTGTCTTCTGTTTTCCAGTAGATTTCTTGACACCATCAACTATTTTCCACCTTCACACTGAAGTCACTGAGTATCAAACTCTATGTTGATTTAATGTGGAGGGTCTTACTAAGTTCTTGAAAGAATTGTTCTAATTGTTCATCCTCTGGCATTGGCAGAGGCCTATGAACCACAAGGAAGCTCATGTCAGTCCTTTTGTAAATATTTATCATGATATGAAATTGCCAAATGTCCCATGAAATTGCCTTTCTTGTTGCTTTCAGGCATATGGTAATACCAACTCAGCCAACTTCTTTCTTCACCTCTCCAAGGAACACCTGCGATGCTTCCTAACATTGAACTGAAACTTTGTCAGAGAAAACAAAGCAAGCTGGGCCTTCTCTCTGTTGACAATTATTCAATTATTATCGTTCCATGAGCCATAAGCATGGATCCTATCCATTTCTAATCCATCTCTTTTCCAAATATAGCAAAATGTCCCTTTTTGTTGTCCTTAGGTCTCTGCTCCAGCCTCAGATCATTCTGAGCTTTAGAATACACAATAGTGCCCACAGAGCACTACCCCAGGCTTTTGTATTCTTGTTCTGTCACCTGCTCTTGTTAACAGTGAAGTTCTCCAAACGCCCACATTCGTGGATTATATTGTACTAATTACATCAAGTCCCAGAACACTACAAAGACTCTTCAGCAAAAAACCATGATGAAGTGAGAGAGGTTGCTCTAACCATCTATAACAGACAAAGTGTATGAAAACCTCTTATTTTCCAGATGTGCAGCTAGACTGGAAGTCCATTAGTGGAATTATTCCACCAACATATAGATCTAGGATAGGTCTTGCAGAACAACAATGAGCTCTGCCCAAAATTAAGGAGGAGGAGACCACGCTGAAGCTCGTTTGGAAAATGACTCCATTTACAGTGATCATCAATTGTTTGCTATAGCAAAAACTCATTTATTTAATACCAAATTCTATTAGTGACTGTTAATCATAAAGCACAATGATATCAGGGGAATTAGGAATAGAAATACGCCCAATAATAATAGCCAACATTTAGAAGGCATCTGCTATGTTCCAGGCACTATGCTAAGCACCTTATGATTATCATCTCGTTTTATCCTCACAACAACCCTTGGAGGTGGGTGCTATTATTATCTCTATTTTACAGATGAGGAACCTGAGGCAAGCACAATTAAGTGACTTGACAAAGGTCATATAGCTAGTAAGTATCAGAGGTAGGATTTGAACTCAGATCTTCCTGACGCCAGATCTGGTGCTCTATATCCACTGCATTATATAAACACATAACAAGGATAAATATATAGAAGCATATCCTCCACACTGACTTCCAATCAAGAAGGGCCTTAAAAGACATTATGGAGGACTTGAATGACCCAAAGCAAAAGTAGCCTTGTTATGTTGCAATAATGACTGACAAAAGACAGGCAGTCTAAGGAGTGGAGTGGTACCTCTGAGGGACAGAGATCCAGGATTGGATCTGTCATTGCATTGGTATACAGAACTCCCAGGTGGGAAAACTCCCTCTACCTACCTTCTCTGCAACTTATAGTTTTAGAGTTGTGGAGAGTGCTGAGAAATTAAAGGACTTGGCCAGGGTTACACAGTCAGCATGTGTGAGAGGCAGAATTTTAACTCAGGTCTTCTTGGCTCAAAGGCTAGTTATACCATGTTGCATCTTGGTGCCAAAAAGATATGAATGAATTAAAAAGGAGATTTCTACTATGTTGAATACACCTCTCGGGGAGGGGATGTTATGGGAGAACTAGGACGAGAACAAAATGAAGAGATGTTAAGATTATAATCTTCATCAAGAGGATGAGCACCCACATACAACCCCCTCCCTAATTACTACCAAACTAATAAAGAAAAAAAGAAAGAAAAAAAGAATGGCCCATCCAGTGAGCTCCATACTTCGGGGGTCAATTAAATTGTGGCTTCGCCTTTCCCTGGATAACCAATATTGCTCATATCCTATGCTCTCTGTTGGTGGTTTAATTTTTTTTACTTTTGACTCATTTGTTCTGTGTCTTCCAATCCTAAGAGACCTTTAGCTCCAGGAAACAGATGGATTATCCTTGATAAATCTACCTCACTATATGCACAAACCAGCCCTTACCTGTTGATCTTGACAATTCTTCCATTAAATGTCCCACCATAGCACGAATCTTCTGTTTGGGGTTCAATGGCATTGGTCTGTTTCAATAAATACAAGTGCTTACTGAGTCCATCAGTGCCATGAAAGGTCCTATGGAAACTGTATATATGAAACAATGGGAAAAAAGCATTAACTCAGTTGCACCGTGGTAGAGATACAGTTTCAATATGTACTGTTTCCATATTTTTGTTCATCCTTCTTTTTCAGGTTTGTTCCTGGGTGTGATCCAGAAAAGCTTTACCAATATTAGATATTTCCCTTACTTTGTTAGGGCCCTGTGTTAGCTTATCTTTTTGTTTAACAGGCAAAACTCAGTGAGTAAATGTTTGAACACACTAGTGAATGTTTGACTATGTACATACATTATTTATTATTGTTATTTTCAGAATACTTGCTCAAAATGTTCTAATTCCATTTCAACTAGGGTGAGCTGCATCATCACAAGCAGCAGCAGCATCAAAGTATGGAGCACTTTAAGGTTTGCAAAGATGGTTTACCTGTGTTATCGCACTTCATTTAAAGGTAACGTTGCAAAGGCCACCAGACATGGAATCTTTCTGTCACTAACTGTGTGGCTTTGTTAAAATCACTTAAGCTGAGTGAGCAAGAGTGCTGGGATTCAGAGTATAGTCCTCCAATGCCTCCTACCAGCCAGGTCCTCCAAAACTTTTGACAATTGGACAATAAAATACCAAGAGTGGACTAAGTCCCCAAATGAAATATATATGGATTTCCTTAAGAGGAAAAGATTTCTGAGAAATGACATAGAAAAAGAAAGCCTATAATGTTTGAGGCTGCAGTTTCCTCATCTATAAAATGGGGGTAGTGAGGGAGATGGCCTCTGGCATCCCTTCTAGCTCAGACTCTATCATCCTTGATCCTCTAAAAGCAGCCAAGAGACGACATGACATGAGAGCAAGGGGAGGAGCAGAGTTGTACATTTTGGAGGGAACACAAAAGAATAATAAGAGAGGGATGGTAAATACAGGGATACCAAAATTGTAGAGAGCTTGCAATGCCAGACCTAGGGGTTTGAAATTTATGGGTTGGAATGTTCTGATCAAAAAGAATTGCCAGATCAAAGAACCATAGGATTTAGAACTTAACTGGTTATTAGAGATCATTGAGTCTAACTACCTTACCTAGCAGATGCAGAAACAGAGGCACACAGTGATAGATTAAAAAGATAATAACATTAATAGTCAGTATTTATATTTAACTTTAAGGTTTGCAAAGCACTTTAATGATTTAGATCATTTAATATTCACAGCAACCATGTGTGGTACATGTGATTTTTATCTCTGTTTTATACTTCAGGAAACTGAGGCAAAGAGAAGTTAAGTGACTTTTTAGGATCACACAGCTAGTCAGTGCTTTAGGTAGAATATGAAGTCAGATTTCCCTGTCCTCTATCTCCTGGGCCAACTAGTACCCAGATTGGTGATGATGATAGACAGATAGATGGATATATAGATGATAGATAGACAGACAGATACATAGATTTAACCAGCTAGCTAGATAGATATAACCAGATAGATAGATAGGTGGATGGACAGATATAACCACATAGATAAATGATAGAGGGAGACAGACAGACAAAATGTTTTTAGGAACTTACTATGTGCCAGGCACTTTGCTAAGTGCTAAGGATACATATATAAGCAAGCAAGAGAGGCCTTGTCCTCAAGGACCTTACATTCTAATGCTGAAAGACAACACCTCAAGGATCCTAGGACTACAGAATGCTCAGAGACCCTCATTTCACCTATGAGGACACTAAAGTCAAGAAGAGCTATGTGATTCACCCAAAGTCGCACAGATAGTAAATGGTGGGGCTAGAGTTCAAACCCAAGTCCCCGTTTCATGCTTTTTTGACTATACCATTTCCTTTTCACCTTTATAAGTGCCAGCTGACTTCAGTCAAACCTCTGTTAGAAGGAATCAGGGTCCCAGAGAGGGCAAACAGTTCCAAGCTTAATAGCCTTGGCTAACCAGCTGTGTGTGTCCATTCTAGTGAAGCAGGGTGTGGGACTCCCACACCCTCAATCCCAAGATATGGCATGGTTGATAAGCAGTACAATGCCCTGTCCAAAATGAAACATTTGAGTACACACAATGTTATCATTTGCACATTATTCTCTGGAATACGGGCAAGAATGATGGTAGAATATTAACTGGAAGAGGGTTCAAAGGTCAATAAAAAGCCAACACTGATACCTTGTAAAGACAATTTTATACATGCACATATATAATATACATATATATATGTGTGTGTATATATATATATGTGTGTGTGTGTATATATATATGTGTGTGTATATATATGTGTGTGTGTGTATATATATATATATATATATATGTATGTATGTATGTATGTATGTATGTATGTATATACACATAAAGTCAGAGTGAGAGAGGGACACAGAAAGAGAAGGACCTTCTGGACTAATGCTCTCTGGCATGCAATGATGGAATCCTTTAAGAATTTTATCTTCACCCTAACTTTGGACCTGCTGCAGGGGGTAACTGCTTCCCTCATTCAGCTGAATAATAATGGCTATGAAAACATTGTCATTGCCATTGACCCAACTCTGTCAGAAGATGATAAACTCATTCAACACATAAAGGTAAGAGAGCTGTAATAATACAGTTCCTCTCAGTGGGAGAGGTTTTGCTCTCAATTAAAGGATGGGTTGGGGAGATATAGTTGGGCAGAGAAGAAACAGAAGACCTGGGTTTTCCCTCTACTGTTTATTAACCTCCCTGGGCACTATTAGTTGCCTCATCTATAGATTGGGGATCATAATGTCTGGTGTGCCTTCAGGCAGATATACAACTTCCTTGGTTGGAAATGACAAAGTAGCAGGGTCTCCATGGGGAGATTTTTGCCTAATTGAAGTTCCATAGTTATCAAAATATTTTTAATTCAATGACCCTAGGAGAAGAACCCCTAATGCATCAATACAGAGTGGCAAGTGCTCTCTAATGGTCTTGGAAAGTAGCTAGGAATACTGAGAAGTTACATGATTTGTGAAGGGTCACACAGCCAAGTGTCATCTCCTCCATGAAGCCCCAGCTGGAAGAAGGCAAGACTCACATTTATCCAAGTACATTGGGTATCTCCTTGCATTTATCACCTTTCTCCTTGTATGATAACTCTTTGCATATATGGCTCTCCTTCCCCTCCCCTCACCCACCTCCTATGAGCCTGAAAACTCCTAAATAACAGTCTGTCATGTAGCCATCTTTCTGTCCCCAGTGGTGTTTTGCAAATATTCGGTACTTAAAAGCTATTTGTCAAACTGAGTTCAATTGAATTGTGTCCTGTTGACAGCAAAGTCCCTTAGTGGATATAAGGATGGGGAGGAAAAATGTCAAGACTGAACTATGACATGTATTAAATCCTGGGTGGTTTGAAACTGACTTACAAATTCACCAAGTTTCATGATAAAGACTGAAGAAGCTTTAGCAAAGACTCTTAAAGCATCCCAATTAGTCTATTCTCACTGAAAAGTTATTTAATTTAAGGCAAAGAGGAAAATTTACTCTTATTCCACAAATGAAGGCACTGAGAAGCTGTTTAAATGTCTTGTTCTAAATTACAGCTTTTATGGGGCTTTGGGCAAGGCAGGCCTGACCCTTTAACCCAGAATACCTGACTCCTACTCCAATACAAGTATATCGACAATTCTCCATTTTGATTTAATTAAAATACCATAAGAGTTTTATACTAGCAATCGTCATTGTGAAGTTCAATGATTGGTTGTTTATCCCTCTGTCAGCTGCCAGAATTCCTCATAGATTTCTTCTTTTTACATAGGACATGGTGAAAGGCGCTTCAATTTGCCAGTATAAAGGCACAGAACAAAGATTTTACTTAAAAGATGTCTCCATCTCGATTCCTAAGACATGACAAACAAAACCAAATTATGAGAAACCAAAACTTGAGACCTACAAAAATGTAAGGTCATCAAACTCTCTTTTTTTATTAAACAGTAGGTCATTTATGAACTTAATTTTTAAAAAATTCAATTTACCAATAATTATTTTTCTAAAATATTTCACTGCAAAAATTACAAGTTTTGTTTATGATGCTCTATATAACAAAAAGATTTAAAAAAATTTTTCCAGGCGGACATCATCATTGAAGTCCCTAATCCCCCAGGCAATGATGTGCCACGAACTGACCAATTTGGAAAGTGTGGGGAAATGGGAGAGAGAATTCATTTAATTCCCGACATCATATTGAAGACAAAGGAGAAGGAATATGGATCACCAGGTACAGTTATCTATGAAAGTCTAGTAATGCATCATATCTGCAGCGTATTTCATAACTTAAGTTTTATAGTATACATAGAATAGAGTTCTCTTGATTTGAAAATGCAGATTAGCCAAAAAGATTGCAGGGACATTCCTTCTTTTCATCTAGGAAAGGGTACCAGTATTTCACTTCTCCTTTGGAAATCTAATTGTTTTAGACTGGTGGTCTCTAAATATTTTTGTACTACCTTCCCCATCAGAAAAAAAGGAAAATCATTTTAGTGGCTGAATGGAAGTTGGATTGGGCTGGGGAGAGATTTGAGGCAGGTAGACCTACCAGAAGGCTATTGCAGTAGTCCAGATGTGAGGTGATAACAGTCTATACCAGAGAATTTGCAGCATCAGATGAGAGAAGGGGCCATATTTAAGAGATCTTTCAAAGGAGAAATCAACTGGTCTTGGCAACAGATGGGATTTTGGGAGTAAGACAGAGGGAGAAATCCTGGATGACATCTAGGTTGTGAGCCTGATGAACTGGGGGGATGGTATTACTTTCTTCAATAATAGGAAGAAGAGGCAGGGGAAGTTTAAAGGGAAAGATAATGAGTTCAGTTTTGGAAACATTGAGTTGATGATGTCTATTGCATATCAGTTAAAGATGTTTGAAAGGCAGTTGTGGAGATGTGAGATTGGAGGTCAGTGAAAAGATTAAGGCAGAATAGGTTCATTTGAGAATCATCAGCAAAGAGATGGTAATTAAATTCAGGGGTTTGATGGATCACCAAGAGAAACAGAAGAGGGGGAGAAGAGTGACCATCTTAGAACCCTGACGGTCACCTCTTGGGTTAATGCTTTGGCTCCCCAGGGTTCTGGGCCGCTAACGTAGAGAGCACTCCTCTAGAGAAAATATCCAGTTAAAGTATTGTTGACATCAAAACTTTATGAATCAGTGTAACATCCTATGTGAATGCAAGAATCTAAAATATTTCCGTGAAGGTTCAGGTGTCTAAGAATAGCAGATTATTAAAATGATAGGAGTCAAATAAAACTAATTTGATTATTAATAAATTCAACAAATATTACCAAGTACCTACCATGTATGAAATACTGCATAAGGTTTAGAAGATATACAAATAAAAATTAAACATTCTCTACCCACAGGTAGCCCACAGTCTAGTGGAAGGATACAAGATGAACACAAAGAATTAGAAAACAGCGAGGAGTAAAGAGGGAACAAGAGAGATCAGCCAATGAGTTCTAGGACTTTTGGAAAAGAGACATTGCGGACTGATAGGTGGTGGGATCAAGGATGACTTCCCAGAAGAGATGGTACTAAAATTGAAATGTGAATGAAGATAAGGGCTCTGAAAGGCACATGACAAGAAGGAAGTACATACTAGGAATGGGGCAGGGCTTGGGCAAATATCAAGAGACAGGAGATTACATGTTGAACTCAGAGCAGCAAATTATTCAATTTGACTGGAACAGAAAAGGCAGAAAGGGAAGTCATAGGAAAGAGGCAAATTGGAGTCAGAATCTGGAAGGCTTTAAAGATCAGATTCAGTGCTCTGCATTTCATCCTACTGTACTAGGGTACCAAGGAAGTTTTTTAAAGCAGAGGAGTGACACAGTCAGATGTAGGATCATGGGATCTTACATTTAGAGCTGAAAGGGATCTTAGAGGTAATCTAGTCCAATCATTTCATTTGTAACATGAGGAAACTCAGGCGCAGGGCATTAAGTGACTTGTCCAAAGTTACGTGAGCAGCTGGGTTTGAGCCAGTATTCATTCTACTACAGCACAATGCTAGTCAGCATGTCCTCAGAAAAGAGTAATGTGAGGAGGAAGAGAGGATTAGCAATCAGGAAGAGAGATCAGATGAAGTTTCATGGTAGAGAGAAGGCTTGAGCTATACCTTAAAGGAAGATAAAGATTTTGAAAAGCAAAGATAAGGATGGAGGATATTCTAGGCAAGGAGGACTATTAGTATTAAATGTAATAAATGTACCAGGGGCCAGAATAGAACACAAAATATCCAAGGGACTGAAAACACAGACACCATGTAGAATGTTCTGAGTGTAGGAAAATGGAGGGATAGTCGATTGGTATCTATACAATGTCAAGAAATCTATCCAAAGATACACTCCTTCCCCAGAGTGTTGGTTAAGCTCCCTCTGATAGGTTTGTGTTGTTGGGGTAGGGGAGGTGGGGAGGGACATAAGGTGGGTAGACATGGATGAACTGAAATCTCTACCGCTGATGAGTATAGCTGAATTAATGAGACCACAGATTCATGTAATTATTTAAGTAATAGAGTGGGATAATAGGGAAGGAGGGAAGGAAGGAAGGAAGGAAGGAAGGAAGAAAGGAAACACTTAGCAATACTCTATTATGTGCCAGGCACTGTCCTAAGTGCTTTATAAATATCTCATAAAATATAAAACTCTAGAAGAAGGGCCTCAGTGCACTGGGTAATTTATCTACAGGTGATCTGTGAATTAGAATTTCACAGAAGAAAGCATGACCAGGGTGCAATTTGCATTTTATGAAGGGAATACCCACATTGACCTGAGGGAATACCCACAGACCATAGAAGTAATTATTCTTTTGCATTTCAAATATATTTCCACAGATAGAATTTTAGTTCATGAATGGGCCCATTTGCGGTGGGGAGTGTTTGAGGAATACAATGAAGCCGAGCGTTTCTACCAGTCTAATGGACAAAATGTACCAGTAAGGTATGATTATCTTCTTTTAACTTTTTGTGAACCACTTCAGATTGAAATCATCTTCTCTTGAGTTAATTTTTAAAAATATTTCAAATATCAAGATTGTTTTCTTTCAACTATAGACTATAACAATATTGTATGCATCATTAATTTCATTATAACCTTTTTTTCTATAATATGTGGCAGGTTCCTACCCCAGCATACTTCAAAGCAGAGGCAGTTATATCAAAGCACAGAAATTTTTTTCTGAATCTGAGGCACAAAATCATGACAGACCAACTCTTTGGTGTTGCTATATATGTCTGGAACAGAGAGACTTGCAAATGTGGTGTTAGATACAAGCTACCCCTAGAGAGATAGACCTAGCACATGTCCCTGCTGCCTCCTCAGGACATCAGCAGTACATACTGACAGACGGAGATAGCAGAAACCCACCCAAATGCTGGAATACCATACCCTCACTGTACCAAAGGACCTACCTGGTCCTTTTCCTCTTTCTCCTCATACACAATGAGTCAGTTTCCTTAAGGTATTGAATGATTTTAGGAGGAAGCACAAGCAACATTCTATTACTTCTCAGTGTTCCACAGTGGGTAATTGCATCTCTCAAGGAAGGCAAGTGCCAGTATCCTTCCCTATGCAGGCTACACTTGCTCTCTTCCTGTATCTGCAGGAAACATACATTACTCTCCCTGTTGGGTTCACAAAAGGCTTAGCATCAGTCAATCCACAAGCATCCATGAAACACCTGCTATGCTCTGGGTGCTGTCCTAGGTGCTGCGGATACAAAGGGAAGAGTGAAAGCCTCTGCTCTCAAAGACCTTGGGGGAAATAACCTGTACTTATATACATATATACACAAAATAGATGTGAAAGAAATGCAAGGTAATTGGGAGGGAGTCTTTGCTGTGCCCTTATTTCCTCTACATGCTTGGCTGGGCCAGAGAACTCTGAGAGATGCTCTTTTGAGAACTTTTGATCTAATGAATGAATGAAACCTTGTGAAAGAAGTCAATAAAAAGAAAATTGGATTCATAGGAATACAGATAAAAAAACTTGAGCTGCCCCACATGTTAGTGGTGATAACAACACTGAGCAGCTACTATCGTTGCTGAGAATGAGGAAGATTCCCTCTTAATTCCCAAGAAGACAATAAGGAGCCTGGAGTCCATCCCTGTGAGCAGCACAGTCAGGGACACCAGTAAACCTGACCTGGTACTTCCTGCAGACAGGCTAGCAGTGGGATATTCCAAGAAGCCCACCTGAAATTCCCTGCAGGAGTTCTCTGCCAAACAGAAATTGTTCTTCCTGGCTGCCTGAGACTTTCCTGCCTAAATGGGTTGCTTGATAGACACATTCAGTGATGAAGAATGATTGATGTGACAACATCAGGGATACACATAGGTTGGGGTGGTTCATACGAGCTGATTTTCTTAAAGTCTAATCCTAATTTGTTTTCAGATGTTCTGAAGCCATCACTGGTATAAATCAGGCATTTGTATGTTCTGGCGGCAGCTGTTCAAAACGATCATGCAGAACAGATCCCAAAACAGGAAAGTTTAACACAAACTGTTTTCTTACCTGATGAAGTTCAGACTGAGAAAGCCTCAATCATGTTCATGCAAAGCATCAATTCTGTAAGTATTTGGATTATTCATTCTGAAGTCTGTAAAAAGAAGAAACAGGGCCTGTTCTAACCTTAAGAGCTGACATTTATGTAGCGTTAAGGTTTACAAGACACTTTGCCTCTACCTTCTTATTTGATGCTTAGAATGACCTCATTTGTCATAACCTTCATTCCTATTTCACCCATGAGGAAACAGAGACTTGGAGAAATGAAGTGAGTGATGCCTGATCCCACTGCTATCTCAGGGCTCTTTCCTCACCCCAGTCTCTCTATCAGAACATCTGTCCAGATAACCTGAGGTAGGCCCCTTGGTCTAGGCAGCCCCTCAATGAGCCATTATTTCTCCAAAAGGGAAGGCTGAGCATAAAAAATCAGAAGAATACAAGAGAATACCACCATCATTGCTCCAATCCTCTTATTTCCCCCTCCCAATATACTCTGGATATTCTCTTTTACCTTAATATCTTGAAATTAAATACCTTTATATCCCCAAAATAAATAAGCAGATTTGGGGCTTTTAGAGGGAATACCTTCTTTTTTTCTCCTTCTTATGACTAAAATGTACACAATAAGAAAAGAAAAAGAAACATATTATAACCTTAAATATTGAAACTTCAATACAAAATAAGAAAACAAAAAATATATCATGTGCACAGCAGAAGGTAAGAGAAGATTAAAAATATATAGCAATAAAATTCCATTGCAAGAAAACCTATATAATAAATGTTACATATTGTCTTGAGAGCTGTCCATCTTTTCCTTGCTTCCTCATAAGTTTTTTTTGTTGTCTGCTGTGTACTTCTTTAAACAATTTATTTATTTTTTGTTTGAACATTCACTTCCATAAGAGTTTGAGTTTTAAATTTTCTCCCCTCCTACCTCTCCACCCTTCCCAAGACAGCATGCACTCTGATATAAGCTCTACATACATATTCCAATTACAAATATTTTCACATTAGTCATATTGTAAAGAAGAATTAGAATCAATGGGAGAAACCAAGAGAAAGAAGAAACAAACAAAATGAAACAACAAAAAAAGAGCAGATAGTATGCTTCCACATGCATTAAGATTTCATAGTTCTTTCTCTGGATAGCAGGTTCTATCATAATTCTTTCAGAGTTGTCTTAGATCTTTGCATTGCTGAGAAGATCTAAGTCTATCAAAGTTAGTCATTGCACATTGTGGCCATTACTGTGTACAATGTTCTCCTGCTTCTGCTCACTTCAAGCAGCATTAGTTCATGTAAGTCTTTCCAGGTTTTTCTGAAGTCTACCTGCTTATCATTTCTTAAAGCACAACAGTATTCTATCATATTCACATGCCACAACTTGTTCAGCCATTCCCAAGTGATATACATCCCTTCAGTTTCCAATTCTTGGCCACCAGAAAAAGAGCTATAAATATTTTTGTACATGTGGGTCTTTTCCCCATTTTTATGATTTTTATGATCAAAAATTAATGTTTTAATTTCCTCTTCATTGGTGGTGAATTTACCCGTTTCATTTTTGATACTGGTAATTTTGTTTTCTTTTTTCTTTTTTTTTAAAATCAAATTAACCAAGGTTTATCTATTTTACTGGGTTTTTTTTCATAAAACCAAGTCTTAGTTTTATTTATTAGTTTATTTTTTCTTAATTTCAATTTTAGTGATCTCTCCTTTGGTTTTCAGAATTTCTAATTTAGTATTGAATTGGAGATTTTTAATTTGTCATTTTCCTAGCTTTTATAGTAGCATGCCCAATTCATTGATCTTCTTTCTCTATTTTATTCATGCACACATTTGGAGATATAAAACTTCCCCTAAGAAGTACTTTCACTGTATCCCATAAACTTTGGTATGTTGTCTCATTATTTTCATTCTCTTAGATGAAGTTATTGATTTTTTCTTTGATTGGTTGTTCAATCCACTCATTCTTTATGATTTTGTTATTTAGTTTCCAATTAATTTTAGTCTATGTTTTCATAGCTCTTTATTACTCCTAATTTTTATTGTGTAATGATCTGGAAAGGATGCATTTAACATTTATGCCTTTCTGCATTGGATTGTGAGGTTTGGTGCCCCAAAAGATGGTCAGTTTTTGTTCCTTTTTATCCACATGAAATTTCCTTCACAGGTCTAACACATCTAACTTTTCTACAATTCTATTCACCTCCTTAACTTCTTTCCTGTTTAATTCATGGTTAGATTTATCTACTTCTGAGTGGAGAAAGTTGAGGTCCCCAACTAGTAGAGTTCTATTGTCTATTTCTTCCTGTAACTCCCTTAACTTCTCCTCTAATAATCTGAACACTATACCACTTGGTGCATACAAGTTTAGTAATGATATTGCTTCATTCTTTATGGTTCCTTTTAGCAGGATGTAGTTTCCTTCCTTATCTCTCTTAATTAGATCTATTTTTGCTTTTTCTTTGTCTGTTTTTTTGTTTGTTTGTTTCTAATTCAGCTAAAGCTTAATATATTCTACTCCAGCTTTTTACCTTTACTCTGAATGTATCCCCCTGCTTCAAATGTGTTTCTTATAAACGACATTTGTAGGATTATAATTTTTAATCCACTCTGCTATCCACTTCTGTTTTATAGGAGAGTTCATCTCATTCACCTTTACAGTTATGATTACTATCTGTGTCTTTCTCTCCATCCTATTTTTGCCTTTCTTTATGCTTTTTACTCTCCTTTCTCTATTTTCCTCCTCACTAGAGTTTTGCTTTTGACCATTTCCTCCCTCAATCTGCCCTCCCTCATATCCGGAGGGAATACTTTCTTGGGGATTGGAAGGGATAAAGGGTCACTATATCCTCAATAGCTCTTTTTTCTCAATTACATATAAAAACAATTTCTAACATTCATTTAAAAATTTTTTTGAGTTCCAAATTCTCTCTATCCCTTACTCCTCTTTGAGAAGACAAACAATTGCTGTAAATTATACATGTGTAGTCATGCAAAACATATTTCCATATTAGCCATGTTGTAAAAGAAAACAGACAATCCCCCAAAAAAGAAAGTAAAAAGAAATGATTCTTTGACCTGCATTCAGACTCCATCAGTTTTTTCTCTGGAAGTGGATAACATTTTTCATCGTGAATCTTCTGAAATTGACTTGGATCTCAATAGCTGTTTTTTTAATGTTTAATTTTCTGTGAAACATTATCCCATCTTTTATTATTATCTTAAGTTACTAGCCTTCTGAAAACTATTCATACATATAAATAAGTTTAATGTAGTCTTTTCAATCTAAGTGATTTCAGCATTCTCACTCAGAAGCCAAATGCTTCTGACTGACTGACAGAAACACTGTGTTCTAATTTAGAGGGAAAAGGCTGACTAATCTAAGGTTTCTGCTTTCTGGATGTCTGATGAGGCTTTACAAATAGCTGAGGAAAGAAGGAAAGTAAAAAGGGAAATATATCATCAACTAAATGCAGAATTCCAGATAATAGAAAGGAGAAATAATAAGATTCTCTTAAATGAGCAAGCAAAGGAATAGAAAGAAACAATAGAATGAGAAAGACTAGAGATAGTTTCAAAAAAAGTTCAAAATATCATGAGCATATTTCATGCAAAAATGGACATGACAAAAGACAAAAATAGAATAGGCTTAATAGAAGCAGAAGAAATTAAGAAGAGGGTGCAAGAATACACAAAAGAAGTATGCAAGAAAAATATTACCATCACCAATAACCACAATGGTGTGGTTAATGAGCTAGAGCCAGACATCCTGGAGAATGAAGTCAAGTGGGCTTTCAGAAGCATTGCTAACAATAAGACTAGTGGAGGTGATAGAATTCCAGCTGAGTCATTTAAAACCCTAAAAGATGGTGCTGTTAAAGTGCTGCACTCAATATGCCAGCAAATTTGGAAAACTCAACAGTGGCCACTGCATTGGAAAAGATCAGTTTACATCCCAATCCTAAAGGAGGGCAATGCCAAGGAATGTTCAGATTACCAAACACTTGTGCTCATTTCACACACCAGCAAGGTAATGCTTAAGATTCTGCCAAGTGAGGCTTCAGCAATATCTGAATCAAGAATGAGAAGAAAAGCAGGATGGTTTTTGAAGAGGCAGAGAAATTACAGATCAAATTGTCAACATTTTCTGGATCATGGAGAAAACAAAGGAATTGCAGAAAACCATCTCCTTCTGTTTCATTGTCTACATTAAAGCCTTTGACTGTGTAGATCACTATAAAATGTGGCAAGTTCTCAAAGAGATAGACATATCAGATCATCTTACTTGTCTCCCAAGGAATCTGTATTACTATTTTTTCTACATTTTTTAACATGTTCACAAAGATACTTAGTCAAACATTTTGCTGAAATCCAGATGCCTGATGTTGCCGTGATCTTTCTCTCTAGTGAGCTGGTGACAAATGGAATCCAGCTCAGTCTGACATGATTGGTTCTTCAGGAGCCTGTGCTAGCTTTCAGTCATTGTCTCTTCTCCTTGTAAGTGCTCACACTCAAATCAAGCTCAAAATCCTAGACTCAAAGAAGAGTCTAGTTGGAAAGGAACCTGGAAATCACCTCGTCCATTTCTCAATTTGTGGACTGAAGAACAATGTGGGCAAAGGTATGCTGGTAAATGCTTAACAACTGACTCTCTGGGAAAAAAAAATACATGCAAGACACCTTTTAAGTGTTACCTGCATTGTTAACATCGTCTCTTCGCTTTCCTAAGTCTATACCAGTGTGTCAAACTCAAATAGAAATGAGCCCATTGATTCACGCAGAAGAATCCCTTTACCTATATACTGACATGGTTTAAAAATGTAATCTTATCTATATTTCATTGCTTTTTATTTATTTTGTTGAATATTTCCCTATCTGGTTTCCCTGTGCATGGGCGACCTGTTTGTCACCCCTAGATACTCAATGAAACAATAAACTTAGCCCTGATTTGTAGTATTCGCTGATTTCAGAGGTGAAAATGCTCATACTAAAAATTCAATTATTGACTCTTAGAGTTGGTTCTAGAACACTCACCCAGCAGTCCCAGAGACCATTTCTGGGGGGTCCTTTAAGTCAAAACTATTTCATAATAATACTAAGCCATTTTAATTTCTAATGCAGTAAATATAAATAGGTAAAACAAACATAATAAACACAAGGCCTTGAGGGAAGGATCCTCAATAATTTTTTCAGTGTAAATGAATCTCAAGAGCTAATTACCTACTCCAACATTTTCACTATGCAGGTGAGGAAACTAAGGTTAAATGACTTGGTCAAGACAGTGGAAGGAGCAGGCCTAGAATCACAGGAGCGTTGAAGAGTTTTTCAAATGAATTACATTCGCCCCCAAATCATCATAGGGTTTCTAGTTGGATTTATTATATTAATGGTTTTCAGAAAGGGCTCTTCACACTTTTTGTGTCATGGACTCCTCAATACTCTGGTGAAGATTTTGGACCCTTTCTGATACTCAAGTTTTAAGTGCATGAAATGAGACACTCAGGATTACAAACAAAACCAATTGTATTTTTTATTAATTTATTTTTAGTATTCAACATTTACTTCCATAAGCTTTTGAGTTTTAAATTTTCTCCCCTCGCTCCCCAAGACAGCATGCAATCTGATATAGGCTCTACATATACATTCCTACTGAACATATTTTCACATTAGTCATGTTGTAAAGAAGAATTAGAACCAATAGGAAGAAGCACAAGAAAGAAGAAACAAAATAAAACAGAATTTTTAAAACAAAGCAAATAGTATGCTTCAATCTGCATTCAAATTCCATAGTTCTTTCTTTGGATGTGGATAATATTTTCTATGGAGATGTATTAGATCCTTTCACTACTGAGAAGAGCTAAGTCTATCAAAGTTAGTCATCACACAACATGGATGGTACTGTGTATGACATTCTCCTGGTTCTGCTGACTTCACTCAGTATCAGTCCATAGAAGACTTTCTAGGTTTTTCTGAAGCCTGCTAGCTCCTCATTTCTCATAGCACAATAGTATTCCACTACATTCACATACCACAACTTATTCAGCCATTCTCCAAATGATGGGCATCCCCTCAATTTCCAACTCTTTGCTATGACAAAAAAGCTGCTAGAAATATTTTTGTATGTGTGAGTCCTTTTCCCATTTTTATGATCTCTTTGGGATGCAGCCCTAGAAATACTATTCCTGGGTCAAAGGGTATGCACATTTTTATAGCCCTTTGGGCAGAGTCCCAAATTGCTCTTTAAAACGAAAGTCAACTATATTTAAAAAGGCATTAAGAATGTCTTTTCAAAATCTAGTTCACAGACCCAGGATAGGAAGCTCTAGCTTATGTTTCTGTATTAACCCATGCAATTGGGCTTTTTCAGGTGGTTGAATTTTGTACAGAAAAGAACCATAACAAAGATGCTCCAAATGCTCAAAACCAGAAGTGCAACCTCAGGAGCACATGGGAAGTGATCCAAGAATCAGAAGACTACAAGACATCCACTCCTATGACAGCACAAAATCCACCTGAGCCAAGCTTCTCATTGAAACAGATCTGAGAAATGGTCCTGTGCTTAATTCTGGATAAGTCTACAAGCATGGCGGTAAGCCAAACCTGCCCCATTCTCCTGGAGGTGGGAGGGGTGTGTTGACAGCATATGGTGGACCCATAGAATCTTAGGCTTGTTGGAAATCACATTGACCTCACGGTTTAAAAGAAACTAAGAGCAGGGAATCACTCACCCTTCACCTAGTTTTCCCTCATACTCATACTTCCACTCCTCCTCTTTCTCCAATAAAGATTCATAGTGAATTATCCCCTGTATCAAGATGACATTTTGATTGTCAAAGAGTGACTAAGCTAAGAATTTGGTCAAAATTAATTTCCAAGCCCATCAGAATCTGTATTCTCTGCTAACCAAACTATCCAGTCAGCTTTGTATGACGTCATATTTTCTTCCTTTGTTGATGACTGTGCAAAATCATCAAATATTCCATCTAAGAATGTGGCACAGATTCCACACTTTCAAAGACCAGAAATTTCATTAATGTGGGCATGCTGTACCCTACCACACCATTCCCCACTGATCAAAATGGCTTAGCAGTCCCAGCATAGAAGTTCATTAGTTTCCTTGGTCAAAAATTATTCATTAAGAGCCAGTGTGGTATAGAGGATGGAGAGCTGACCTCTGAATCAGGAGGATCTGGTTTCAGTTCCCATATCTGGTATGTACTGGTTAGAAAATTCTCTAAAACTGTTTAGAGAAGATGCCAACCTGCCTTGGTAGAGAGAGTTACCCCATCTGGGAGTTCCCTACACCAGTGAAATCACAGGTTTCATCCCTATTCTACATGGCAGTTCATCCCTGGTAATGTGGCTCAAATTAAAAGGCAAAAATATTTCATAGAACTTCTTTCATTTACTAAGCCCAATGCTACCTCATTTACAGCCATGCTCCCAATTAACATCCCATGCTTCAGTGTTTTCAGAATCTGCTAATTTGTTAACAAGAGTCCACCAATGCACAGACAAACCTTGCCACCATTTAAGCTTTGAGAGTTACCATGGCTGAAACATGCATTGCACCTATGGTTACCTGGCAATATATGTCTCTCTAAATTTAAGTGGCCTTATCCTCAGATGGCAAATATACAGCCTGTCTCTCAGACCATTCTCAAATCCTTTCTAGCCTAGAAGAATACTCCAGATCTTGTGTTCTATTTGCTAATCATGGAGAATCCAGAGTGTCCACCATGGGACTTAGAGCCCCTAGAATTCCATATATGGGCTTAGTCCATCCCGCTATAGTTTGCTTGTAGAAGACCACTCACCAATTTGACTTGTGTTTTTCATGCAGAGTAAGAACCAGCTAAATCGCCTGAATCAAGCTTCCAAACTCTTCCTGCTTCTGATCATTGAAAAATCATCCTGGGTTGCGATGGTCACATTTGACAGTGCAGCCTCTGTCCAAAGTGAACTGGTACACATAGAGACCAATGCTGAGAGGAACACCCTCATTACCAAGTTACCTGCTTTCACTTCAGGAGGAATATCCCTCTGCTCTGGACTCAGATCAGCATTTACGGTGAAATCAACTCCCCTCCACTGTCTCTATTGTAGTGGATATTTTAAAAGTGAATTTCTATTCTGAATGTCCCTCACTTGGCTACTGTCTAGTACAAATCTGATGCCTCTAAAAACTGAATGTGTTTCCAGGGAGGGAAAGAATATCAAGAAATGGTGATGTGGAGAAATCCTAATCAAATTCAGCCCACAAATAGTAAGGACTTAGTGCTGAACTAAGGAAGAAAGGAAGGAAGGAAATCAACCTTAGACTCAGGAAGACTTGGGCTCAAGTCCCTCCTCAGAGTCAACAAAGTAATAATGGATAGAACTATCAACATGGGTAAGAGAGAGCCAAGTTCAAATTCTTCCTCAGAAACTTATTAGCTGTGTAACTCTAAGCAGGACACTTTATTTGTGCAGGCTTCAGTTTCCTCATGTGTACAGTAAGCAGAGTAGAGTTGATGACCATTGAGGACCTTGGTAGTATTAAATCTATAATATTCTAACCCATACAGGCTGTGAAATTATAAAACCAATCAGAAAGGCACTGTGCACAATATATAAAAAGGGGCATGATATGCAGCAGAAGCATGCAGGGCAACCAGGTGCAATAATCTTGAATGTGGGCTCCATTCTGGCAAAGCCAGATATTTCTGTTGATTTATTTTAACACAATGAGACAAAAAGTTGTTAGTCATCCACTTAGGGGATTCTTATAACACAGACAAAGAGCTACAAATTGATTTTTTTGACTCCCATTATGGAGGGTTTTCCACATTTTGATGTAATAACACTTTCTCAAGATTTTTGCTCTTAATGTGAAGTAAAATTATAGAATTCTCTTAGTGATCCTGCGGCTCAACTCCCTCACTTTACCAATGAGGGAGCTGAAAGAAACAAAAGGTATGTTTAGAGGGTGGCAACTGGACATACACCATATGGTATTTCTATGGTAAGTATTGTATATATTTGCATAGTAAGTAATTTATATATAGTAAGAATGGGATAAAGACAAAGGTGGATGAGGACTAAGAAATCATAGACGATTTTGTAGACACAAATTTCAATAGAGAGGAACAGATGGAGCCCCGATCATCGGAACTTAAGTGGCATTAAAGTGAAGGGCATGAAGTTTAACAGTGAAGGGGGAAAAAGAGAAGGCCTGATCCTGTACTCAAGGTAAATTTTATTGGCATTGCATGGGACACCTAACAGTGTTTGTGGGAATGGAGGAAGAAATCAGTAGAGACAGAGACTAAAGATATCTAAGAGGGAGAGCAAGGAGGGCCAATGGAACAAGGTACTAGATGGAATGAAAGGGAAGGCATCCAGGTCATTGAGGAGAGATTGGCTTTGGCCTAACAGCACTGCTGTTTCTTCTGATACAAGGGGAAGGACATGGGTGAGAGACCAGAAAACATGACACATGGCTTCAACTTTTTCTGAAGACGATGTCATGTACGATGACTGGAGAGATATAGATGAGAAGCTGGGGTCCCAAAGAGTTGGGAAAATGGCTGGAACAGATGCTGTGAGGGATGTGCTGGAGAATCAAGAAAGAGTAATTGCAGCAAGCATAGTAAAGGTCTGGCTGAAGTGCATGTGGCATATGCTCGTAAGGGGAGACCACTGTCTCAGGGCTGTCTGTCCCAGTTCTCCATTCCTCAGGAGCTGGAGCAGAAATGTTGAGAGTTAGTCAGTGTTGGCAAGTAAAAGGATGATGACAGTGGAAGGCCAAAGGGGCAAGAGATTGTGGAGCATTGGATAGGGGAGTCAGAGGGGGATTAAGAGATCAGAGGACATAGCACAGAAAAAGATCAAGGTTAGGAGGAGTGACTGTGAGTGACATGTGGAAATACATGAGATCGTAGTTACACAAAAAATCTTCAAATCTGAGCGTTTTTTACATGGAGCAATTTCAAACACTGGACACATCTAAAGTAGAGCCACTTTGACATAGATTAAGTACTTGGGTCTAATACATACATTGTTTTCTATGGCATAAAATTCCCCAGAAGAGGCAACAAGCATAGTGAATAGAGTGTCAGTCTCAGTGTGTGGGAAACCTGTGCTCAACTCTGTTTCTGACCCCATAATGACTGCAGGCAAGTCAGTCAACCACCCTGAGCATCAATTTCCTAACTTATAAAATGGAGATATTAGTACCCTTAGTACTAGTACCTACCTCATATCATAAATGGGAAACTCAAATGAGATTGTTGACATAAAGTGCTTTGCACGCTTGAAAGCACTACAAAATGCCAATCATTATTATGGTCAAGTGCCCTGGTCACACAGGTACAGTTAGGGGTAGCAGCCCTTGTGCTCCACTGGTATCATCCCAATGTCTCAACAGCTCAAGGAAGGCCCCTAGCACATTGAATGGCTCCCCTGTGGTAAACAAGTAGAAGAATACAGACAAGAGTCATACAGGTAGTTAAGGTAATAAGCATTTCTTAAGTGCCAGGCACTGTGCTAAGCATTTCACAAATATTATCTCATTTGATCCACGCAATAACCCTGGGAGGAAGGTTGTATTGTTAGCTATATTTTACAGATGAAGAAACTGAGGCAGACTGAGGTTACTTGACTTGCCCAGCATCACACAACTAGGATGGTCAGATTTGAATTTAATCCCAACTCTCTCCACTGCCCTACCTTCCTGCTGATATAGACAAGGATGGGTTGTGATTTGCATCATTGGAGGGGATATTCACATAGATGGAATTCCAGATCCATTGGTGTATTGCAATATAACATTTCCTGTAAAGCCAGTTTTGGTTCACAGATAGAATATTGAGAAAGGCCAGATCTCAACTTCTGCTACTCACAGTTTTAAGTGTGACCCTGCAGAAGTCACTGAAAATCAAAGTATCTCAGACAACTTCCTAAGGCTTATCATCTGGTTTAGTGGAGGGAGGTCCTACCCCACGATTCCCATCCTAATCCCTGAACTGAGTGCTAGTAGTCATGCCTTTGCTTCTGAGTGTCCAGTTTGGCAGCTCATGTAGAGCATGGTTTCCCAAAGCCTGTGTTGGAGAACACTCTCTATTATGAAGGGGATTAGCCAAATAAAGCAGGCGAGAGGAAGCACAGGAGCACAGAGTTGGAGCTAGAGGAGACCTCACAGGCCACCTGTATCTTCCTTTTGCAGATGAGGAAACTGAGACCCACAGGGCCTCAGACTCTTCCCACCATATCATGTCTCCTCTAAGGTTCCTAAGCTTCCTCCTCTCTAGCCCTCCCAGGAATAACAAAAGAATCAGAAACAATTCCATGCACATAGTGGGTGTTCATCTGTCCAGTGTCTCCTCAGCCTCCATGTGTGATAGATCCACAAAGAACAGATACCCTGGCTGGGACTGAATACCAGTGTACAGAAGCCGGGTCACTCGCATTCACCAGAACAGCCCTGCTTCCAAATGGCAGCATCAGCTGTGACAGATTGAAAAATTTTACCTTGACCTCTCAGACTGAGGCTGTATTCCTACTAGCTGTAGAATGGCTGCAGTTTATGAAAGAATATGAAACTTTATAAAAACATAACTTTGGTAAGACTATTAATTTGTCACTACCCTGTGCCAATTATTTAACTTCTGTTAATATGATCGTACTTTAGGAGGTGTGCAGACAGTTGCTACAGACAATGCCCAGAACAATGGGCTCATTGATGCATTCAGTGCCCTCTCATCAGGAAATGGACTGATCACTCAACGGTGTGTCTGGGTCAGTTTGCATTTCTCCTTTTCTACATTTGTGTTATATAGGATCATAGCATTCTAGGATCAGTGATTCAGAGTATAGAAGGACCTCTGAGGTTCATGGAATCATACATCATAGATATGAAGTTCGAAAGAATATCAACGTCATCCAATTGAAACTATACATTTTACTGTTGAGGGAAATAAGGAAAATGGACTTGCTGAAGGTTACGTATGTCTTGAATGGCCATGATGGGATATCAGCTTTAATCATTTGACTCCACAACCAGCATTATTTCCACTCTACCATGTTGGTTGGGACATTAGGATCAAGGGGGAACTGACAGTGTAAATAAAAGGCTATACATACATACATACATAAATACATACATACATATATATATATATATACATATATATGTATATATACATATATATGTATATATACATATATATACATATATATGTATATACATACATACATACATAAATACATACATACATATATATGTATATATATACATATATATGTATACATATATATGTATATATATACATATATATACATATATATGTATATATACATATATATGTATATATACATATATATACATATATATGTATATATATACATATATATATATATACATATATATGTATATATATATACATATATATGTATATATATGTATATATATCTTAACAAGGTTTTTTAAGCACCTAATATATGTCAGGCACAAATTTTCAAATATTATCTCATTCAATTTTCACAGCAATTCTGGGAAGAAGGTATTATTATTAGTCCCATTTTACACATTAGGAAACTGAGGCAGACAGAGGTTAAGTGACTTGCCCAAGATGACATGGCTAATTAGTGTTGGAGGCCAAATTTAAATTCAGGTCCCTCTGACTCCAAGCATAGGGCTGTATGTTCTGCACCACCTAGCTGCCTCTAGACTGTGAACATTTTTGCTGGCTGTCTAGGCTTGGTTAAATTTTTTTTTTAAAAATTTTAAACATCATAATGCTTATTTACATGATGCTCTAATGGTCCTACTGTATATGAAACAAGTTCTCCACCCAGCCTGCTTTGACAAAGTTGTCCAGTTCTGATGGCTCCTTCCAGAACCTTGGAGGATAGAGACAATGAATTTTATGCATTCTGCTATCGGTGGTGAACTCTATTTGCACATTTCCATGCCCTATTCCCTTCACCTTGCCATTCCATGACCATTAAAGACCTCCCAATTCATTCTCTCTACTGGATCTCTAGCTATATCATAACTTCTCTACAGATCCACAATATTTTAGCACCTTGAAGGTCGTCTGAATCCAATCCCAAGGCCAACATTTAAATCTTTTTGAATAATCCACAACAGGTCAGTTAGCTGGTACAGCAGACACAATGCTAGGCCTGAAGTCAAAAAGACTCCTTTATGAGTTCATATCTGAACTCAGACATTAGCTGTGTGATGTTGGGCAAGTCATTTAACCCTGTTTACCTCAGTTTCCTCATCTTTCAAATGATCGAGAGAAGGAAATGGCAAACCACTCCAGTAGCTTTGCCAAGAAAATCCTGAATGGGGTCATAAAGCATGGGACAAAACTGAAAAGTCTCAACAACAACAACAAGGATCCATAACAGGCAGAATTTCCCAAGTAAGCATTAGGAAGATGAAAATGGATGTCAAAGTCAAATTTGTTTTTTAAAAAAAGGATGACATATGTCCCTTTTTTCTATTTTGCTATACCTTGTTATAATTATTATCAATAATCAATCAACAAACATTTATTCAGCACTTACTATGTGTCAGGCACTGTCCTAAACATTGGAGGCACAAATTAAAAATGATACGGGCCCTGCCTGCAATGAGCTTACATTTTTACTCAGGGAAAACGCCATGATCAGATATACTTAAATGCAAAACACATACAGAGTATTCAAAATGGAAGGCAGACATGAAGGCACTATAAGCTGCGAAGGAAAGCAAGTAGCAAAGTACAAACAAACACATTTTGCCCATCCTCCTGTGCCAGCCATTTTCCTCAACAGTGGGCATAATGTCAGAAAGATAAAGGCCAGAGTGAAGCATCATCACATCTGAGTCTGGCTGCATGAAGCAGCTTCCAGCATTCAGGAGAGCCCAGCCCCTGGGTAGGAGCTCCAAAACAGAATAGCTTCATTTCTCTAGGGCATATTAGATTTAGATTTAATAAGCATTTATTAAGTATCTGCCATGTGCCAGAGGTTTTACAAAGGAAAAAAAATGACAAGAGATTGTGATGAAAGCTAAGAGAGAAGAAGGAACTGAGGATGACAGCAAAGGTGTGTGTCTGCATGACTGGGAGGACTGACTGGGGCAGCCCTCTACAGTATTAGGAAAGTTACAAAGAGGGGAGACTTTGGGGGTAAAATAACGAGTTCAAGTTTAGACATGTTGAATTTCAGATCTGTGAGACATCCAGTTTGAGATATCAAATGGCCAGCTGAAGATGTGAGTCTGGAGGTCGGCAGAAGGATCAGGGTTGGATCAATAGATTTGAGAATCACCAGCCAAGAGACAGTAATTGAATCCATGGGAGCTAATGAAATCACTAAGTGAAATAGTATAGAGGAAGAAGAAAAGATCCAGGACAGAGACCTGAAACCCATGATTAGCAGGCATGACCTGGATGAGGATTCTGCAGAGGAGACTAAGAAGAAGTGATCAGACATGTGGGAGCAGTACCAGGAGAGAACAGTATCATGGAAAACCACAGACAAGAAAAAAATCAAGAAGAGGCTGATGAGCAGTGTCTCTGGCTATGGGGAGGTCAGGAAGGCTGAGGATTGAGACAAGGTCATTGGATGAGGCAGTCAGGAAACCGGTAATAACTACGGTAACGTTGGAGAGAGAAGTTTTCAGTCGAATGATGATGTTGGGAGTCAGACTGTAGAGTATTAAAAAGAGAGTGAGAGGAAAGGGAGAAGAAACACTGATTGTAGACAGCCTCCTCAAGGAGTTTAGCTGCAAAAGTGAGAAGATGTATGGGATGATAGCTCATGGGGATGGACAGATCAGATGAAGATTTTTTCAGGATGGAGGAGACATGGGTATGTCTGTAGTAGAGAAGGATCCAATGAGACAAGGAGATTCAAGATGAATGAGAGCATGAGAATGATGGAAGGCACAAATTGCTGAAGGAGACAGGACAGAAGTGGATTTCTCATGCATGGAGAGGATTTTGCCTTGGCAAGGAGAAGAGCCATCTCTTCATGTGAGACTGGTGAAACAAATAGTGGAAGAAGGCATATTTGAGGTGTGAAATGAAAAGGAAGAGAAGGAAAAGGGAGCTCTCAAAGAATGACTTCAGTTTTTTTCACTGAAATATTAGGCAAGATTTTCAGAGGGAGCCATGGGAGGTTTAAGGAGAGATGAAAAGATTTGGAGGAGCCTTTGTGGTGAGTGGGAGAGTGAGGTAATTGGGAGGAATAAAAGGATGACATGACCAGGCTAGGCCAGGTAAGACCAGTGTGGTAGGGGTGGTTCAGTGGAAAGAAATCTTGGATTCTGCTGATGCCATCCCTTTGAGATTATCTTACATTTGTACTGTAAGTATGTTGTGTGCAATTTTTTTTCCTTTTTTTAAAAAATAATTTATTTCTTTTTAGTTTTCAATATTCACTTACATAAGATTTTGAGTTTTAAATTTTCTCCCCCTCTCTCCTCCCTCCTCCCCAAGGTGGCATGTAATCTGATAGAGGCTCTACTTACACATTCATATTAAACACATTTTCACATTAGTCATGATGTACAGAATTAAAACAAATGGGAGGAAAAACAAGAAAGAAGAAATAAAAGAAAACAACAAAAGAAAAGGAGAGCAAATAGTACTCTTCCATTTGAATTCAGACTCCATGGTTCTTTTTGTGGATGTGGATAACATTTTCCATCACGGGTCATTTGGAATTCTCTTAGATCCTTGTATTGCTGAGAGGAGCTAAGTCTATCAAAGTCAATCATCACACAATGTGACTGTTACTGTGTACAATGTTCTCCCGCTTCTGCTCATTTCACTCAGCATCAGTTCATATAAGTCTTTCCAGGTTTTTCTAAAGTCTGCTTGCTCATTATTTTTTATGCCACAACAGTATCCCATTACATTCATGTACCACAATTTCTTCAGCCATTCCTCAATTGATGGGCATCCCTTTAATTTCCAGTTCTTGGCCACCACAAAAAGAGCTGCTATAAATATTTTTGTACATGTGAGTCTTTTTCCCATTTTCATGATCTCTTTGGGATACAGACCTAGCAGTCATATGGCTGGGTGAAAGGAAATGCACAATTTTATAGCCCTTTGGGCATAGTTCCAAATTGCTCTCCAGAATGGTTGGATCAGTTCACAAATCCACCAACAATGCATTAGTGTTCCAATTTTCTCACATCTTCTCCAACATTTCTCATTTTTCTGTTTTGTCATGTTAGGCAAGCTAATAGGTGTGATGTGGTACCTCAGAGTCATCTCGATTTGCATTTCTCTAATCAATAGTGATTTAGAACATTTTTTCATATGATTACAAATAGCTTTAATTTCTTTCTCTGAAAACTGTCTATTGATATCCTTTGACCATTTATCAACTGGGAAATAACTTGTATTCTTATAAATTTGACTCAGTTCTCTCTCTATTTTACAAATGAGGTCTTCATCAGAGACACTGGCTGTAAAAATTGTTTCCCAGGTTTCTGCTTCCATTCTAATCTTGGTTGCATTGGCTTTGTTTCTTAAAAAACTTTTTACTTTAATGTAATCAAAATCATCCATTTTGCATTTCATGATGTTCTCTATATTTTGTTTGGTCATATGTTCTTCCCTTCTCCATAGATCTGATAGGCAAACTACTCCTTGCTCTCCTAATTTGCTTATAGTTTCAGTCTTTATGTCTAAATCATGTATGCATTTTGACTTTATCTTGGTACACGGTGTAAGATCTTGGTCTCTGCTTACTTTCTGCCCTACTATTTTTCAGTTTTCTCAGCAGTTTTTGTTAAATAGTGAGTTTTCATCCCAGAAGGTGGAGTCTTTGGATTTATCAAATAGTGAATTACTATAGTCATTGGCAGTTGTGTCTTGCATACTTATATCCATTCTACTGGTCCACCATTCTCTTTCTTAGCCAGTACTGAGTAGTTTTGATGATTGCTGCTTTATAATAAAATTCAAGATATAGTATAGCTAGACCACCTTCCCTTGCATTTCTTTTCATTAGTTCTCTTGATATTCTGGATTTTTTGTTCTTCCAGATGAATTTTGTTATTGTGTTTTCTAGCTCTATAAAATAATTTTTGGTAGTTTGATTGGTATGGTACTAAATAAGTAAAATCATTTAGGTACAATTGTCATTTTTATTATATTAGCTCAGTCTACCCATGAGCAACTGATATCTTTCCAATTATTTAGATCTGACTTTAGTTGTATGAAACAGCATTTTTTCTTTTTGAATGTTGCTCTCAGTCCTAATCAGAATGTGAGCTCCTTGTAGGCAGAGATTGCTCTAAATATCTGTGCTTTTGCTCAAAATAATCCTTCCACCCACCTAAAATCCTGCCTGTCTTCACTGCTTAGAAGCTGACTCAAAATCAAGGAGTTGAATTCAAGAATCTGGCTTAGATGATGGTTTTATTCTCTCCCCTCTCACAATGGAGAAGATTTGATTTACAAGGGAAGTTGGGTAGAAAAAAGAAGGGAGGGGAGAGAGAGTGAATAAGGGAAACCTGAATATTACCTTGGGCTAAAAATAAGGGACTTCATTCTAGCCCTGCCTTTCATGTCCTTTGTACCAGGAATATTATTCATGCACATTTGTATAACCATGACATCTGTCTTCTCTCTTGATTATCCTATCTCCTAATGGATGCTAACCAGAGGGATAGTGAAGGGGCTTCTAATTTAATTGTTATAGGGAACTTCCAGGTGGAAACCCTCTACATGACGCACGTAGAGTTCCTTCTCTGCAATTTATAATCTTTTGTCCATTAAAATGTCCTTCAGAGTAACTGTGATATGTCTTGTGGATGACTTATTCCTTTGTCCAGTCACTAACTGTTGTCATGTTTTCTTAACAGCTTGAGAGTAAGGGAGCTACTCTGCAGAATGGGGAGTGGATGAATGGCACAGTTATTGTTGTTAGCACAATAGGAAATGACACACTATTTCTTGTCACATGGACAGCACAACAACCCCAAATATTTGTCTCAGACCCCAGTGGGAAAATATATAACACTTTCTCAGTGGATGCAAAATCCAAAATGGCACACCTCCAAACACCAAACACTGCCAAGGTAGGGAGCTTTTTCTGTTCTGTTTTCTTAAAATTTTCAGAAAATGGAGCCAAGACCTTAATATTAGTATTATAACTTTGTAACTATTCTTGAGTGACAATAGAGTTTTTTAAGTAAAAATATACATTCTTGTTCCACATGTTCTCTTCAAAATTTTATGAATTGACCACAAAAAGCCAAGGCTTAAAAATTATATTATAGCAATAAAAGAACTGTTATAAGAGACATCAGAAGGGAAGAAACTGGCCTAGAACAAAGGGTTGTTAGGAGGGCAGGTCAGGAAGTTATAGAACCTTCTCTGATTAGTGTGAACATACTTATAACACCCTATTTCCCCATGCAGAAGTTTAGAACATGTGTTCTTACATACAAAATATTTGCCTTGCTTCTGAGGAAGAAATACTATGGCAGGTGCATACGTTGCAAGTCACATTTTTCATAGAAAAGGTATCAGTAATGAGCAGTATAATGTATACTCTCAGAAAAGCTCTATTCTAGATGCTGCATTAATAGGGAAGAATGGTTTGAAATGACTGTCATACCTTATAGAGAAGCAAAGTCATACAAACTCTCTAGCAGATGGTTGTCTTCAACTTCACTTGTATAAATCACATAAAATGTTAAGATACATATGGATAAGAGAGAAGACGGGTAGGGCAGTTCTTAATATTGTTTTGCTTTAATGAATTTCTATTGGATTTTTCAGGTTGGAACTTGGGCTTATAGCCTTCTGTCAAGTGCAGAAACTCTGACTCTGACAGTAACTTCTCGTGCTGCAAATCCTAATGTACCCCCCATTACAGTGGATTCTAAAATGAATAAAGACACCAGCACCTTCCCTAGTCCAATGGTTGTTTATGCAGAAGTTCGCCAAGGATCCCTGCCTATTATAGGAGCCACTGTAACAGCCCTCATTGAATCAGCTGATGGCACAACACTGACTCTACAACTTCTGGATGATGGTACAGGTAATATCCCCAATATAAACCTCAAGGTTCTTTCTCTTTTAATAAAGAATTAAGATTTTTTCCCCTTTTTTGTTAGTATTTTAGTCTTCCAATTATATGTAAAAATAATTATTAACATTCATTTTATATACAATTTTGAGTTCCAAATTCTCTCCCTCCCTGCTTACCTGTCCGACACCTTCCTGAAGATGGTAAGTTATTTGATATACACTATATATGTACAATCATGTAAAATCTCTTTCCATATTAGTCAAATTGCAAAAGAAGATACTGTTTATAAAAACTTATAACTTGCTAAATAAAAAAAATGAAAAAAAATTAAAATATATTGTCATCTGCATTCAGATTCCATCAGTTTTTTGTCTGAATATGGAAAGCATTTGCCATCATGAGTTTTTAGGAATTCTCATAGGTTAGTATATTGCTGAGAAGAGCTAAGTCAATCACAGCTGATCATCTCCCAATGTTGGTGTTATTGTGTATAATGTTCTTCCGTTCCTACTCACTTCACTTTGTATCAGTTCATGTAGGCCTTTTCAGGCTCTTCTGAAATCTGCCTTCTCTCTTTTTTTTTTTTTTTGCACAAAGTATCCCATTACATTCCTATATCAGAACTGGTTACCAAATTGATGGCATCCTCTCAGTTTCCAATTCTTTGCCCCCATAAAAGGAGCTGCTACAAATATTACATGTAGGTCCTTTCCCCTTTTTATGATCTTTTTGGTATACAGAACTACTAGTGGTTTGTACTGGATCAAAGAGTACACAGTTTGATTGCCCTTTGGGCATACTTCCAAATTACTATCCAGAGTGGTTGGATCAGTTCACTACTCAGCCAAAAATGCATTAGTGTTGTAGTTTTTCCATGTCATCTTCAATATTTATCATTTTCCTTTTCTATTATATTAGTAAATCTAATGGCTGTGAGGTGGTACCTCAAAGTTGTTTTAATTTGCATTTCTCTGATCAATAGTGATTTAGAGCATTTTATATGACTATGGATAACTTTAATTTCTTCATCTGAAAACTGTCAATTCATATCCTTTGACCATTTACCAACTGGGGGATTAGTTATATTCTTGTAAATTTGACTCAATTCTCTAGATATTTGAGAAATGTGGCCTTTATCAGAGATACTTTATGTAAAAAAAATTTCCCCCTAATTTTCTGCTTTCCTTCTAATCTTGGCTGCATTAGTTTTGTTTGTGCAAAAACATTTTAATTTTTCTTAATGACAATTACACATTTTAATTCTCTTGATTTTCTCCATCCTTTATTTAGTCATAAATTCTTTCCTTAGATCTGACAGGTACAATTTTCCATGCTCCCCTATTCTGATTATGTATCACCCTTTATGTCTAAATCATGTGCCCATTTTGACCCTCTGTTGGCATAAGCTTTAAGATGTTGGCCTATACCTTGTTTCTGCCAAATGGTTTTTCAGTTTTCCCAGCAATTTTTGTCAAATGTTTAGTTGTTGTCCCCAACACTGAGGTCTTTGGGTTAATCAAACACTAGATTATAATGGTCATTTACCACTGTGTCTGGTGTACATAATTTATTCCACTGCTCCACCACTCTAGTTCTTAGCTAATACCAGACTGTTTTGATGATTACCACTTTGTAATCTGGTTTGAGATCAGGAACAGAAAGGTCACACCTGGGGCAGCTAGGTGTGAATAGAGTGGATACAGCACTGGCCCTGGAGTCAGAAGGACCTGAGTTCAAATCCGACCTCAGACACATAACACTTACTAGCTGTGTGACATAGGGCAAGTCACCTAACCCCAACTATCTCATCAAAAAAAATTTTTTTAAAAAAAAAGGTCACATCTCCCTCCATATTTTTCATTGGATTGCTTGGTATTCTTGACCTTTTCTTCTTCCAGATGACTTTTGCTATTATTTTTTTCTAATTCAATAAAATATTTTTGGTCACTTCGTTGGTATGGCACTGAATAAGTAAAATAATTTAAGTAGAATTGTCATCCTTATTGTATTGACTTGGCCTATCCATGAGCAATTAGTATTTCTCTAATTGTTTAGATATGATTTTATTTGTGAGGGGAGTGTTTTGTAATTGTGTTCATATAGTTCCTGAGTTTTTCTTAGTAGGTAGACTCCCAAGCATTTTATATTATCTGCAGTTATTTTAAATAGAATTTCTCTATCTCTTGCTGCTGGACTTTGTTGGTAATATATAGAAATGCTGACGATTAACAGGGGCTTATTTAATGTCCTGCAGTGTTGCTGAAGTTGTTAATTATTTCAACAATATTTTTAGTTGATTCTGTAGGATTCTCCAAGTATACTATCATATCATCTGCAAAGACTGACTGTTTTCTCCTCATTTACTATTTCAATTTCTTTAATTTCTTTTTCTTTGTTTGTTGATATATCTAGCATTTCTAGTGCTATATTGAATAAGAGTGGTGATAATGAGTACCCGTGCTCCTCCCTTTATCTTATTGGGAAGGCTTATCCCCATTACAGATACTTACTTACTGATAGTTTTAGATCAATGTTATCATTTTAAGGAAGCTCCATTTATTCCTATACTCTCTTGTGCTTTTAATGGGAATGAATATTGCATTTTGTCAAAAGCTTTTCTTCATCTATTGAGATAATCATATGATTTTGTTGTTTTTCTTATTGATATAGTTAGCTATGCTGATAGTTTGCCTAATATTGAACCAGTCCTGCATTTCTAGTATACATCCTATCTGGTCATAGTTGTTTTTTTTTTTTTGTCTTGTGTTTTTTTCTTTTTGGCAATTGGAGTTAAGTGACTTGCCCAGAGTCACACAGCTAGTAAATGTCAAGTGTTTGGTCTGAGGCCAGATTTGAATTCAGTCCCTCCTGACTTCAGGGCCAGGGCTCTATCCACTGCACCACCTAGCTGCCCCTCTATCTGGTCATAGTATATGATCTTTGGCTTATATTGCTGTAATCTCCTTGTTAGTGTTTTCTTTAAAATGTTTGTAAGTGTTCATTAGCATTCTTGGCAGGAAGTCATTAATACCTTTTCTTGCTGAAAGGGAAGAATCAGGCTCATAACTTTTATATTTCAGAAATCTTAACAAAACAAAATGAAAAGTAGCATGAAACAGTGAAAAGAGAACTGCACAGTCACTTTTTTTTCTTGTTCAATATTTTATTTTTTTCCCAATTACACATAAAAACAAATATAACATTTTATTTTTTTAATTTTGAGTTCCAAATTCTCTCACCTCTTTTTTTCACCCCCAATGAGAAGGTAAGCAATTTCACAAAAGTTATATATATGTAGTCATGCAAAACACATTTATAGGTAAGTCATTCTGTGAAAGAAAAAACTGACAAAAAAAGAAACTACAGAAAAAAACTACCTTTGAACTACATTCAGGTTCTACCATTTTTTTCCTCTAGAGATGGACCGCACCTTTCATCATAAGTCATACAGAATTGTCTTGGATCATTGTATTGCTGAGAGTAGCTAAGTTATTCACAGTAGATCAACATATAATATTGCTGTTAGTATATACACTGATCTCGTGATTCTCCTCATTTCACCTTGCATCAGGTTGTGCAAGTCTTTCCACGTTTTTCTAACAGCATCCTACTCATCATTTCTTTTTTTCCCACTTAATGGCATTCCATTTTTTTTCCAATTACATGTGAAGATAGTTTTCAACATTCCTTTTTCTCCCTCACTCTCTCCTACCCCCTCCCAAAGACAGCAAGCAATCTGATTCAAATTATGCATGTACAACCACATCAATCCTATTTCCACATTAGTCATGTTGTGAAAGAAGAATCAGAACAAAAGGAAAAAGCCACAAGAAAGAAAGAAAAATTTTAAAAAGTGAAAACTGTATGTTTCAATCTGCAAGTTCTTTCTCTGGTTCTGGATAGAATTTTCCATCATGAGTCTTTTGGAACTGTCCTGGATCATTTTACTGCTGAGAAGAGCTAAGTCTACCATACTTGATCATTACACAGTGTTGCTGTTACTGTGCACAATATTCTCCTGGTTCTGCTCACTTTATCGGTTCATGTAAGTCTTTCCAGGTTTTTTCTGAAATCTGCCTGATCATCATTTCTTTTTATGCTTCTTTTGCATCTTGCATTGGAAAATCAAGTTTTCTATTCAGCTCTGGTATTTTCATCAGGAATGCTAGAAAGTCCTCTATTTCTTTGAATGTTTATTTTTCTCCTGAAGGACTACACTCACTTTTGCTGAATAGAATTATATCATATCCCAAGCCCTCCAATCCTTTAACATACAAGCTGCTAATTCTTGTTATCCTGACTGTAACTCCATGATATTTGAATTCTTTCTTTTTTGCTACTTGTAGTATTTTGTCCTTGATCAGAGAGGTCTGGAATTTGGCTATAACATTCCTGGTAGTTTTCATTTTGGTATTTCTTTCAGGAGTTGATCAGTGGAATCTTACCATTTCTATTTTACCCTGTGGTTCTAGAATATCGAGGCAATTCTGTCAATAATTTCTTCAAAGAGGAAGTCTAGGCTCTTTTCTTGAATGTGGCTTTCAGGTAGTCCAATAATTCTTAAGTTATCTCTCTTGAATCTATTTTCCAGGTCAGTTATTTTTCCAATGAGATATTTCACATTGTCTTCTATTTTTTTCCCCTTCTTTTGGTTTTCTTTTATTGTTTCTTGATTTCTCATAGCCATTAGCTTCCATTTGCTAAATTCTAACTTTTAAGGAATTATTTTCTTCAGTGAGCTTTTGTACCTCCTTTTCCATTAGTAAATTCTATTTTTTAAGGAGTTCTTCTGTAAATTTTTGGCAAATTCTGCTTTTCAACGATTATTCTAGTCATTAAATTTTTGTTCCTTTTTTACCATGTGACCTATTCTGTTTTTTAAGGTATTATTTTCTTCACTATCTTTTCGTGCCTGCTTTACCAATCTGTTTGCTCTGTTTTCATGATTTTCTCCCATCACTCTCATTTGTCTTCCCAATTTTCCCCATACCTCTCTTACTTGATTTTAAAAATCCTTTTGGGACCAATTTGTATTTTTCTGGGAGGCTTTGGATGCAGGAATTTTTTACTTTGTTGCCTTCTTCTGAGTGTGTGTTTTGTTCTTTCTTCTCACAACAGTACCTTTCTTTGGTCAGAATATTTTTCTGTGGTTTGCTCCTTTTCCAGCCTAGTTTTTGACTTTTAACTCTGTGCTAAAGGGGAGCTCTGCTTCTCAGGTGGAGAGGGCAAATACTGTTCCACTCTTCAACTTTTTGTGCAGCTGTTTTCAGAGGTAACTCTGGGGACCTGAAAGTTTTTGGCTTTTGCAAGGAGGCATAATTTAGGGAAAGATGTGTTTCCTGGTGTCCTGGCCTGTGCTCTGGTCTGTGAAGGACCACAAGCACTGTTTTCAATCCTGGAACTGTGACTATGATCCATGAACCCTTGTAGCTGCAATCTGCTTTGCTAGTCCTACTCCTTACACTGGCACTAAGATCAGGGACTGCAACCTAAGTCTAAATATAGGCAATGCAACAGAGTCCTGCCACTGATTCCAAAAAAGGCACACCTATAAATCTCCTTCTGATCCATTGTACATGCTCTTTATCATCTGTGGGCTGAGAAGTCTGGAAAACCACCACCAGTGCCATTGATTCAGTTGCCCTGAGGCCTGCTCCTGATTTGCTAGGGCCTGGTCTCCGCTGGTACAGCATACACTGGACAGCGCTTCTCTCTCATCCTACTGCAACACACTTTTCTTGCCAAATTTCTAAGTTATCTTGGGCTGGAAAATCATTTCACTTTGTCTTTTGTGGGTTCTGCCACTATAGAATTTATTTAGAGTTATTATTTAAAAGTATTTGGAGGGGGTGGGGGGAAATTCAGGTGAGCCCTGCCTTTACTCAACCATCTTGGCTTCATCTCCTGCCTAGACACTGACATTTAAAACGTATTAGTTGTTTGATCTTGGGCAATCACAATCTCACTAGGTCTCAGTTTCTACAACTGTGAATTGAGGGGCTGGGCTCAATGACATCAAAGATCCCTTCTAGCTCATGATCCACGAAAAATATGCTTTATTCCCTTTGAAAGGAATTCTAGATCTGTGCAAAAGTTTTCCTCCTTTTTATGAGTAAGGAATCTATTCCCTCCTCCCCTCTAATTCTTGGAATCCCTAGCTTCCTTTACAACACAAATCAGGTCCTATCTCCTACACAACTTTTCTCCTGATTTCCCCTTAAACCTACTTCCCTCTCTATTCTCCTCCCCACCAAATTGCTTGGTATTTGCCTTGTATGCACTTTGTATTGACCTTTCCACTACTTACCTTTCTTTGAGTTGTGTGTCAAGCTAGATGTAATCTCCTTGAGTACAGGGTCTGTTTCCTTCTTGTTAATGTGTCTTTAGCTTACTGAATTGAATTGAATGAATTTCAGCATCAGGCATGAGGTCCAGGAAGATTGCTTACTTGAAAACACAAGTGGTCACCCAGTTACAGAAAGAAGACAGCTAAGAACCTTTTAGTTTTAGGGAAAGTATATAACCTATGAACAAATTCACAATCAAGGCTCTCCCTTAGATAACAAGGAAATCCAGTAACTTGGGTTAGTTGAACCCCTATACCAGAGTAGAGAGGGGCCCACAGAAGACTGTAATCAGATATCAAACAAATTTAAAAGGTATTTGATAAAAAGCAAATTCAAAGTCATTAGACTACAGGGAAATACTTTAGAGCAGTGGCTCCTAAATTATTTCATGATGCCTGGGAGGAAGAACAATATCACACTGACCAAACAACAGTACCACCCTGCCTCTGTCCCCAAGTCATCCCCTCCAGGGAATGGGCTATACAAATAGCCTTCAAAAATGATGTATCCTCTACTCCTTGAAATGTCTATGCACTACAGGGAAGAGACTCTCTTGGTATGGATTTGAGACACATTTGTTAAATTGCTACTAATGTAAGGCAATAATGCAAGGAGCAAGGGATACATTAACAAAGACTAAACAATCCCTGCCCTCAACAAACTTAAAATCAAACTGGCTGAATACAACATGGGCACAGATAGGTAAAGGTAAAGTATATGCAAGGTAAATTCAAAGTACAAAGGATAGGGAAGGAACTAACAAATTGGGGGAATCTGGAAAGCCCTTGTGTACAAGATGGGACCTGAGCTATGCTTTGAAGGTAGCTATGGATTCCAAGAATCAGAGGTGAGGAAGGAGCACATTCCAAAAATAGGACATCAGCGGGTTATTTAAGCAAATGCAGAGAAGCAAGAGATTGAAGGATATGTACAGGTCACAGTTAGCCCAGTAGTCTGATTGGAATGGGGATCACATGAAAGGAAGTAATAGAAAATAACACTACAAAGACAGGTGGGAGTTAAGTTATGGAGAGATTTAAAAGACTGATAAGATTTCTGTACAGGTAATAGGGGACAGTTGAAGATTTTTCAATAGACAGATCACATAGTCAGATTTGTGTTTTAGGAGTATTGCAGAGGGATGAAACTGGAGGCAGGAAAACCAATTATGAGGCTCTTACAATCATCCAAATGCCAGAATTTGGGTAGAGCTTGCATGAGCATAGGAAAAGAGACTGATGGAAAAGATGATATAGAAGTGAAATTGGCAAGACTTGGCAAATTATTGGATATGGAGATTGAGAGAGGGAAGAGACAGGGTTCAAGTCCTGCCTCTTACACTTGCTAGTTCTTTTACTATGGAAATGTCACTTAACTGATATGTTTCATTATCCTCATTTATATAATGGGCACAATAATATCTTTCATCTAGGGTATGCTAGTAAATGTTTAGGAACAGGATTTCTGGGAGGGAAAAGTACACGCATCATATTTCTAAGTTTAATCTCCATTATGTTCTTATATCTAGACATTCAACTAAATAAACCAAGCCCCAATTTATAGCTATTTCCAAGGTATAAGTGCTCACACTGAAAACTGACCAATCAGCAATCTCTAATACAAGTTGACTTTAACTCACTACTGTTATAATACTTACAGAGTTGTTGGAAGATTCCAATGAGATGATGTTTGTAGTAAGTTTTGAAAACTCTCAAATATTTTATAAATATGTATGTTTGTGAGTAGAAGTGGCATGTATGTTTGAGTCTATTACTATCTTCTAATATCCAAGTGTATTTTTGAGAATTTACATATTCATTTATCACGACAATGCTTAACAGATCTTTTATTTCTACACAAAAGTGCTGATGCTTTCAAGGATGATGGTTTGTATTCAAGGTATTTCACATCCTACAAAACAAATGGTCGATACAGCTTAAAAGTGAGTTCTGTCTTGAGTCAATAGCATGATGGGATGTAATTGAGCTTTGACACATCTTGGATCTTAAACTAAAGATTATTCAATCCTTACAGAACTTGTTGAAGGCAGTGGGACTGTTTGGCCCATAAAACAGAAGACTTATCTGTCAAGGAATTGAAGGGCTCTCCTAAGGAAGAGAAATTACAACTGTTCTGCTTGGTCCTAGAAGGCCAAAGCAAGCTCAGTAGGTACAAGTTGCAAAGAGGAAGATTTACACTTGATAAAAGGAAAAACTTCCTAACACTTAGAGCCCTCCCCTAGCTAAATGAGCTACCTCAGCCAGCAGAGTATGCCCTCACTAGATGGGCTCCCCATCACTGAAGAGCTTACAGTCCAATGTGAATGACTATTCAGGTTTGTTTAGAGGGGGGCTTTCTTCACATAATATGGGCTATATTCCCATTTGAGCCCCTTGCAACTCTGAGGTTCTGTAGTTCTGCAATTGAGAGGCTGCCTATCAAGTGCATCTTACTGTAAGGCCAGTATGTGTGTCCTACATAGAGAATTCAACAGCACGTGCAACAGGAGGAAGCAGTCCCAGCATATTTGTAACTGGTATAAGAATCAGGTTTTTAAGGTTTAAATATTCCAGTTCTTCCCACAGATACAAATGTTTGGGTAGAATTAGAAAGGTTACAGCTAAGTATCACAGTATCTCAGAACTGGAAGGGACCTCCATGGTCTTCTAGACCAACCCATTCCTGGAGCAAGAGAACATACTGTCTCCACCCTCTGCTTGAAGCTCTCTGGTGATGGAGCAACTCACTGAAAAAGTCTATTATATGTTAGAATAGCTCTAATTGCTATACCTGCTCCTTTCTAATGTCTACCCATGGCTCTTGGCTCTCTCTAATATGGCCAAGCTATATGAATCTACTCCTTTCTGCTTCTAAATGAGTCAGAGAGGATGTTTGATGCTTCTGGTATAGACAGTAAATACTACAGGCCCCAGAGGCAAGTGAAATCAGTTCACCTGAGGCTGGAACAGTCAGGGAATGTTACTAGGAGGAGGAAGACTATGAAATTGGGTGTGAAAGATACAGAGGATTAATTAGATAGGTAGAGGAGGTAACACAGCTTTTCCTAATGAGTGATTTCCAGTAAACCTGGTCTTTAGGAAAGACAGCTGGGATATTTCCTTTTTTCCTTTTACACCTTACCAACTTGACTCATGGCTTGGTCCCGAAATTTAGCAGGAGATGATAGTGTTATTGAGAAGAAAAAACTGGAAGAGAAGGGTTGGCTGGGGGCACTATGATATGATAAAATTATGCAGCAAGCAACTGGTATTGTGCCTAAAGACCTGAGTGACTTCAATGCAGGAGAAGTAAAAATGAATCCACCACGACCAGAATTTAATGTCAGTGACCTTCAAGGCAAGCAAGTGAATTTCAGCAGAGCAGCCTCAGGAGATTCATTTATAGTAATCAATGTTCCAAGTGGCTCAATTCAAGATGTATTCCCACCATCTCAAATCACTGATCTCAATGCTCAGATAGAAGTAAATCATATTAATCTGATATGGACAGCTCCTGGAGATGACTATGATGATGGTCAAGGTAAGTGTGAAGTGTGGTTATCATTTAGAACAACAACAACAAAAAGCAGCCATTTCCTAAGTGCCAGATCTGTGCAAGGAAGTGCAGCAGCCACTGGAGAAAGACAGAGTCCCCGCCCTTAAGGAATTTGTGTTCTGGTAGGGAGAAACAACATGAACAGAGTCAAGTACATGTAATTAATATGCAAAATAATTCAAAGGAATTTCAAGAGGGAGAGAACACTAACAAGGAACACAGATTATCAGTGCTAGACGGGAACGCTGAGCCCATCTAATCCACCTCATACCCAAACAAACATCCCCTCTGTAACATACTCCACAAGCCACCACCTAGCCATTTTGAACACTCTACTGAAAAGATGGCAGTTGAAAAAGGTGGTTTTCAAAAGAGAATCTACTCTCAGAAATTCATGCTTTTATAATATGAGTTTTTTTAGCTTTTATTTAGTATTTTATTTTTCTCCAGTTACATGTAAAAACAATTTTTAACATTTGTTTTTAAACCTCTGAGTTACAAATTCTCTCTCTTCTCTCCCTACCCCATTGAGAAGGCAAGCAATTCCATATAAGGTTATACATGTGAAGTCATGCAAAACATATTCATAATAGTCATGTTGTGAAAGAAAACATAACCAAGAAAAAAACTCAACGTAAATAAGGAAAGTAAAAAAAAAAAAGTATTCTTCAATCTGTATTCAGACACCAACCGTTCTTTCTCTGGGGATGGATAGCATTTTTCATCATAAGTCCTTCAGAGTTGTCATGGACCATTATATTGCTTAGAATAGCTAAGTCATTCACGGCTGATGACCTTACAGTATTACAACATGGCACATAGTACATTTCACTTTGCATTAGCTCATGCAAGGCTTTCCAGGTTTTTGAGAATATCCTGTTCATCATTTCTTATAGTACAATAGTATTCCATCATAATCACATACCAGAATTTGTTCAGCCATTCCCCAACTGATGGTCATCCCCTCAACTTCTACTTCTTTACCCCCAGAAAAGAGCTGATGTAAATATTTTTGTATATATAGGTCCTTTTCCTTTTTGTTTTTTATCTCTTTTGGGATACAGATCTACTAGTGGTGGTATTACTAGGTCAAAGGGTATGCATGGTTTTATAGCCCTTTGAACATAGTTCCAAATTGCTCTACAGAATGTTGAATCAATTCACAACTCCACAAACAGTGCATTAAAGTCTCATTTTTCCCACATTCCCTCCAACATTTCTCACTTATCTTTTTTGTCCTATTTGCCAATCTTATAGCTATGAGGCAATAGCTCAGAATTGTTTTAATTTGAATTTCTCCAATCAATCATATGGCTATAGATACCTTTGATTACTTGATCTGAAAATTGATCATATCATTTGATATTTATCATTTGGAGAATGACTCTTATATTTAATAAATTTGACTCAGTTCTCTATATGTTTGAGTATGAGGCCTTCATCAAAGAAACTTGCTTCAAATCTTTTTCACAATTGCCATTGTTAACTGTGTTTCCTCCCATCCTACTCCCCCCTTTATTCTATTCTCTCTCTTCTTTCACCTTGTTCCTCCTCAAAATGTTTTGCTTCTGACTACCCCTTCCCCCAATCTGCCCTCCCTTCTATCACCACCACCCCCCTTCTTTTATCTCCTTCCCCTCCTACTTTCCTATAGGGTAAGATAGATTTCTATACTCAATTGAGTGAGCATGTTATTCACTCTGTGAGCCAAATCTGATGCGAGTAGGGTTCACTCACTCTTCATCTCCCTGTTCTTTCCCTTCACTGCAAAAGCTTTTTTTTGCCTCTTTTATTTGAGATAATGTACCTCATTCTACCTCTCCCTTTCTCTCTCACCCCTTAATGTTATTTTTTAGATATCATCCCTTCATATTCAACTCATACCTGTTCTCTCTATATCTGCTCCTTCTAACTACTCTAATAATGAGAAAGGTCTTATGAGTTACAAATATCATCTTCCCATGTAGGAATGTAAATAGTTTAAACTTATTAAGTCCCTTATACTCTCCTTTTCCTGTTTACTTTTTTATGCTTCTCTTGAGTCTTGTACTTGAAAGTAAAATTTTCTATGCAGCTCTGGTCTTTTCATCAAGAATGCTTGAATATCCTCTTCCTCACTGAATCTCCATTTTTTCCCGTAGAAGAGTATACTCAGTTTTGCTAGGTAGGTAATTCTTGGTTGCAATCCTAGCTCCTCTGCCCTCCAGAAAATTATACTCTAAGCCCTCTGATCCTTCAATGTAGAAGCTTCTAAATCTTTTGTTATGATGACTATGGCTCCATAATACTTGAATTGTTTCTTTCTGGCTGCTTGCAATATTTTCTCCTTGACCTGGGAACTCTGGAATTTGGTTATAGTATTCCCAGAAGTATTCATTTTGGGATCTCTTTCAGGAGGAGATCAGTGGATTCTTTCAATTTCTATTTTACCTTCTGGTTCTAGAATATCAGGGCAATTTTCCTTGATAATGTCTTGAAAGATGATATCTAGGCTCTTTTTGGTCATGGCTTTCAGATAGTCCAATAATTCTTAAATTATCTTCCCAGATAAGTTGTTTTTCTAATGAGATATTTTACATTGTCTTCTTTTTTTTTCTTTTTTTGGCTTTATTTTGTCATTTTTTAGTTTCTCATAAAGTCATTAGCTTCCATTTGCTCCATTCTAATTTTTAAGAAATTGTTTTCTTCAGTGAGCTTTTTGACCTCCATTTCCATTTGGCCAGCTCTTCTTTTTAAGACATTCTTCTCCTCATTGGGTTTTTGAACTTCTTTTACCATTTGGTCTAGTCTGTTTTTTAAAGTGTTATTTTCTTCAGTATTTTTTGTGTCTCCTTTACCAAGCTGTTGACTCATTTTTCCAGTATTTCTTGCATCACTCTCATTTCTCTTCTCATTTTTTCTCTACCTCTTTTACTTGATTTTCAAAATCCTTTTTGAGCTCTTCCATGGCCTGAGACCAAGTCGATATTTTTCTTGGAGACTTTAGATGTAGGAGCTTTGACTTTGTTTTCTTCTTCTGAGTATGTGTTTTGAGCTTCCTTGTCACCAGAGTAACTTACAATAGTCAGAGTTTTTTCCATAGTTTGCTCATTTTCCCAACTTATTAGCTAACTTTTAAGTCTTTGTTAAAGTAGGGCTCTGCTTCCCCGGTGGAGGGCACACTGTCCCAAGTATCAGGAGTTGGTGAAGCTGTTTCCAGAGATACTTCTAGGGACCTCTAAGTTTTCAGTTCTTCCAAGGTGGTATAACCTCAGGAGAGGTGTTTACTTATCTCCCGGCCTGTCCCATTTTCTGAGAGAGACCACAAGTACTCTTTTCTGTACCTCCATTGTGATTGCAAGCTCTGTTATTCTAGGGCTCCTCCTCACCCTGGGACAGCCACCCAGGACCTGGGTCTGAGTATGAGCAAAGCAACAGATTCCTGCCTCAGTGCTAGCAAAAAGACTGCTACAATCTCCTTCTGAATAGTTGTTCAACCCCCTTACCATCTGTGGACTGACAACTCCAGAAGTTGACACTATTGCCACTGATTCAGTCATTCCCTAAGCCTGCTCCTAGCTGCATGCCTCTTTCACCCTGGTGCAGTAGACCTTTCCTGCCAACCTTCCAAGTTGTCTTGGGCTGAAATTTTGTTTCATTCTCTTTTTGTGAGTTATGCACCTCTAGAATTTTTAGAGTCATTTTTAAAGGTATTTACAGGAGTTTGAGGGAGAGCTCAGACAAATCCCTGCCTTCACTCCGCCATCATGGCTCCACCCCTACCATGAGATATTTCACTAAAGCAATTATAACAAAGTTCATAGAAAGCCTCTCTTGGCATTTGTATCAGAGAAGAAAGAAGTTTAGAGCCTGAAAGAATGAAAGGTAGATGGAGGGGCAGGTTTAGGAATAAGATACAAATGTTGCGTAGAACTAAGTTACCTCCTTTGGGAGTAACTTCAAAATCTACTCAGAACTCAATCTCTAAAGCACTTAACAAGAAATACAATTTCCCTCTCTCAGAAGGAATGGTTCCTGTGGAGATCTATTACATAGGTACCTGTTCAACATTTATCACTCTGTCAAGGATACACATAGAAGTAATTAAATGGAATGTTAGATAAGACTATAACTATGGCTTGCCATTTCATCTCTTAGATAGGGACAACACATTTTTGTGATCTCTGTGACATTTACTATTTTTCTGCTTTATTAAATCTATGCAAATATTATCAGTAGTTTCATCTCCTTTTGGCCCAGCAGTACATTATACGAATGAGTGAAAGTATCCTTGACCTGTGGGATAAGTTTGATGATGCTCTCCAAGTGAACACTACTCACCTGACACCTGAGGAGGCCAAAACCCAGGAATTCTTTGTGTTTGAGCCAAAAGGCATCAATCTGATAAATGGCACCAACATCTACATTGCCATCCAGGCTGTTGATGAAGCAAATCTGAAGTCCAACATATCCAACATTGCACAAGTATCTGTACTTACACCTCCAGAGGAGACCCCTTGTGCTGAAAGTCATTTCTTTCAAATGGTGTGGAAGTGGCTGGGTGAGCTGCAGCTGACAATGCCCAAGTAAAGGGCCTTATGTATAGAGACCTGAAGCTCAGGTTTCATGAGAAGAGTACAAAATCCAATTTTTCCTCTGGATTTGTCCCACCTCGTCCATTTCCCTTTTGATTATAAATGTTTATCAGATTATAAAGGTATTCCTCGTTTCTGTGTAGGAAGGAAACTGATGAGTGGATGATTAAACACAAAATATCTGGATATGTAAGTAAAGGGACTATATAGCCAAGTGTGAGAATTATCACCTTTTTATTCACTATCCTGTATACTGACAAATAAAGACAATTCTCATTTAATATTTGTATAAAAACTATGTTTTGATTATTTGGATGAGAACTAAGATAGTTTTGAATTGCAGTTAAGCTTGTCCCTAGAGAAAAGATAGGAAAGCATGCCTCCCTCCCTGTATTGCAGAAGTGGGGGACTGTAGGTAATAATATTGTATCTACCATAGGACATGGTCTTTTTCTTCATTAGTTTTGCTGAATTGCTTATTTTACCTATTTTTCAAAAAAAAAAATATTATAAAAGATGGATTGCTGCTAAGGGCAAAGGGAGGGATATTTTCAGAAACAAATGATATAAAAAGTAAAAGACTACAATAGGAATACAGCAAAAGAATTAAAATGTAAAGAGAAAGAATAAAAATATTAAATGGTTGCCAGTAGGCTAGAGAAATTACACTTGTAACTTCTCACTTTGGTTAGTCAACAGCAGTTGTGCACAGAAGTTAGTCTACCCCCACAAGACAGAATCTCAGAATTGGAACAGAAGTCATTTAGTCCAAAACTTACCTAAGCAGGAATCTCCTCCAACAGAACATGAATTCAAAGAATCCCAATCAAGCTCATATGATATGGAAGACCCATTGGTTGTCTAAGAGCCTCCACTGGAAGACCTCTAGAGATGGAAAACCCAAGCTTCCCAGATGGGCCATGTCAATTTTGGACAGCTATAAGTTTTAGAAAAGTTCTCTTTCTGCAGAGCCGAATCCTGCCTCTCATCTGCAATTCCTAGGACTGCCCTCCAGGGCAAAATGAGCCAAGTTGGACTCTTTTTCCACATGACAGACCCTCAGAGACTTTAATGTCATGGCTCAGTGGGAGAAGTGCTGGATTTCGAGTCAGAGAACCTGTGGGACCGTTAGCCTATCATTCTAACCCCCTTGGTCCCCAGTTTACTCATCTGTGAAGTAAAGTGGTTGTACTCTAAGGTCCTTTTCAGTGTTAGAATTATAGTCCTGTACACCCCTAAATTTTTTCTTGTCCAAGCTAACTGTTCCTATTCCTTTCATGGGAACTTCAAATAGCCAAGTCTCTAGTCCTCAAACCCTCTTCTGGACTGTCTCCAGCATACCAATGTCCCTCTTCAAATGTAGCCCCAACAGCTGAGCATAATTCTCCAGATACAGTCTGAAGAGGACAAAGAGATTGCTTTCCACAGTGGGACTATCACCTTAGGGTGTGTGGAGTGTTCAGAAGGACTAGCACCTCTGCTGTGAGAGCTGGCTGAGACCTTTTCAGGGCTACTCATTCACCTGTGGTGTCTAATCAATCACCCAACTCTCACCATGGTTTCAAGAAGCTGGGTAGCATGTGCTGTGGCCACACTTCAGTAAAACTGTCTTGGCAAAAGGGCTAAAGCAAGTTGAGGGTAACCAATGGACCTCAAACCTGCTGGTGAGCTAGGGGGATGTCCACCTCAAGCATGTGAGTGAAACAAGCCACTCCCAGAGTCAGGAAGATCTGGGGTCAAATTCTGTCCATGGCACAACCTCGTCCTGTGATGGGTAAGTCACTGACAATTCTGTAACACTATAAGATGCAAAGTAGGGGCCAAACTGCCCGAGTAGGCATCTCTTAGCTAGAGATCCTTGTCTATTCATATAGTGTACATTAATAATTAACTGTTAATATGTTCTGAAGTCAGTACCCTTTGGCTAAACCTATCTTTAACTGGCCATGGAAACTCACTCAAGTCAGAATTTCTCTAGGTTTTAATTTGCTTAACTGAAAAATAATAAGCTGAACTTATCTCTAAGTTATCTTCTGGCTCTAAAATATCATCACAATGATTCTGCTTATAACCTGAAGAACCTAGAGCCATCACTCATAATCCACAAAAGAGGTCCAAGGAAGGGGGAAATTGCCTCTTTCCGGAAACCACCCATCAGTCCAATGTCCTAGTATGGACAAGATTCTGAGTGTTAGCAGCAGAGACAATAAAAATAAAGTCCACATCTGTCTTCCAACTTTATAAAACATATGGATGTATCTTCTCATGGGATACTATTACATGCAGTTTTGTAATTTCATTTAACTTCTCTTTGACCACAATTTAAAATGAAAAAAGTACTAAGCTACAGAGATTGCACAGCGTAAGAGTTATGAGGATGGTGTCCTCATTCAGTTGGTTCACATTGCTAAGGAACACATGACTGGATTGAACTTTCCAAACAAGGAGTGATCATTATCTTGCAGAGTTTGGAAGCAGAATGGAGTTGTGGAGACAGCTGGCCTGAAGAAACCAGAAGAGCCTGAGTTCCAATCTCACATTGGCATATACTGGCTCTGGGATCCTGGGCAAGTCATTGAAACTTTCAGTGGCCTGAACAACTGTTGAAGGTTCTAAGCTGCAGAGCAGGTACCAACCTGCATTGGTAGAGGCTGTTTCTTAATCCAGGAGCTCCCTATACCAATGAAGTCACAGGTTCAGACTTTGTCCCTATCCTAATTTTAGAGAAACTGCACTGTTGTTACGACTATTATTATTATGGAAGTATTAACCTGAGAAGATACATTTGTATCACAAGGAAGCTTTAATTTGTCCATAATTTGTCCACAGTAATTTTGGATGATTTCAGAGGATATTCTGACCACCAGGGTTGACAAAATCCTTAATTCTTGAACTGAGTCCTAATTCTTGTTTATGAAACCGAAATGCATCTGTTGGTCTGCTAGGCACACAGAGAATTCTGACAATGTTTCCAATGCAGCGATCATTTCTACTCTTCTCCATGCTTCCATAACTCCAGGTCAATGAAAGAATTCTGGGCTTAAACAGTATACTGTAATATGACATCTAATACATTTACCAAAGTACTATCAGCCATTAACTATATGTTATTCTCAGCTGTAACACAACGAAATTGGAGTGGTTTCTCACAAGTCATGTCCACTCTATAAGCATTAATTAAATACCTACGGCTATATGCCAGGCATTGTGATAACTGCTGGAAATATAAGCAGTCAGAAAGAATGACAGAACTTGGCCTCTGGGAGCTCACATTCTATTGGAGAAGACAATACATAAAAGGAATTGGAAATGTTGAGCTGGGGGTGGGGGAGGGGGTGAAGGGAGAAGGAATATGGTAGGAAAAGTCTAGAGAGTAGTACATGGAGTCAAGAGATGAATGAAGACATGGCTGAAAGTTCTAGGAACTGACCAATGAAAGAAGGGACAACAAAGGGAAGAGTATAATTTCAGGGTAAAGAGGCCACATGGGGCAGAATGAGCTCCTAGGGTGCCCTGTTGACAGCGAAGTCCCTTAGTGACCCCAACATCGGAGAGGAACAATGTCAGGACCTTTACTGGGACACGTATCACACTCTGCATGATTTGGAACTGGCTTACAAGTCTACCAAGTTTCATGGTAAAGGCTGGAGGACCCTTAGCAAAGACCCTTAAATCTGTCTGAGCTCAGTGAAAAGTTTCCCTTTCTATATAATGAGGGATTGAGATAGATGGCCTGTGGTGTCCCTTCTAGCTCAAATGCTATAATGCTTGATCCTCTGAAAGCAGCCTAGGGACAACATGACATAAGAGTAAGGGAAGAGGCAGAGTTGTACATTTTGGAGGGAGCAGAGAAGAGTAATAAGGAAGGGATGGTAAATAGAGTCACACAAAAATTGTAGAGAACTACGAATGCCAGGCCTAAGAGTTTGAACGTTAGTGTTTGAATGTTCTGATTAAATAGAATTGCAAGAGCAAAGAACCTTAGGATTTAGAACTTCCTGGAAATTAGAGATCATTGATTCTATCTAGTTCACTTTGCAGATGCAGAAACACAGGTACACAGTGATAGATTAAAAGGATAATAGTAATAATACCTAGTATTTACATTTAGTTGCAAGGTTTGGAAAGCAGTTTAGTGATATTACCTCATTTCATCTTCACAATAACCCTATGAGGTTCATGTGATTATTATGCCCATTTTACAGTTGAGGAAGCTAAGGCAAAGAGAGGTTGAGTAACTTTTTAGGATGATATAGCTAATAGGTGCCTTAGGTTCGATATGAACTCAGATCTTCCTATCCTTTATCCACTGTGCTACCTACTGCCTAGATTCCTGACAGATCGATAGATAGATAGATAGATAGATTATAGATAGATAGATAGATGGATAGATTGATTGATTATAGCTAGATAGCTGATTGATAGAGATATATGGACACATAGATAGACAGATGATAGACAGATTAGATAGATATATAAGCAGACAGATATAACCAGAATGAGTGAGAGATAGACAGATACAGAAAATGTTTTTAAGGAATTATTATATGTCAGGTACTCTACTAAGTGCTGGGGATACACATACAAGCAAGAAAGATGGGCCATGCCCTCAAGTACCTTATATTCTAATGGGGAAACACAAGAGCTCAAGGAGCCCAGGGTAGATGTTTAGAGGTCATCATTTCACCTATAAGGACATTAAAGTCAAGAAAACTGATGTGATTTGCCCAAAGTCACACAGATAGAGAATGCTGGAGCTAGAATTCAAATCCAAGGCTCCTAATTCCAAATTTCATGCTCCTTCTACTATGTCATTCCTTTTTATCTTTATAAGTGCTAGCTAACTCCAGTCAGACCTCTGCTGACAGGAATCTGTGTTGCAGATAGGGCAAACAGCTGTAAACATAATATTTGTCTTGGCAAACCAACTGGGTGTGTCCATTCTGGTGAAATGGGGTGTGGGACTCTCACATCCTCAATCCCAACATATGGCATGGTTGATAAGAAACACAATACCCTCTCCAAAATAAAATATTTCAGTATATAAAAATTATTATTTCCACATTATTCCCTGGAATATGGACAAGAATAATAGTGATGAAATTGTAAAATATTTTGCTGGAAGAGGGTTCAAACGGTAGTAATAAGAGAACACTGATAGTTGGGAACATGATGTCACATATATAAAGACAGATTGACAGAGGGACACAGAAAGAGAAGGGCCTTCTGGACCAACACTCTCTGGCACGGAATAATGGGAACCTTTAAGAATTTTATCTTCACCTTAACCTTGTACCTGCTGCAGGGGGTAACTGCTTCCCTCATTCAGCTGAATAATAATGGCTATGAAAACATTGTCATTGCCATTGACCCAACTCTGCCAGAGGATGATAAACTCATTCAACACATAAAGGTAAGATAGCTGTACTAATACAGGTCCTCTCAGTGGGAGAGCTTTTGTTCTCAGCTAAAGGATGGTTTGGGGAGATGTAGTTGGGCATAGAAGAAAGAGACAGAATACCTGGGTTTTCCCTCTACTATTTAACTTCTCAGGGCATCATCAGTTGTCTCATCTATAGATTGGGGATTACATCTGGTGTGCCTTCAGGCAGATATACAACTTCCTTGGTTGGAAATGACAAAGTAGCAGGGTCTCCATGGAGAGATTTTTGCCTAATTGAAGTTCCTAGTTATCAAAATATTTCTTACTTCATGACCCTAGGAGAAACCCTAAGGCACCAATACAGAATGGCAAGCTCTCTAATACTCTTGGAAAGCAGCTAGGACTGAGAGGTTACATGATTTGTGAAGGGTCACACAGCCAAGTGTCATTTCCTCCATGAAGCCCCAGCTGGAAGAAGGCAGGCCTTACATTTCTCCAAGTACATTGGGTATCTCCTTGCATTTATCACCTTTCTCCTTGTATGATAACTCTTTGCATATATGGCTCTCCTTCCCCTCCCCTCACCACCTCCAGACCTGAAAACTCCTAAATAACAGTCTGATGTAGCCATCTTTCTATCCCCAGTGGTGTTTTGCAATATTAGGTACTTAAAAGCTATTTGTCAAACTGAGTTTAATTGAATTGTGTCCTGTTGACAGCAAAGTCCCTTAGTGATTCTAAGGATGGGCAGAAAAAATGTCAGGACCAACTAGACATTTAAAACCTGGATGGTTTGAAACTGACTTACAAATTCACCAAGTTTTATGATAAAGACTGAAGAAACTTTAGCAAAGACTCTTAAAGCATCCCAATTAGTCTATTCTCACTGAAAAGTTATTTAATTTAATGCAAAGAGGAAAATTTACTCTTATTCCACAAGTGAAGGCACTGAGAAGCTGTTTAAATGTCTTGTTCTAAATTACAGCTTTTATGGGGCTTTGGGGAAGGCAGGCCTGACCCTTTAACCCAGAACACCTGACTCCCACTCCAATACAAGTATATTGACATGTCTCCATTTTGACTTAATTAAAATACTGTAATCTTTTTATACTAGCAATCTTCATTGTGAAATTAAATGATTGGTTGTTTATCCCACTGACAGCTGTCAGGATTCCTGATAGATTTCTTTTTTAAAAAAAAATTTATTTATTTTCAGTTTTCAACATTCACTTTCATAAGGTTTTGAGTTTTAAATTTTCTCCCCCTCCCTCCTCAAGATGATGTGCAACCTGATATAGGATCTACATATACATTCATATTGAACATATTTTCACATTAGTCATGTTGTAAAGAAGAATTTGAACCAATGGGAGAAAGCACGGGAAAGAAGAAACAAACCAACAAAAACAGACTAAATAGTAGGCTTCCATCTACATTCCGACTTTGTAGTTCTTTGTCTGAGTGTGGATAGCATTTTCCATCATGAGTATTTTGGAGTTGTCTTAGATCCTTGCATTGCTGAGTAGAGTTAAGTCTATCAAAGCTATTCATCATACAATGTTGTTGTTACTGTGTAGAATGTTCTCCTGGTTCTGTTCTTTTCACTCAGCATCAGGTCATATAAGTCTTCCCAGGTTTTTCTGAAGTTAGCCTGTTCATCATTTCTTAAAGCACAATAGTATCCCATTACATTCATATACCACTACTTGTTCAGCCATTCCTCAATTGATGGGCAGCCCAGAAAGAGCTGCTATAAATATTTTTATATACGTGGCTCTTTCCAGCTTTTATGATCTCTTTGGGATACAGACCTAGAAGTGGTATTGCTGGGTGAAAGATGATCTACAATTTTATATTCCTTTTGGCATAGCTCCAAGTTGCTCTCCAGAATGGTTGGATCAGTTCACAATTCCACTAAGAATGCATTAGGTTCCAATTTTCCCACATCCTCTCCAGCATTTCTCATTTTCCTGTTTTGTCATGTTAACCAAGCTGATAGGTGTGATGTGGTACCTCAGAGTCATTTTGATTTGCATTTCTCTAATCAATAGTGATTTAGAGTACTTTTTCATATAACTATAGATAATTTTAATTTCTTCCCCTGAAAACTGCCTGTTTATATCTTTTGACCATTTATCAACTAGGGAATGACTTGTATTCTTATACATTTGACACAGTTCTCTATCCATTTTAGAAATGAGGCCTTTATCAGAGACATTGGTTCTAAAAATTCTTTCCTAGCTTTCTGCTTCCCTTCTAATCTTGGTTGCTTTGGCTATATTTGTGCAAAAACTTTTCAATTTAATGTAATCAAAATCATCCATTTTGCATTACATAATGTTCTCTATCTTTTCTTTGGTCATAAATTATTCCATTCTCCATAAATCCCTCAGGTAAACTATTCCTTGTTCTCCTGGTTTACTTATAGCACCAGCCTTTATCTCTAAATCATGTATGCATTTTGACTTTATCTGGGTTTACAATGTTAAAAGTTGGTCTGTGCCTAGTTTCTGCCTTGCTATTTTCCAGTTTTCTCAGTAGTTTTTGTCAAATACTGAGTTCTCATCCCAGAAGCTAGAGTCCTTGGATTTATCAAACAGTAGATTACTATAGTCATTGACTATTGTGTCTTGTGTGCTTAATCTATTCCACTCATCCACCATGCTATTTCTTAGCCAGTACCAAATAGTTTTCAGGATTTCTGCTTTATAATACTGTTTAAGATCTGTACACTACGGTCAGACCACCTTCCCTTGCATTTCTTTTCTTAAATTCCTTTGATATTCTGGACCTTTTGTTCTTCTAGATGAATTTCATTATTATTTTCACTAGCTCTATAAAACAATGTTTTGGTAGTTTGATTGGTATGGCACTGAATAAGTAAATTAATTTAGGTACAATTGTCATTTTTATTATATCATCTCAACCTACCTATGAGCAAGTGACACATTTCCATTTCTTTAAATCTGACTTTATTGGTGTGAAAAGTGTTTTGAAATTTTGTTCATACAGTTACTGGGTTTGTTTTGGCAGATAGACTGCCAAATAGTTTACAATGTCTACAATAACTTTAAATGGAATTTCTTTTTCTATCTCTTATGTTGGGCTTTGTTAGTAATACATAGAAATGCTGATGATTTGTGTGGGTTTATTTTATGTCCTGCAACTTTGTGAAATTTGTTTATTATTTCAAATACTATTTTACCTGGTTCTCTAGGATTCTCTAAGTATACCATCATATTATCTTCAAAGAGAGGTAGCTTTTTTATCTTCTTTGTCTTTTCTAATTCTTTCAATTTCTCTTTCTTCTCAGTGCTAAAGCTAACATTTTTTCGTATAACACTGAATAATACTGGTGATAACAGACATCCTTGTGTCACCCCTGATCTTTCTGTAAATTCTTCTAGCTTATCTCCATTACATATAATGCTTCCTGAGGGTCTCAGATAGATACTACTTATCATTTTAAAGAAGGCTTCATTTATTCCTATGCTTTTTAGTGTTCTTAATAGAAATAGGTGTTGTATTTTATCAAAAGTTTTTTCTGCATCTATTGAGATGATAATATCATTTCTGTTAGTTTTGTGGTTCATATGGTCAATTATGCTGATAGTTTTCCTAATATACAACCAGCCTGGCATTCCTGGTATAAATCCTACCTAGTCATAGTGTATTATACTTGAGATAAGTTACTGTAATCCTTTTGCTAAGATATTATTTAAAATTTTTGCATCTATCTTCATTATGGAAATTGGTCTACAATTCTCTTTCTTCGTTCTGGCTCTTTCTGGTTTAGGGATCAGCACCATATTTGTATCACAAAAAAAAATTTTGGTAGGACTCCTTTGCCTATTTTCTCTCATAATTTATATAGTATTACAACTAACTGTTTAAATGTTCAATAGAATTCATTTGTAAATCCATCTGACCCTGGAGATTTTTTCTTAGGGAGTTCATTGATGGCTTATTCAATTTCATTTTCTGAAATGAGTTATTTAAGTATTTTATTTCATCTTCTGTTAATCTAGACAATTTATCTTTTTGTAAATACTCATCCATTTCACTAAGATTGTCAAATTTATTGGCACACAACTGAGCAAAATACCTCCTAATTATTATTTTAATTTCCTCTTTTTTGGTGATGAATTCTCTTTATTTTTGATACTGGTGATTTGGTTTTCTTCTTTCTTCTTTTAATGAAATTAAAGAAAGGTTTACCTATTTTTTTCCCGTAAAATTAGGTCTTAGTTGTATTTATATTAAGTCAATAGTTTTCTTAATTTCAATTTCACTGATTTCTTCTTGGTCTTCAGAATTTCTAATTTGGTATTTAATTGGGGATTTTTAATTTGTTCTTTTTCTACCTTTTTAGTTGCACACCCAACTCATTGATCTCCTCTTTCTATATTTCTTTTTGTCACATAGGACATTGTGTCAGAGGCTTCAATTTACCTATACAAGGCTACAGAAAAAAGATTTTACTTCAAAGCAGTATCCATCTTGATTCCTAAGACATGGCAGACAAAACCAGACTATGAGAAACCGAGACTTGAGACTTACAAAAATGTAAGATCATCAGACTCTTATTTTTATTAAACAGTAGGTCTTTTTGTGACCTTAATTTTTAAAAAATTCCATTTACTAACAATTATTTTTCTTAAATCTTTCAGTGCAAAAATTACAAGTTTTGTTTACATTCTACATAACAAAAAAGGTTTATTCAAAAATATATTTCTAGGCAGACATCATCATTGAAGTCCCTAATCCCCCAGGCAATGATGTTCCACGAACTGACCACTTTGGACAGTGTGGAGAGATTGGACAGAGAATTCATCTAACTCCTAACGTCGCATTAGGGAAAAAGTTGGATGAGTATGGACCACCAGGTATAGTTATTGACAAAAGTCTAGTAACGCATCATATCCATAGCATATTTTGTTGCATAGATTTCACAGTACACATAGAATATGGTTGTCTTGATTTGAAAATGCAGATTAGCCAAAAACATTGCAGGGACATTCCTTCTTTTCATCTATGAATGAGTAGCAGTTTTCCTTCTCCTTTGGAAATGCAATTGTTTTAGATTAGTGGTCTCTGTTTTTTTACTGCCTTCCTTATCAGAAAAAAAGGGAAAAAACCAGTAGCTGAATGGAGGTTGGATTGAGCTGGGGATTGAAGCAGGCAGACCCACCAGCAGGCTATTGCCATAGTCCAGGTGTGAGGTGATGAGGGCCTGCACCACAGAACTGGCAGCATCACATGGGAGAAGGGTCCATATTCAAGAGATGCTTCAAAGGAAAAATCAATGAGTCTTGGCAACAGATTGGATGTTGGGAGTAAGACACAGAGAGAAATCCTCTATGACACCTAGGTGTGAGCCTGATAGGAAGAAGAAGCGGGGGAGGTTTAAAGGGAAAGATGATGAGTTCAGTTTTGGCAACATTGAGGTGATGATGTGTACTGCATATCAGTTCAAGATATTTGAAAGGCAGTTGGAGACATGAGACCAGAGGTCAGCAGAGAGATTAGGGCAGAATAGGTTCATTTGAGAATCATCAGCAAAGAGATGGTAATTAAATTTAGGGGTTTGATGGATCACCAAGTGAAATAATATAGAGGGAGAAGAGGGCTCACATTAGAATCCTGAGGGTCATTTCTTAGGTTAATGTTTTGGCTCCCCTGGGGCCTGGGCCTCTATCTTAAAGACTACACTTTTAGAAAACATATCCAATTAAAATATTTATCAATATTTTAATGGAATACTCACATAGAATTGAGGGAATAACCACATATTTTTGCATTTCAAATATATTCCCACAGGTAGAATTTTAGTTCATGAATGGGCCCATTTGCGGTGGGGAGTATTTGAGGAATACAATGAAGCCGAGCCTTTCTACCAGTCTAATGGAAAAAATGTACCAGTAAAGTATGAATATCTTCTTTTAACTTTTTTTGTGAACTACATGAGATTTAAATTATCTTTTCTTGAGTTAATTTTCAAAAATATTTCAATTATCAAGATTGTTTTCTTTCGACTGTAGACTACAACAATATTGTATGTATCATCAATTTCATTATAACCTTTTTTTATATAATATGTGACAGGTTCCTACCCCAGCATACTTCAAAGCAGAGGTAGTTATATCAAAGCACAGAAATTTTTTCTGAATCTGAGGCACAAAATCATGACAGACCAACTCTTCGGTGTTGCTGTATATGTCTGGAACAGAGACACTTGCAAACATGGTGTTAGATACAAGCCACCCCTACAGAGATAGACCTAGCACATGTCCCTGCTGCCTCCTCAGGACATCAGCAGTACACACTGACAGACAGAGACAGTAGAAGCCCCCCAAATGTTGGAATACCATACCCTCACTGTACCAAAGGACCTACCTGGTCCTTTTCCTCTTTCTCTTCATACACAATCAAGGTATTGAATGATTTTAGGAGGAACCACAAGCAACTTTCTATTACTTTTCACTTTCACAGTGGGTAATTACACCTCTCAAGGAAGGAAAGTGCCAGTATCCTTCCTTATGCAGGCTACACTTGCTCTCTTCTTGTCTCTGCAGGAAACCCACATTGCTCTCCCTCTTGGGTTCACAAAAGTTTTAGCTTCAGTCAATCCACAAGCATTGATGAAATACCTGTGTGTGGGGTGTGCTAGGTGCTGTCCTAGGTCCTGGGGATTCAAAGGGAAGAGTGAAAGCCTCTGCTCTCAAAGACCTTGGGATGGGTGGGAAGTGCAGCCAGGTGGAGCAGTGGATACAGCACAGGCCCTGGATTCAGAAGGACCTGAGTTCAAATCCAGCCTCAGACACATAACATTACTAGCTGTGTGACCCTGTCCAAGGCACTTAACCCCATTGCCTAACCAAAAATAAAAAAATATAACATCAAAGACCTTAGGGGAAATAACCTGTACTTATATACATATATCCACAAAATAGATGTGAAATAAATGCAAGGTATTGGGAGGGACATGAGTCTTTGTGGTACCCTTATTTCCTCTCCATGCTTGCCCGGGCCAGAGAGCTCTGAGAGGTGCTTTGTTGAGAACTTTTGATCTAATGAGTGAATTAAACCTTGTGAAAGAAGTCAATGAAAAACAAATTGCATTCTTAGGAATACAGATAAAAAAAACCTTGAGCTGCCTCACATGTTAGTGGTGATAACAACACTGAGCAACTTCTATAGTTGCTAAGAATGAGGAAGAGTTCCTTTTAATTCTCATGAGGTTGACAGTGAGGAGACTGGAGTCCATCCCTGTGAGCAGCACAGTCAGAGACACCAGTAAACCTGACCTGGTACTTCTTGCAGACAGGCTAGGATTGTGATATTCCAAGAAGCCCATCTGAAATTCCCTGAAGGAGTTCCCTGCCAAACATAAATTGTTCTTCCTGGCTGCCTGAGACTTTGCTGCATAAATGGGTTGCTTGACAAACACATTCGGTGATGAAGAATCCCTCATGTAATCACATCAGGGATATACATAGGTTGGGGTGGTATGTACAAACTGACGTTCTTAAAGTCTAATCCTAATATATTTTCAGATGTTCTGAAGGTATCACTGGTGCAAATAAGGCATATACATGTTCTGGAGGCAGCTGTTCAGTCACATCATGCACAACAGATCCCAAAACAGGAAAGTTTGACAAAGACTGTATTTTCTTACCTGACAAAGTTCAGACTGAGAAAGCCTCCATCATGTTCATGCAAAGCATCAATTCTGTAAGTATTTGGATTATTCGTTCTGAAGTCTGTAAAAAGAAGAAACAGGGTCTGTTCTAACCTTAAGAGCTGACATTTATTTAGGGTTAACGTTTACAAGACACTTTGCCTCTACCTTCTTATCTGATGCTTAGAATGACCTCATTTGCCATAACCTTCATTCCTATTTTACACATGAGGAAATGGAGACTTGGAGAAATGAAGTGAGTGATGCCTGCTCCCTCTGCTAGCTCAGGGCCCTTTCCTTACCCCAGTCTCTCTATCAGAACACCTATCCAGATAACCTAAGGCAGGCCCCTTAGGCTAGGCAGACCCTCACTGAGCCATTATTTCTCTAAAAGGGAAGGCTGAGGATACAAAATCATGAGAATAAAAGAGAATACCACCATCATTTCTCCAATCCTCTTATTTCCCCCTCCCCCAATACACTCTGGACATTCTCTTTTAATTTAAGATCTTGAAATTAAATACCCTGAAATCCTTAAAATAAACAAGCAAATTTGGGGCTTTGAGAGTGAATACTTTCTTGAAGGTTAGAGAAGATAAAGGGTCATGATATCCTGCATAGTTCTTTTTGATCAATTACATATAAAAATGATTTCTAACACTCATTTAGAAAATTTTTTTGAGTTCCAAATTCTCCCCTTCCCCTTCCCCTCTTTGAGAAGACAAGCAATTGCTATAGATTATACATGTACAATCATGCAAAACATATTTCCATATTAGCCATATTACAAAGGAAAACAGACAAACCTCCAATAAAGAAAGTTTTTTTTAAAAAAAGATTCTTTGATCTGCATTCAGACTCCATCAGTTTTTTTTCCTCTGGAAGTGGATAGCACTTTTTGTCATAAATCCTCTGAAACTGTCTTGAATCTCAATAGCTCTTTTTTAATGTTTAACTTTCTGTTAAACATTATCCTATCTCTTTATAATTGTCTAAAGAGTCTAGCCTTTTGAAAATTATTCACACTATAAATAAGTTTAAAGTAGTCTTATAAATCTCAGTAATTTCAGCATTTTAGCTCAGAGGCCAAATGCTTATTGACTGACTGACAGAAGTACTGCCTTCCCATTTAGGGGAAAAAGGCAGACTAAGCTATGGTTTCTGCTTTCTGGCTGTCTGACTAGGTTTTACAAGTATCTAAGGAAAGAAGGAAAGGGAAGGCAAAGTAGAAAGGTGAAGATATAGCCAGCCGAATGCAGAATTCGAGATAAGAGCAAAAGAAATAATAAGGTTCTCTTAAATGAGCAATGCAAAGAAATAGAAATAATAGAATGGGAAAGACAAGAGATTTCTTCAAAAGAAACTTAGAAATATCAAGGGAATATTTCATGCACAAATGGACATTAAGAAGACAAAATGTATGTACTTGATAGAATCAGAAGAGATTAAGAAGTGGCAAGAATATACAAAAGAACTATGCAAGAAAAATCTTAACATCACCAATAACCACATTGGTGTAGTTACTGATCTAGCACCAGACATCTTGGAGAATGAAGTCAAGAGGGCTTTCAGAAGTATTGCTAACAATAAGACTAGTGGAGGTGATAGAATTCCAGCTGAGTCATTTAAAATCCTAAAAGATGATGCTGTTAAAGTGCTGCACTCAATATGCCAGCAAATTTTTAAAACTCGACAGTGAACACTGAATTGGAAAAGATCAGTTTACATCCCAATCCTACAGGAGAACAATGCCAAGGAATGTTCAAATTACCGAATAATTGTGCTCATTTCACACACCAGCAAGGTAATGCTTAAGATTCTGCCAAGCTATGCTTCAGCAATATCTGAATCAAGAATGAGAAGAAGAGCACACTAGTTTTCGAAGAGGCATAGAAACTACAGGCCAAACTGTCAAAACTTACTGGATTATGGAGAAAGCAAAGGAATTGTAGAAAAACGTGTCCTCCTGCTTCATTGACTACACTACACCCTTTGACTGTGTGGATCACAACAAAATGTGGCAAGTCCTCAGACAGACATCTCAGATCATCTTATTCGTCTCTCAAGGAACCTGTTTGTGGGTCAAGAAGCAATAGAACCGAACATCGAACAACTGATGGGTTAAGATTGGAAAGGGAGTTCAACAAGCCTGTATATTGTCACCTGATTTATTTAAATTATATGTGGAGTACATCATGTGAAATACCAAGCTGGATGAATCTGGCACTGGAATTGATGATGCCAGGAGAAGTATCAACAATCTCAGATTGTAGATGATGCCACTCTAATGGCAGAAAGAGAAGAAGACTTACAGACACCCTTATGAGCGTAAAGGAAGAGAGTGTAAAAGCTGGCTTGAAGTTTACCATCAAAAAAAAAATCTAAGATCTTGGCAACTTGTGCCATCACTTTCTGGCACACAGAGAGAGAAGAAATGGAAGCAATGTCAGATTACATATTCCTGGGCTCAAAGATCACTGCAGATGGTGACTGCGGCCATGAAATTAAAAGATGCTTGCTCCTTGGAAGGAAATCCATGGCAAATCTGAACATCATACTAACAAGGACAGACATAACCTTGCTGACAAGATCCATACAGTTAGAGCTATGGTTTTTCCAATAGCAGTGTATGGTATAAGGAAAGCTGAGCACCACAGAATCAACACATTTGAATTGTGGTGCTGGAGGACTTTTGAGAGACTCTTGGGCAGCAATGAGATCAAATCAGTCAATATTTAAAGAAATCAACTCAGGCTGTTCACTGGAAGGTCAAATACTGAACCTGAAGTGTAAATACTTTGATTATATAATGAGAAGATGGCAGGACTCATTGGAAAGATCCTGATGTTGGGAAAGATTGAAAGCAAAAGGCAAAATGATGGCAGAGGATGGGATGGATAGTGTGATTGAAACAAACATGAATTTGGATAAATGTCAAGAAATAGTGGAGGATAGAAGGGTATGGCATTCTATGGTCCATGGAGTCACAAAGAGTCAGACACAACTGAGTGACTGAACAACAAAGCTAAGCTTTCAGGAAGGTAGATGGTGCCTCACTGAATTGGCCCTTCATTGTCAAACATTTCTCAAAAATCTTGCTAGAAATAATATATGTATGTATATGTATATATGTACATACACACACACACACACACACACACACACACATATATGTTCCTAAACTGGTTTTTTTCCAGCTTTCTTGCTTTTCAGGAGTGACCTTGACCTAATTCTTTATCTTGGTGTTAAATATAAAAAAGCAGCCAATTGCACATAGAACCTGAAAAAAAGAAGAGCAACAATGTGGCTTAAGAGGGAGCCCTTCATCACTGAGAAACCAAACGATTTTCTGTAAAATTGTATTCCCCCTTTGGTCCAGAGAGGATGAAATAACAGGGACATGTCACTGAATAACATAAAAATATCCCAGTAAACAAGTCACAATAGTTGCACAGAGATATAATGGAATTTGAAAATATTTTCAGGTAAAATGTCCAGGAGCTATTCCATTACTTCATAATCCTATCCTTAGGGAATGGCAAAAAGTTTCAAAAATTATGGTAATAATCATTATAGATTTATACATTGCTTTAAGACCTCCAAAGCATTTTATAAATATTAGCTCATTTTTATCCTCCAAAAACCCCAGAAGGTAGCTCATATTATCCCCATTTTATAGATGAGGAAACTGAGAGTGACAGAAGTTAAGTGACTTGTCCAGGGTCACTAGTAAACATCTGAGTTGGGATTTGAATTCAGGTCTTCCTGACTATAGGCCCAATGATGTATCCACTATGGTACATGGCTGTGCTCCATTTGAGTTGTTTTAATTTAATTTAATTTAATTTAATTCAATTCAAGAAACACTCATCAAACACCTACTTTCTCATGGGATTGTCAAAGTTAGTTCCTTTTTTGGCTAGGCACACAATAAGCATTTAATATGCTGTAAAACAGTTGCTTTTAGCTGAGTAATTCAAGGGGCCTGCTGAGAACTTTTGGACCCTAGCTCTGTAATCCTATGGATTAGTCTTCCCTCCCAATTTTGACTCAATGAAAAATATGGCAAACACATGATCTGTGCTTCCATGTATGGCACTTCTGTCTCCTCACTGCATCTAATAAAGGGTCACTTGTTCTCTTCAAGCACAAGAGCCTCTAAGAGACTGAACTGAATGAAGTCTCTGGTGCTGACAGAACACTCCATTCCTGCTGGAATCCAGCAAGGAGGGGCAGAAACAGAAGTTCCTGTGAAAACAGAGTTAACTGCGGGCACTGTGCCCATCTGTGTTAGGCTGACCCCACCCTTCTATATGGTCCAAAGCTACCTGACCTGGACAACTTCCACTGCCACTAACCATTCTCTCTGGCAATAGCCAAGTCCATGAAGCTGCAACAGTGCTCAGCAAATACCACTGGAACAACATAGTATTCAGGGGTTTGTATGCTCAAATGTGGTCCTACCCAAACTCTGACCACGGCACGAATCTCATCCACAATATCTGTGACAGTTTGTTTGTCTAGATAAAGATGTCCAGCAATAGGAAGTCTTCCACTGAGTAATGAGGTGTTTATCATCTCTGGGAAATACCCAATTCCATTTCTGGAAAGCTAACTCTAAATAAGTTTCTCTTCACATAGAGCTAAAACCTGACTTTCTGTAACTTATAGCCATTGGTCCTAATTCTGTACCCACACACATATACACACACACACAACCATCTAACCAGGCTCAATAACAAGTCTAACATCTTTTCCATTTATATCACTTAAAATATTTGTAGAAAGCTATCATGTTCCTTAGAGCCTTCTCTTCTTCAGGCTGGTTTTCCTCCACTCCTTCTACCTGTCTTCACATGGTGGCATAGTTCAGAGCCTCCCCACAGTTCTGGTCATCTCCCTATGTATACTTTCCAGGTGGACACTGTCCCATCTACAACGTCATCCCCAGAACGAGACTCAGTACTTCAGGTGTGGTGGGACCAGGCCAGTGAAGAAGGGCACTCTCATCCTTTGGAAACTCTATGTATATTAATGCAGCCTGGGATACATTTACTTTGGGGGCTTACATCAGACTATGCATGGGATCATGGGTTTACGACTGGCCATTATTTTAGAGGCCTTCTAGTTCACTTTGCACATGACTAAGTGAGATTCAGAGAGGTAAGTGACTCAGGTCACACAGTAACAAATGGCAGAACCAGAATTTGAACTCAGGATCTCTAAATACAAAGCCAGCACTCTTTCTACTGCTGCCTCTCTTCCAGACTCCTCATGCTGAGGGTGCAGTTCACTATAAACACCAGGATTTTTTTTCATTGAGGCAGTAAGTTGGTGTACTGGGCCTAGAGTCAGAAAAATGTGAGTTCAAATCCAGCCTCAGACACTTTCAAGCTGTGTGACCCAGGGTAACTTGCTTAGCCTCCGCCTGCCTTAGTTGACCTGTATGTAAAATGGGGATAATAATAACACCTATCTCCCAGGATTGTTATAAGGATCAAATGAGATAATAATTGTAAAAATACTTAGTACTGTGCCTGACATCTAAAAGGTGCCTTAATCATTTCTCGCCCTCATGAACTCCTTTCTAGACAAATTTCCCCATTCGGTACTTGTGATTCTTGAACCCACCTAAAGGACTCCCACTTCTCCTCACCTTATGGTCTTTACCTCGCTTCCTATTCCAGCCTAGTGAGGTTTTTAGGGAACTTGAAGCCCAGTGTCTTAGCTATCCCACCCAGTTTTGCAACATCTGAAAAGCAGACACAGATGCTCTTTATGCCTTCATTCAAGTCACTTAAAACTCATTTTAAAATTAGATTAAAAATTAGGTAAACAAATAGAACAGCACAGGGCCAAGGAAATGTCCTTGTGCCATTCCACTAAACGTAGCCTGCCATACTGATACCTTTGTATTACTACATGAATTACCACTTCTGGAGTCAGTCAACCAAGGCTGAACCCAATTAGCTATATTATTTTTTTCTACAATTTTTCAACATGTTCACAAAGATACTCAGTCAAACATTTTGCTGAAATCCAGATGCCTCAGATGTTGCCATGATGTCTCTGTCTAGTGAGTTGGTGATAAACAGAATCAAGGTCAGTCTGACATGACTGCTTCTTCAGGAGCCCCTGCTAGCTTTCAGTCATTGTCTCTTCCCCTTGTAAGTGCTCATACTCAAATCAAAATCAGAATCCTAGACTCAGAGAAAAGTCTAAGTGGAAGAGGATCTGGAACCCAATCAGTCAATTTCACCATTTATGTACTGGGAAACGATGTGGGCAAACGTAGGCTGGTAAATGTTTAACTAGTGACTGAAAAAAAAATATATGCAAGACACATTGTAAGTGATAGCGGCATTGTTAACATTATCTCTTCACTTTCTTAAGTCTATACCAGTGTGTCAAACTGAAATAGAAATGAGCCCATTGATCCATGCAGAAGGATCCCTTTACCTGGATAATGACTTGTTTTAAAATGTAATCTTATCCACATTTTATTTTTTTTATTTATTTTGTTAAATATTTCCCTATCTGGTTTCCAAGTGCATGGGCTGTCAATCTGTCACCTGTAGATACTCAATGAAAAAACAAGCCAAGCTCTAATTTGTAGTATTTGCTGATACCTGACGTGGAAAAGCTCATGCTGAAAATTCAACTACTGCTCTTCACAGCCCTTAGGTTGGATCAAGCACATTCAAGATGCAGTCCCAGAGACCATTTCGGGGGTCTGTTAGGTCAAAACTGTTTCATGATGATACTAAGGCATTTTATTTTCTAATGTGGTAAATATAAATAGGTAAAACAAACATAAACACAAGCTCTCAGGGGAAGGGTCCTCAATTATTTTGTAGTGTAAAAGAGTCCCAGAACCTACTTATCTACTCCAATGTCTTCACTTTGCAGGTGAGGAAACTAAGGTTAAATTACTGAGCCAAGACAGTGGAAGGGGCAGGTCTAGAATCCCTGGACTGTTGAGGAGTTTTCAAATGAGTTACTTCCCCCCCTAATCATCATAGGGTTGCTTTTGTGTCATGGACCAATCAATACACTGGTGCAGCTTTTGGAACCCTTTACATAATCAAGTTTTAATGCACAAAATAAATAATCAGATGACAAACAAAACCATTATTTAGAAAGTATAAAATGTCTTTTCAAAACTAGTCACAGACCCAGGTTAGGAAGCCCTGGTTCTTAGTTTTCATATTTGTCATGCAATTGGGCTTTTTCAGGTGGTTGAATTTTGTACAGAAAAGAACCATAACAAATGCTCCAAATGCTCAAAACCAGAAGTGCAGCCTCAGGAGCACATGGGAAGTGATCCAAGATTCTGAAGACTACAAGGCTTCCACTCCGATGACAGCAGCACAGCCACCCCAGCCCACCTTCTCGCTGAAACAGATCCGAGAAAGGATCCTGTGCCTAGTTCTGGATAAGTCTGGAAGCATGGCGGTAAGCCAAACCTGCCCCATTCTCCTGGAGGTGGGAGGGGTGTCTTGACAGCACCTGATGGACCCACAGAATCTTGGGCTTGTTGGAAACCACATTGATCTCATGGTTTAAAGGAAACGAAGAGCAGGGAATCCCTCACCCTTCACCAAGGTTCCCCTCTCATACTCATACTCCCACTCCTCCTCTTTCTCCAGTAAAGATTCATGATGAATTATCCCCTGTATCAAGATGATACTTTGTCAAAGAGTGAATAAACTAAGAATTTGCTCTACATTTCACTTCCCAGCCCATGAGAATCTGTAGTCCCTGTTAACTGAACGACCCAATCAACTTTGCATGACATCATATTTTCCTCCTTTCTTCATGATTGTACAAAGTCATCAAACATCCTATCTAAAAATGCAGACCAGATTCTATACTTTAAAAGACCAGCAACTTCATTAATATGGGCATTCTCTACTCTACTCTGCCATGCACCACTGATCAAAATGGCTTAGTAGTCCCATCATAAAAGTTTATTAGTTCCTTGTTTGCAAATAATTCAGTAAGAGACAATCTGGGGGCAACTATGTGGCACAGTGGATAGAGCACTGGCCCTGAATTCAGGAGGACCCAAGTTCAAATCTGGCCTCAGACACATAACACTTACTAGCTGTGTAACCCTGGGCAAGTCACTTAACCCCATTGCCTAGCCCAAACAAACAAACAAAAAAGAGACAATTTGGTATAAGTGGATGGAAAGTTAACTTCTGAGTCAGGAGGATCTGGTTTCAGTTCCCACATCTCACATATACTGCTTAGGAAATTCCCTGAAACAATAATTTGCAGAGAAGGTGCCACCCTACCCCAGTAGAGAGATTTTCCTCATTTGGGAGTACCTGCACCATTGAAATCACAGGTCAAGTCTATCCTACATAGTAACTCATCTCTGGTGATGTGGCTCAAATTAAAAGGCAAAAATATTTCACACAACTTCTTTCATCTACTAAGACCAACACCAACTCATTCACAACCATGCTCCTACTTAAAATACCATACTTCAGTGCTTTCAGAATCTGTTAACATGGGTCCACCAATGTTCAGAAAAACCCTTCTACCACTTGAGCTTGCAGAGTTACTACAGCTGAAACATGCACTGTACCTATGGTCACCTCGCAATGTGCCTCTCCAAATTTAAGTGGCCTTGTCCTCAGGTAGCAAACATGTAGCCCATCTCCAAGCCCATTCTCAAATCCTTTCTAGCCTAGAAGAATACTCCAGATCTTGTTTTCTATTTCCTAATCATGGAGAATCCAGAGTGTCCACCATGGGACTTAGAGCCCCTAGAGTTCCATATATGGCCTTAGTCCATCCTGCTATAGCTTGCTTGCAGAAGACCACTTACCAATTGGACTTGTGTTTTTCATGCAGAGTGAGAACCGGCTAAATCGCCTGAATCAAGCCTCCAAACATTTCCTGCTTCAGATCATTGAACGTGGATCCTGGGTTGGGATGGTCACATTTCACAGTGCAGCCTCTGTCCAAAAAGTGAACTGGTACAGATAGAGACAGATGCTCAGAGGAATACCCTCATTACCAAGTTACCTGCTTTCGCTTCAGGAGGAACATCCATCTGCTCTGGACTCAGATCAGCATTTCAGGTGAAATCGTCTCCCCTCCACTGTCTCTATTGTAGTGGATATTTTGAAAGTGAATTTCTATTTTGGATGACCTTCACTTGCCTACTGTCTAGTACAAATCTGATGCCTCTAAAAAGTGAATGTATTTCCAGGGAGGGTAAGGGATATCAAGACATGGAGATGTGGAGAAATCCTAATTAAATTTAGCCCAACGAATAGTAAGCACTTAGTGTTGAACTAAGGAAGAAAGGAAGGTAGGAAGTCAACCTTAGACTCAGGGAGACTTGGGCTCAAATCCCTCCTGAGAGGCAAAAAAGTAACTGTGGCTAGAACTATCAATGCAGAGTCAGAAAGAACCAAGTTCAAATTCTTCCTCAGAAACTTATTAGCTGTGTGACCCTGGGCAGGACAATTTATTTGTGCAGCCTTCAGTTTCCTCATCTGTAGAAAAAGCAGAGTAGAGTTGATGACTTTTGAGGTCCCTTCTAGCTCTAAATCTGTAGTACTCTAACCCATACAGGCTGTGCAATTATAAAACCAATGCGAAAGGCACTGTTAATAATATATAAAAAGGGGCATGATATGCAGCAGAAGCATGCAGGGCAACCAGGTATAATGATCTTTAATCTGGGCTCCATTCTGGGAAAGCCAGATATTTCTGTTGATTCATTTTAACACAATGAGATAAGGAGCTGTTAGTCATCCAGTAGGGGGTTGTTATAACACAGACAAAGAGTGATGAATTGATGTTTTGACTACCATTATGGAGGGTTTTCCACATTTTGATGCACTAATTCTGTCTAAAGATTGTTGCCCTTGATATGAAATAAAATTATAGAATTATCTTAGTCATCCTGTGGCCCAGCTGCCTCATTTTACCAATGAGGGAGCTGAAAGAAACAAAAGGTATCTTAGTGGGTGGGAATTGGACATACCATATATGGTATTTCTATAGTAAATGTAGTATATATTTGTATAGTAAGTAATTTATAAATAGAAAGAATGGGATAAAGATCAAGAAGAATGAGGACTAAGAGGTCATGGATGATATTATAGATGCAAACTTCAATACAGAAGAACAGATGGAACCCTGATCATAGGAACTTGAGTGATACAGAAGGAAAGAGGGTCAATGGAACAAGGTCCTGGAGGAAAGGAAAGGGAAGGCATCCAGGTCATTGAGGAGACATTGGCTTTGACATGACAGCACTGCAGTTTCCTCTTATACAGGAGGAAGGACATGGGTGAAAGACCAGAAAACATGCCAGATGGCTTCAACGTTTTCTGCAAAGGAAGAGATGATGTCATGTGCTGGTAGTTGAGAGATATGGATGAGAAGCTGGGGTCTCAAAGAGTTGGGAAAATGGTTAGAACAGATGCTGTGAGGGATATGGTAGAGAATCAAGAAAGAGTAATTGCAACAAGCATAGTAGAAGTCTGGTTGAAGTGCATGTGGCAAGTGTTCCTAGGGGGACCACTGTCTCAGGGCTGTCTGTCCCAGTCCTCCATTGCAGAGGAGCTGGAGCAGAAACGTTGAGTTACTCAGTGTTGGCAAGTAAAAGGATGATGACAGTGGAAGGCCAAAGGGGCAAGAGATTGCTGAGCATTGGATAGGGGAGTCAGACAGGGATTAAGAGATCAGAGGACATAGCACAGAAAAAGATCAAGGTTAGGAGGAGTGACTGTGAGTGACATGTGGAAATACATGAGATCATAGTTACACAAAAAATCTTCAAATCTGAGGGTTTTTTTACATGGAGCAATTTCAAACAGTGGACACATCTAGAGTAGAGCCACTATGACAGAAATTAAGTACTTGGGTCTAATACATACATTGTTTTCTATGGCATGATATTCCCCAGAAGAGGCAACGAGCGTAGTGAATAGAGTGTCGGTCTCAGTGTGTGGGAAACCTGTGCTCAACTCTGTTTCTGACCCCATAATGACTGCAGGCAAGTCAGTCAACCACCCTGAGCATCAATTTCCTAACTTGTAAAATGGAGATATTAGTACCCTAGTACTAGTACCTGCCTCATATCATAAATGGGAAACTCAGATGAGATTGTACATAAAGTGCTTTGCACACTTGAAAGCACTATAAATGCCAATCATTATTATAATCAAATGTCCTGGTCACACAGGTACAGTTAGGGGTAGCAGCCCTTGTGCTCCACTGGCATCATTCCAATGTCCAGGAACTCAAGGAAGGCCCCTAGCACATTGAATGGCTCCCTTGTGGTAAACAAGTAGAAGAATATAGACAAGAGTCATACAGGTAGTTAAGGTAATGAGCATTTCTTAAGTGCCAGGCACTGTGCTAAGCATTTCACAAATATTATCTCATTTGATTCTCACAATAGCCCTGGGAAGAAGGTGTATTAGCTATATTTTACAGATGAAGAAACTGAGGCAGGCTGAGGTTACTTGACTTGCCCAGCATCACACAACTAGGATGGTCAGATTTGAATTTAATCCCAACTCTCTCCACTGCCCTACCTTCCTGTGATATAGACAGGATGGGTTGTGATTTGCATCATGGAGGGGATATTCACATAGATGGAATTCAGATCCATTGGTATTGCAATATAATATTTCCTGTAAAGCCAGTTTTGGTTCACAGATAGAATATTGAGAAAGGCCAGATCTCAACTTCTGCTACTCAAAGTTTTAAGTGTGACCCTGCAGAAGTCATTGAAAATCAAAGTATCTCAGACAACTTCCTAAGGCTTGTCATCTGGTTTAGTGGAGGGAGGTCCTACCCCACGATTCCCATCCTAATCCCTGAACTGAGTGCTAGTAGTCATGCCTTTGCTTCTGAGTGTCCAGTTTGGCAGCTCATGTAGAGCATGGTTTCCCAAAGCCTGTGTTGGAGAACACTCTCTATTATGAAGGGGATTAGCCAAATAAAGCAGGTGAGAGGAAGCACAGGAGCACAGAGTTGGAGCTAGAGGAGACCTCACAGGCCACCTGTATCTTCCTTTTGCAGATAAGGAAACTGAGACCCACAGGGCCTCAGACTCTTCCCACCATATCATGTCTCCTCTAAGGTTCCTAAGCTTCCTCCTCTCTGGCCCTCCCAGGAATAACAAAAGAATCAGAAACAATTCCATGCACATAGTGGGTGTTCATCTGTCCAATCTCCTCAGCCTCCATGTGTGCTAGAGCCACAAAGAACAGATACCCTGGCTGGAGTGAATACCAGTGTACAGATGCTGGGTCACTCGGTTTCACCAGAACAGCCCTGCTTCCAAATGGCAGCATCAGCTGTGACAAATTTCCTGCATTAGATCAAGAGAAAAAGGTCTTGGGCTGAGTTTCTGAAAGTTGCACGTCTCGTATTTGAAAATCTCAAGACAGGAAAATCCTCCTGGGGTTCCTGGGGTCTTTCCTTTATTTTCTTCTTTCATTCCTGGCCAGACCCACTCATTCAGGGTTAGCTGGTACAACTAAGTCTGCTTACCAAGGTCTCAGATGAATCTGTGCTTTTAGGTAATAGGAAAGAAATTCTCAACAGATGGTTCAGAAATTGTCCTTCTGACTGATGGAGAAGACAATACACTCAGCACATGTTTTGATGTAGTGAAGCAAAGTGGGGCCATCATCCACACAGTTGCTCTGGGACCATCTGCAGCCATAGATCTGGAGAAGCTGTCAAAGATGACAGGTAAATGATAACCTGGAGCATATGTTTCTTCAATAGGCACAAAACTTATTTCTATATGAACCTCCCTCACATTCTTCACTGAGATCTATGGGTGAACAAGTACACGTGACCTAGGGTTTCTGAAGGCTGTGGAAGTGGGGCACAGGCTCTGGAAGATCAGGCAATAAACATTAAATGCCTACTGTGTTCCAAGAGCCCCTGAACAGCTGAACTGATGGATCCTTGAAGTAGTGAGGATCCAAGAAGGTCAATTATAAATGAATTAAATGAACTGGTTTAGATCATAAATTCTGTGACACTTATTTGAGTCCTTATGAGCATTTTTATCTCTTCCTAGGGCCTTGGTCGTGTTCTAGGTAAGTGAGACTTTAATGATTGTATAATATATACTTTATATACCACAAGCCTGTAAAATTTTACCTTTAACTCCTATGCTGAGGTTGTATTCCTACTAGCTGTAGAATGGCTGCAGGTTATGAAAGAACATAAAACTTCATGAAAAAATAACTTTGGTAAGACTATTAATTTGTCACTATCCTGTGCCAATTATTTAATTTCTGTTGATATGATCCTACTTTAGGAGGTGTGCAGACAGCTGCTACAGACAATGTCCAGAACAATGGGCTCATTGATGCATTCAGTGCCCTCTCATCAGCAAATGGACTGATCACTCAACGGTCTGTCCAGGTCAGTTTCTATTTCTCCTTTCATATGTTTTCACTATATAGGATCATGACATTCTAGGGTCAGAAAATTTAGAGTTTCAAAGGACCTCTGAGGTTCATAAAAGCATGCATCAGAGGTATAAGGTTGGAAGGAACTTCAGAGTCAGCCAGTCTAAACCATGAATTATATAGGTGTGAACGCTGAGGATGATGGACTTGTCCAGGTCATGCAGGTAATGAGTGGCCATGATGGGATATGGACTTTAGTCTTCTGACTCTATATCCAGCTTTCTTTCCACTGCACCATGCTGGGTGGGATATTAGGATCAAGGGGGAACTGACAGTATAAATAAAAGGTTTCTCACACATACATATATATATATATATATATATATATATATATATATATATATATATATACATAAATATATACATATATATGATATATATGTATATATATGTTGTATATACACAGAATTATATGTAAATTTAGCAAGTTTCATTAAATACCTACCATGTGCTAGGAACAAATTTGCAAATACTATGTCATTCAATCTTCACAACAAACCTGGGAAGTACGTGCTATTATTAGCTCCATTTTACAGATTAGGAAATTGAGGCAGATAAAGGCTAAGTGACTTGCCCAAGATCACATGCCTAATAGGTATTGTTGGCCAAATTTGAATTCAGGTCTTTCTGACTCTAAGTCTAGGGCTATATCTCCTGTGCCACCTATCTGCATCCAGATTGTGAACATTTTCACTGGCTGTCCAGGCTTGGTTAAATTTTTTTTTAAAAAGCAGTGGACATCAACATACTAATTCACATGATGCTTTAACTGTCCCACTAATATATGGAACAAGCTCTTCACCCAGACCACTTTGAGAAAGCTGTCCATTCCTAATGGCTCCTTCTAGAACCTGGGAGGATAAAGAAACTGAATTTTATGCACACCATTATTACTAGTGGACTCTTTGCATACTTCCATGCCCTATTCCCCTCACCTACAACTTCCTCACTATTAAAGACCACCCAATTGGTACTCTCTATTGGATCTCTAGCTATATCATGACTTCTCCACAATTCCACAATATTTTAGCACCTTGAAGGTCATTTGAATCCAAGCCCAAGGCCAACATTTAAATCTTTTCCAAAAATCCATAACACGCCAGCTAGGTGGTACAGTAGATACAATGGCAGGCCTGAAGTAAAAAAGATTGCTCTATGGACTCAGACATCAGCTATGTGATGTTGGGCAAGTCACTTAACTCTTTTGCCTCAATTTCCTCATCTCTTAAATGAGCGAAAGAAGGAAATGGAAAACCACTCCAGTAGCTTTGCCAAGATTATCCTGAATGGGGTCATAAAGCACAGGACAAAACTGAAAAGTCTCAACAACAAGAATCCATAACAGGCGGGATTTCCCAAGTAGGGATTAGGAAGATGAAAATGGATGTCAAAGTCAAATGTGTTTAACAAAAAGGGCATATGTCCCTTTTTACTATTTTGCTATACCTTCTTACAATTATCATCAATAATCAATCAACAATCATTTATTCAGCACTTACTATGTGTCAGGCACTGTCCTAAACATTGGAGATACAAATTAAAAATGATATGGGCCCTGCCTGCAATGAGCTTACATTTTATTCAGGGGAAACAACGTGACCAGATATATTTAATGCAAAACACTTACAGAGTACACAAAATAGAAGGGGGACATGAAGGCACTATAAGCTGGGAAGGAAAGGAGGCAATAAAGTACAAACACACCCATGTCTCCCCCATCCTCCTGTGCCATCCATTGTGCTCAACAGTGAGCCGTATGGCAGAAACATAAAGGCCAAAGAGAAGCATCATCATGTCTAGGGCTACCCATGTGTAGCAGCTTCCACTACTCAGGACATCACAGCCCTTGGGTGGGAGTTCCAAAACTGAGTAGCTTCGTTTCTCCAGGGCGTATTAGATTTAAATTTAATAACCATTTATTAAGTGCCTATCATGTGCGGAGATATTAAAAAGGAAAAATTGACAAGAGATTAACTATGGAAGGGAAGAGGGAAGAAGGAATTGAGGATGACACCAAAGGTGTAAGCCTGGGTGACAGGGAGAAGTGACTGGTATAGCTCCCCACAGTAATAGAGAAGTTACAAAGAGGGGGAACTTTGGGGGAAAGATAACTAGTCCATTTTTAGACATGCTGAGTGTAAGTGTCTCCGGGACACCCGGTTTGAGATATCAACTAGGCAGCTGAAGATGCAAGTCTGGAGGTCAGCAGAGAGATCAGGGCTGAACAAATAGATCTGGGAATCATCAGCAAGAGACAGTAATTGAATCCATGGAAGCTAATGAGATTACCAAGTGAAATGGTATAGAGGGAGAAGAGAAAAAGTCTCAGGACAGAGCATAATCAGTGGCAATCATTACAGTAACTTTGGAGAGAGAAGTTTCAGTTGAGTGATAATGTTGCGAGCCAGACTGTAGAGTTTAAGAAGAGAGTGAGAGGAAAGCAAGAAGAAGCACCTATTGTAGACAGCCTCCTCAAGGAGCTTAGCTGCAAAAGTGAGAAGAGGGATGGGATGATAGCTTGTGGGGATGGACAGATCAGATGAAGATTTCTGAGAATGGAGGAGACATGGGTATGTTTGTAGTAGAGAAGGAGCCAATGAGACAAGGAGATTGAAGATGAATGAGAGTGTGAGAATGATGGAAGGGACAAACTGCTGAAGAAGACAGGACAGAAATGGATTTCTCATGCATGGACAGGGTTTTGCCTGGTAAAGAGAAGGGCACCCTCTTCGTGTAGACAGGAGTGAAAGAGATAGTGGTAGAAGGCATATGGGAGACATGAAATGAAAAGGAAGATTAGGAAAAAAGGAACTCTCAGAAAATGTTATCAATTTTTTTTCAGTGAAATATGAGGTAAGCTTTTGAGATTAGAGAGTGAGGGAGAGGGAGCCATGGGAGGTTCAAGGAGAGATGAAAAGGTTTGGAGGAGTCTCTATGGTGAGTGGGAGAGTGAGGTAATTGGGAGGAATAAAAGGAAAACAGGACCAGGCCAGGCCAGACCAATAAGGCATGGTGGTTCAGTGGAAAGAAATCTGGATTCTTTATCTGCTCATGCCATCATTCTGAGATTAGATTCCATTTGCACTGCATGTATCTTGTATGCAGTTTTTTTTTCTTTTTGAATGTTGCTCCCAGCCCTAGTCAGAATGTGAGCTCGTGGTGGGCAGAGACTGCTCTAAATCTCTGTGCCTTTGCTCAAGATGTCCCTTCCACTCACCAGAAATCCTGCCTGTCTGCACTGCTGAGAAGCTGACTCAAAATCAAGGACCTGCCTGAGACTACAGTTTTATTCTCTCCCCACTCACAATGGAGGGAATTTCATTTAGAAGGGAAATTGATTAGAAAAGAGAAGGGAAGGAGAGTTGAATGAATGAAACTTGAATATTACCTTAGACTAAACCTAAGGGATCTCATTCAAGCCCTGCCTTTCATGTTGTTTGTGCCAGGAATATCATTCATGTACATTTGTATAACCATGACACCTGTCTCCTTTCTTGACCATCTTATCTCCTAACCCATGCTTAACCAGGGGGATAGGGAAGGGGCCTCTAATTTAATTGTTAGAGGGAACTTCCAGGTAAGGAAACTCCCTCTACCAATGCATGCTGATTCCTTCTCTGCAATTTATAATCTTTTGCCCATTGGAATGATATGACTTGTGGATGACTTATTCCTTTACCCACTCACTAAATGTTTTGTTTTCTTAACAGCTTGAGAGTAAGGGAGCCACTCTGAAGGATGGGGAATGGTTGAATGGCACAGTTACTGTTGACAGCACAGTAGGCAATGACACACTATTTCTTGTCACGTGGACAGCACAACAACCCCAAATGTTTGTCTCAGACCCCAGTGGGAAAATCTATGATACTTTTTCGGTGGATGCAAATTCCAAAATGGCATACCTCAAAATACCAAACACTGCTAAGGTGAGGAGCTTTTTCTCTTGTGTTTTCTTAAGATTTTCAGAAAAAGGAGCCAAGACTTTAATATCAGTATTATAACTTTGCAAGTATTCTTGAGTGACAAGAAGTATTTTTTACTAAAAAAAAATACACTCTTACTCCACATGTTCTCTTAAAATGTGATGAATTGACCACAATAAGCAAATGCTTCAAAAAATTATACTATAGCAACAAAGTAACTGTTATAAAGAGTATCAGGAAGGCAAAATCTAGGCTAGAAAAAAAGGGAGGTTAGGAGGGCAGGCCAGGAAGTTATGGAACCTTTTCCGATTGCTGTAAACATACTTAAGACACCCCATTTCCCCATCCAGAATTTCAGAACACATGTGTCCTGACCTCCAAAATCGTAGCCTTGTTTCTGTGGAGGAAAGACTATGGCAGGGTCAAATCTTTTAAGTCACATTTCTCATAGCAAAGGTTTCAATATCAATCAGTATTACGCATACCCCGGGGAAAGCTCTGGTCCAGCTGCTACACTCATAGGGAGGAATGGTTTGAAATGACTGTCACAACCGATAGAGAAGGAAAGTCATACAAACTCTCTAGTATATGGTTTTCTTGAAATTTACTTGTATGAATCAGATAATATGTTAAGATAGATATGGATAACAGAGAAGGCATGTAGGGCAGCTCTTAACACTGTTTTACTTTAATGAATTTCTACTGATTTTTTAGGATGGAATTTGGACTTATAGCCTTATGTCAAGTGCACAAACCGTGACTCTGACAGTGACCTCCCGTGCTGCAGATTCTAATGTAATCCCTATTACAGTGGATTCTAAAATGAATAAAGACACCAGCACCTTCCCTAGTCCAATGGTTGTTTATGCAGAAGTTCACCAAGGATCCCTGCCTATTATAGGAGCCACTGTAACAGCCCTCATTGAATCAGCTGATGGAAGGACAGTGACTCTGGAACTTCTGGATAATGGTGCAGGTAATGTATAACCTATAAAAACCTTAGGGTTCTTTCTCTTTTAAGAAAGAATTAAGATACTTTTTTTTCTTTTTTAATATTATTTTATTTTTTCCAATTACATATAAAGACAATTTTTAACATTCAGTTTTATAATATTTTGAGCTCCAAATTCTCTGCCTCCCTCCTTACCTACCAGGCACCCTCCTGAAGATGGTAAGTTATTTGATATATACTATATATGTGCAATCACATGAAACATATTTCCATATTAGTCATGTTGTGAAAGAGGAAACAGTTTGGAAAAACATTATTATTTGGAAAAAGAAAAAAATGAAGATTGTATGCTTTGATTTGCATTCAGATTCCATCAGTACCTTGTCTGGATGTGGATGGCATTTGCCATCATGAGTCCTTTAGAATTGTCTTGGATCATTGTATCACTGAGGAGAACACCTGCTAAGTCATTCATAATTGATCACAAAATGTTGCTGTTAATGTGTACACTGTTCTCCTATTTCTATTCATTTCATTTCATATCTGTTCATATATTTCCTTTTAGGTTTTTCTGAAATCTGCCTTCCCATCATTTTTATAGCACAATAGTATACCATTATATTCATATATCAGAACTAGTTCAGCCATTCCTCAATTGATGAGGATCCTCTCAATTTCCACCTTTTCCCAACACAAAAAGAACTGCTACAAATATTTTTGTACATGTAGGTCATTTTCCCTTTTTTATGATCTTTTTGGGATACAGACCTACTAATGATATTTGCTGGATCAAAGGGTATGCAGTTTGATTGCCCTTTGGGCATAGTTCCAAATTTCTCTCCAGAATGGTTGGATCAGTGGACTACTCCACCAACAATGCATCAGTGTTCCAATTTTCTCACATGCTCTTCAACATTTATCATTTTCCTTTTTTGTCATATTAGTCAATCTGATAGGTCTGAAGTGATACCTCAAAGTTGTTTTAATTTGCATTTCTCTAATCAATAGTGATTTAAAGCATTTCTTCATATGACTATATATACCATTAATTTCTGCATCTGAAAATTGTTCATTCATATCCATTGACTATTTACCAATGCAGGAATAACTTGTATTCTTATAAATTTGACTCTATTCTCCATATACTTGAGAGAAATGTGGCATTTATCAGAGTTGCTTTCTTTAAAAAAATTTTCCCCAATTTTCTATTTACCTTCTAATCTTGGCTGCACTAGTTTTGTTTACACAAAAATGTTTTCGTTTTATTTCATCAAAATTATACACTTTAATTCTCTGGATCTTCTCTACCACTTGTTTACTCATAAATTCTTCCCTTATCCATAAATCTGACGCATAAAATTTTGCATGCTCTCCTAATCTGCTTATGTGATACCACCCTTTATATCTAAATCATGTACCCATTTTGACCTTATCTTGGTATGTAGTATAAGATGTTGGCCTATACCTTATTTCTGCCAAGTGGCTTTCCAGTTTTCCCAGTAATTTTTGTCAAATGGTGAGTTCTTGTCCCAGAAACTGGGGTCTTTCAGGTTAATCAAACACTAGATTAGTAAGTTCATTTACCACTGTGTCTTGTGTACCTAATCTATTCCACTGCTCCACCACTCTATTTCTTAGCTAGGACTAGACAGTTTTGATAATTACCACACATAGTAATATGATTTGAGACAGAGTACAGTAAGGTCGCCTTGCTTCACATTTTTCTCATTGATTTCCTTCATATTCTTGACCTTTTCTCCTTCCAGATGAATTTTGTTACTGTTTTTTCTAACGCTATAAAATAACTTTTGGTTGTTTGGTATGGCACTGAATAAGTAAATTAATTTACGTAGAAATGTCATTTTTGTTACATTGGCTTGGCCTATCCATGAGCAATTAGTATTTCTCTAATTGTTTAGTTCTGACTTTATTTGTGTGGAAAATGTTCTGCAATTGTGTTCATATAGTTCCTGAGTTTCTCTTAGTAGGTAGACTCCCAAGCATTTTATATTATCTGCAGTTATTTTAAATGGAATTTCTCTTTCTATATCTTGCTGCTAGACTTTGTTGGTAATATGTAGAAATTCTGATGATTAATAGGAGTTTATTTACTATCCTGCAACGGTGCTGAAGTGGTTAATTATTTCAACATTTTTAGTTGGTTCTGTAAGATTCTCTAAGTATACTACCATATCACCTGCAAAGAGTGACCATTTTTTCCTCATTTAATATTCTAATTGCTTTCATTTCTTTTTCTTCACTTATTGCTATAGCTAGCATTTCTAGTACTACATTGAATAACAGCAGTGATAATTGGCATCCTTACTTCATTCCTTATCTTATTGGGAAGCCTGCCAGCTTATCCCAATTACAGATACTTATTGATGGTTTTAGATCAATACTACTTATCATTTTAAGGAAAGTTCCATTTTTTCCTATAATTTTCTGTGCTTTCAATAGGAATAAGTAGTGTATTTTGTCAAAAGTTTTTTCTTTATCAATTAAGATAACAATATGATTTTTGTTGTTTTACTTATTGATATAGTTACTTATGCTGATAGTTTTCCTAATATTGAATAAGCTCTGCATTCCTAGTATAAATCTCATCTGGTCATAGTATATGGTCGTTGGGATATATTGTTGTAATCTCTTTGCTAGTTTTTACTTTAAAATGTTTGCATCAGTGTTCATCAACATTCTTGGCAGGAGGTCGTTAATACCTTTTCCTGGCTGAAAGGGAAGAGTCAGGCTCATAACTTAGATATTTGAGAAAGCTTAACAAAACAAAATAAAGTGAAAAGTTACACTCCCTTTATTACTTGTGCAATATTTAATGTTTTTCCAATTACATGTAAAAACAATTTTAATAGTCTTCTTTCATTCTGAATTCCAAATTCTCCTCCTCTTTCTCTTCCCCCCCTTATTGAGAAGGCAAGCAGTTTGACATAGATTATATATGTGTAGTCACAAAACACATTTTTCATGTAAGTCATTCTGTGAAACAAAATGCAGCCTAAAAAAACAAGAAAAATAAAGAAACTAAAGAAAAAGTATATTTCATATGCATCCAGGATCTACCAGTTCTTTCTCTGGAGATAGACAGCACTTTTCATCATAAGTCCTACAGAATTGTCCTGGATCGCTGCAGCTGAGAATAGCTACGTTATTCATAATAGATTATCATACAATATCATTACTGTATACAATGTTCTCCTGGTTCTGCATGTTTCACTTTGCATCAGTTCATGTAAGTCTTTCCACATTTTCTAAACAACATCCTGTTCTTGTTCACGTAAGTTAAAGCAGGTCAGTTTATGGAAGTCTTTCCATGTTTTTCAAAGAGCATCCTACTCATCATTTCTACTTTTCCTCAACTTAATAGTATTTTTTTCCAATTACATGTAAAGATAGTTCTTAATATTCATTTTTATAAGATTTTGAGTTGCAAATTTTTCTCCCTCACTCTCTTCCCTCTCCCTTCCCCAAGACAGTAAGCAATCCGATATAGGTTACACATGTATAATCATATTAATCCTATTTCCACACTATTCATGTTTTGAAAGAGGAATCAGAACAAGAGGGGCAATCAGAATAAAGAAAACAAAATCAAAAACAAAAAAGTAAAAATAGTAAATTTTGATCGGCATTCAGACTCCACAGTTCTTTCTGTGTATGTATAGAATTTTCCATCATGAGTCTTTTGGAATTGTCATGCATCACTGTATTGCTGAGAAAGGCTAAGTCTATCATAGTTGATTATCACATGATGTTGTTGTTACTGTACACAATGTTCTCCTGGCTCTGCTCACTTCACTCAGCATCAGTTCATTTAAATCTTTCTAGGTTTTCCTGAAATCTGTCTGATCATCATTTCTTTCTATGCTTCTTTTGCATCTTGTATTGGAAAATCAAATTTTCTATTCAGTTTAGCTATTTCTATCAGGAATGCTAGAAAGTCCTCTATTTCACTGAATATCCATTTTTCTCCTGGAGGATTATACTCACTTTTGCTGGGTAGGATTCTTGGTTGTAATCCTAGCTTATTGCCCTCTAGAATATCAAGTTCCAAGCCCTCTAATCATTTAACATACAAGCTGCTCCATCTTATTTTATTCTGGCTGTGGCTCTATGATATTTCAATTATTTCTTTTTGGTTGTTTACAGTATTTTCTCCTTGGCCTGGGAAGTTTGGAATTTGGATACAATGTTCCTATAAGTTTTCATTTTGAGATTTCTTTCAAGAGTTGATCAGTGGATTCTTTTAATTTCTATTTTTTCCTCTGGTTCTAGAATATCAGGGCAACTTTCCTACATAATTTATTGAAAGATGGTGTCTAGGCTCATTTTTTTCATCATGATTTTTAGGTAGTCAAATAATTCTTGAATTATCTCTCCTGAATCTATTTTTAGACCACTTATTTTTCCAAAGAGATATTTCACATTTTGTTCTGTATTTTTTAAAAGTTCTTCTGATTTTGTTTGATAGTTTCTTGATGTCTCATAAAGTCATTAGCCTCCACTTGCTCAATTCTAACTTTTAAGGAATTATTTCTTCAGTGAGTTTTTGTATCTCCTTTTCCATTTGGTCAATTCAACTTTTTAAAGTAGTTCTTCTCTTCAGTGAATTTTTGCATGTATTTTTTTTTGGCCAATTCTGTTTTCAAGGATTCCCCTATTCATTAGATTTTCCTGCCTCTTTTACCACTTGACCTATTCTGTTTTTTAGGGTGCTATTTTCTTCAGTATTTTTTCATGCCTCCTTTACTACACTGTTGACTCATTTTTCATGATTTTCCTGCATCACTCCCAACCCAATTTTTCTTCTACCTCTCTTACTTGGTTTTCAAAATCCCTTTTGAGCTCTTTCATGTTCTGTGGGCAATTCATATTTTTCTTTGAGGCTTTGGATACAGGAATTTTTACTTTGTTGTCATCTGAGTGTGTGTTTTGATTTTCTTGTCACCATAGTAACTTTCTATGGTCAGAATTTTTTCTGTTGTTTGCTCATTTTCAAGTCAATTTCTTGACTTTTAACTCTATGCTAAAGTGGGGCTTTGCTTCCCAAGTGGAGGGGACACTGTCCCAAATGTCATGTTTTTGTGCAGCTGTTTTGAGAGGTACTTCTGGGGACTGTAAGATTTTGGCACTTCCAAGGTGGTATGATCTAGGGAGAGATGTGTTACTACTCTCCTCACTTGTGCTCTGGTCTCTGAGGGACCACAAGCAGTCTTTTTAATTCTGAAACTTTGACCGCGGTCCCTGCACCCCAGTGGCTGTAAGTTTTGTTTTGCTTTCCTAGTGCTACTCCTCACACTGGGACTGAAACTCCAGACGGCAACCCAGATCCAAGTACAGGCAATGCAACAGAGTATTGCCCAAGTGCCAGCAAAGGAACCCCTATAAATCTCATTCTGACCCATTGTCCAATCCCTTTACCATTTCTGGGCTGAGAAGTCTGGAAGTCACCACCACTGCCACTGATTCAATTGTCCTGAGGCCTACACCTGTTTTGCTGGAGTCTGGTCTTCACTGGTGCAGCCTGCACTGGATAGTTTTCCTCTCTCACCCTAGTGCAATAGACCTTTCTTGACAACCTTCTAAGGTATCTTCAGCTGGAAAACTGTTTCACTCTGTCATTTTGTGGGTTCAGCCACTCTAGAATTTGTTTAGAGTCATTCTTTAACACCATTTGGAGGGGTCTGAGGAGAGGTCAGGTGAGTCCCTGCCTTTACTCTGCCATCTTGGCTCCATCTCTTGCCTGGACACTCATGTTTGAAATGTATTAGCTGTATGATCTTGGGCAGTCACAATATCACTGGGTCTCAGTTTCTACAACTGTAAAATGAGGTGTTGGACTCAATGTCCAACCACTGTCCTTTCCAGCTCATAATCCATGAAAAACATGTTTTATTTCCTTTGAAAAGAACTTTAGATCTGTGCAAAAGTTTTCTCCACTTTTATGAGTAAGGAATCTATTCCTTCCTCCCCTCTGATTCTTAGAAACCCTAGCTTCTTTTACAACACAAATCAGGTCCCATCTCCTACACATGATTTCTCCTGAATTCCCCTAAAAGCTACTTCCCTCTCTATTCTCCTCCCCACAAAACTGCTTGGTATTTACCTTGTACACACTTTGTATTGACCTTTCCACTACTTCTCTTTGTTTCAGTTGTGTCTGCCAAGCTAGATGTAATCTGCTTGAGGACAGGGTCTGTTTCCTTCTTGTTAATGTGCCTCTAGCTTACTGAATTGAAGTGAATGAATGTCAGCATCAGGCTTGAGGTCCAGGAAGATTGTTTACCTGGAAACATAACAGGCCCCCTAGTAACCAAACAAAGACAGCTAAGAATCTTTTGGTTTTAGGGAAAGTGTATAATCTATGAATACACAAGCAATCAAGGCTCTCCCTGAGATCACAAGGGAATCCAGTAACTTGGGTTAGGTGAACCCATATAGCTTAGGAAAGAGGGGCCCATAGAAGACTGTAATCAGGTATTAAACAAATTTGAATATTATTTGGTAAAAAGCAAATTCAAAATCATTAGACCATAGGGAAATATTACAGAGCAATGGCTCCCAAATTTTTCCATGATCCCTGAGAGGAAGAATATCACACTGACCAAAGATCAGCACCACCCTGCCTCTGTCACCAATTCATCCCCTCCAGGGAATGGGCTATGTAGACAGCCTTCAGCAATGATGTCTCCTTTACTCCTTGAAATACCTGTGCATTCTGGGGGAGAGAACCTCTTGGCACTATGTGGGGTATCCATTTAATAAAAATGTATGTATTTGAGAGACATTTATTAAATTGATACTAAGGTAAGGCACAATGCTAATACCTAGGAATGCTTTCACAAACAGTAAGCATTCCCTGCCCTCAAGGAACTTACAATCAAACTGGCTGAAAATAATGTGCACACATAGGTAAAGGCAGATTATATGCAAGGTAAATTGCAAGTACTTTAGGTGTGAAACAGGATAGGGAAGGAACTAACAAATAGGGGAAATTTGGGAAGGCCTTGTGGAGGAGATGGGACCTGAGCTATGCTTTGAAGTTAGCTATGGATTCCAAGAATCAGAGCTGAGGAAGAAGCACATTCCAAAACTGGGAGACCAGTGGGTCATTTAAGCAAAGGCAGAAAAGTAAGAGAGTGAAGGGTATGTCCAGGGCACATTTAGCCCACCAGTCTGATTGGTATGGGGATCACATGAAAGGGAGTAATAGAAAACAACACTACAAAGGCAGGTGGCAGTTAAATTATGGAGGGATTTAAAAGACTGACAAGGTTTCTAAACAAATAATGGGGGTAGTTGAAGTTTTTGCATAGTAAGGTCATATGTTCAGATCTGTGTTTTAGGAGTGTTGCAGAGGGATGAGACTGGAGGCAGGAAGACCAATTATGAGGCTTTTATAATCATCCAAATGTCTGAATTAGGGTAGAGGCTGTATGAGTAGAGGAAAAGAGATTGATGGAAAAGATGATATAGAGGTCAAATTGACAAGACTTGGCAAATGACTGGATATGGAGATTGAGAGAGAAGGAAGAGACATGGGTTCAAGTCCTGCCTCTTATACTTACTAGTTCTTTGATGTTGGAAAAGTCACTTAACTGATCTAAGTTTCAGGATCCTCATTTATACAATGGGTACAATAATATATTTCAACTGGGCTCTGCTGGTATATTTTTAAGCACTGACTCTCTGGGGAAAAAAAGAACATACAACACACTTCTAAATTTAATCTCCATTGTTTTCTTAAATCTAGACATTCAACTAAACAATAAACCAAGGCCCAATTTGTAGGTACTTCCAAGGTATAAATGCTCAACATTAAAAATTGACCAATCAGCTTTCTGTACTACAAGTTTACTCTAACACACCAATGTTATAGTACTTGCAGGGTTGTTGAGAGATTCCAATGAGATCAAGTTTGTAATAAGCTTTGAAAACTCTCAAATAGTTTATAAAAATGTAGTTTGTCTCTAGAAGTGGCATGTATGTTTGAGTCTATAACTATTTGCCAACGTCCAAGTGTATTTTTGAGAATTTATATATTCCTTCATCATGGCAATGCTTAACAACACTTTTATTTCTACACAAAGATCCTGATGCTTTCAAAAACGATGGTGTCTATTCAAGGTATTTCAGATCCTACAAAACAAATGGTCGATACAGCTTAAAAGTGAGAGCCCTGGGAGGAACAAGCACCCAAATGTCAAGACCCCAAGTGAATGGAGCCTTTTATGTACCAGGTTGGATAGAGAATGGTAAGGAACCGAAGATCTCTTTCAGATGGTGAATGGTGGGGGTTTTTTTTATTTCTACTTTACCCTCTTGTTCTAGAATCTCAGGGTAATTTTCCTTCACAATTTCTTGTAATATTGTATCAATATTCTTTTTTTTAAAATTTAACTTTCAGGTACTCTAGCGATTCATATCTTGTTTCTCCTTGACCTCTTCTCTAGATCAGTTGTTTTTCTAATTAGATGTTTCATATTCTCTTCTATTTTTTTATTCTTTTGATTTTGTTTTATTATTTCTAGATGATGTATAACATCATTCACTTCCCCTTGCCCACTTCTACTTTTCAAGGAATTATATTGTTCCTTAAGATTTTAGATCTCTTTTTCCAATTGGTTGATTTCTTTTCATAATTTTTTTCATTTTCTTGGAAACTTCCCATAACAAAAATATGGTACTCTATTGAGTCAATGGCAAGAGGGGATCCAATTGAACTTTCGCACATCTTGGATCTCAAACTAAAGATTATTCATACCTTCTGAAACTTGTTGAAAGAAGTGGGGCTATTTAGCCCAACTAAGAGAAGACTTCCCTGTCAAGTAGTTGAAAGGATCTCTCAAGGAAGAAAGATTAGAATTGATCTGTCCCAGAGGGCAGAAACAACCTCAGGATGTACAAGTTGCATAGAGGAAGATTTACCTTGATAGAAGGTCAAACCTTCTAACACTTAGATGTCTTCCATAGCTAAATGAGCTACCTCAGCAAGCAGAGTTTCCCCCCACTAGATGGGCTCCCCATCACTAAAGACTTTCAAGTCCAATCTGGATGACTACTCAGGTTTGTCGTAGAGGAGGACTCTTTTCACATATCATGGGTAATATGGCCATTCAGTCACTTGCAACTCTGAGGTTCTGCAATTCTGCAGTTGAGAGGCTACCTACCATGTACATCTTACTGTAAGTCCAGTATGTTTGTCCTACATAGAAAATTCACCAGACCAATACAACACAAGAAAGCAGTCTCAGCATATCTGTAACTGGTAAGCCTTAAGTATTCCAGTATTGCCCACAGACACAAATGTTTGGGTAGAAGTAGAAAGGTTAGAGCTAAGTATCACAGTATTTCAGAACTGGAAGGGACCTCCTTGGCCTTCTAGAACAACCCATTCCTGGAGCAAAAGTCTCCTCTACAACATACTGTTTCCATCATCTGCTTGATGCTCTCTAGTGATGGTCCATTGAAAAAGTCTATTCTATGTTAGAAAAGCTCTAATGGCTATATCTGCTCCTGTCTAATGTCTACCCATGGCTCTTGGCTCTCTCCAACATGGCCAAGCTATATAAATCTATTCCCTCCTGCTTCTCAATGAGTCAGGCAGCATGTTTCATGTTTCTGGTATAGACAGTAAATACTACATGCCTCAGAGGCAAGCAAAATCAGTTCACTTGAGGCTGGAGTAGTCAGGGAAGGCCATTGGGAGGATGCAGACTATGAAATAGGATCTGAAAGATGTAAAGGATTAATTAGATAGGCAGAGGAGGTGACACAGTTTTTCCAAATGAGTGATTTCCAGTAAACCTGGTCTTCTGGAAAGACAGCTGGGATATTTCCTTTCTTCCTTTTACTTCTTACAAACTTGACCATGGATTGATACCTAAATTTAGCAGAAGATGAAAGTGTTATTGAGAAGAAAAAAACTGAAAGAGGCAGGTGAGCTGGGGGCACTATGATCACATATAATGAAACTGTAGTGGATGGAGCACTCGCAGTAAAGTGGATAGAGCACCAGCCCTAAAGTCGGGAGGACCTGAGTTCAAATCCTACCTCAGACCAAACACTTGACATTACTACCTGTGTGACCCTGAGCAAGTCACTTAACCCCAAGTGCCTCCCCAAAAAAATGCAGCAAGCAAGTGGTATTGTGCCTAAAGACCTGAATAACTTTTTCCATGCAGGAGAAGTAAAAATGAATCCACCACGACCTGAATTTAATGCCAATGACCTTCAAGGCAAGCAAGTATCTTTCAGCAGAACAGCATCAGGAGGTTCATTTATAGTAACCAATATTCCAAGTGGCTCTATTCAAGATGTATTCCCACCATCTCAAATCACTGACCTCAAGGCTCAGATAGAAGGAAATCGAATTAATCTGACATGGACAGCTCCTGGAGATGACTATGATGATGGTCAAGGTAAGTGTGAAGTTTGGTTATCATTTAGAACAACAACAACAACAAAAAGCAGCCATTTCCAAGTGTCTGCTCTGTACAAGTCAGTGCAGTAGGCACTGCAGAAAGAGAGTCCCTGCCCTCAAGGAGCTTGTGTTCTGGTGTAGAGATCCAACATGAACAGAGTTAAGTAAATGTAATTAATATACAAAATAATTCAAAGGAATTTCAGGAAGGAGAGAATATTCACAAGGAACATAGACTATTAGTGCTAGAAGAGAATACTGAGCCCACCTAATCCAACTCATATGCAAACAAGCAGCCACTTAGCCATTCTTGAACGCCCTCTACTGAAGAAAGAGCAATTTAAAAAATATGGTTTTAAAAAGAAAATCTATTCCCAGAAATTCATGCTTTTATACTATGAGATATTTTACTAAAGCAACAAAGTTCATAGAAAGCTCTTGAGGTTTGTATCAGAGAAGACAGAAATGTATAGCCTAGAAGAATGAAAGGTAGATGGAGGGGCAGGTTTAGGAATAAGATAGAAATGTTCTGTAGAACTAAGTTACCCCCTTTGAGAGTAAATCTACCCAGAATTTAATCTCTAAAGAACTTAACAAGAAATATCATTCCCTCTCTCAGGAAAAATTGTTCCTGTGGAGATCTACTACATAGGTACCTGCTTGACATTTATCACTCTGTCAAGGATGCATATACAAGACCTTAAATGGAATGCTAGATAAGACTATAACTATAGCTTACTATTGATTTCTTAGATAGGGAGAACACATTCTTCTGATCTCTGTAATATTTGTTATTTTTCTACTTTATTAAATCTATGCAAATATTATCAGTAGTTTCATGTCCTTTTAGCCCAAGAGTACATCATACGAATGAGTGAAAATATCCTTGACCTACGGGATAAGTTTGATGATGCTCTCCAAGTGAACACTACTCACCTGACACCTAAGGAGGCCAGCACCCAGGAATTCTTTGTGTTTGAGCCAAAAGGCATCAATCTGGTAAATGGCACCAACATCTGCATTGCCATCCAGGCTGTTGATAAAGCAAATCTGAAGTCCAAATTATCCAACATTGCACAAGTATCTGTATTTATACCTCCAGAGGAGACCCCTTGTAGTGGCAGTCACATCTATAAAATAATGTTGAAGTGGCTGGGTGAGCTGCAGGTGACGATACCGAAGTAAAGGGCCTTATGTATAGAGGCCTGAAGCTCAGGTTTTGTGAGAGGAGTACAAATCCAGTTTTTCTTCTGGCTTTGTCCCACCTCATCCATTCCCCTTTTGATTATAAACATTTCTCAGATGTATTCCTGATTGCCGGGTGTGAAGGAAACATTGACATGTGGATGATGTAACACAAAATATCTGGATGTGTATGTGAAAGGACTATTTAGCCAAGTGTGACAATTATCACCTTTTTATTCACTATCCTGCCCACTGACAAATAAAGTCTACTCTCATTTACCATTTTTTTAAATGTGTTTTTATTGTTTGGATGAGAACTAAGACAGTTTTGAATGGCAGTCCAGCTTGTCCCTAGAGAAAAGATAGGAAAGCATGCCTCTCTCCCTGTATTGCAGAAGTGGGGGACTGTAGGTAATAATATTCTATCTGTCATAGGACATGGTCTTTTTCCTATTAGTTTTGCTGAATTGCTTATTTTACCTCTTCTTCAAAAAAATATTATAAAAGATGGATTGCTACGAAGGGCAAAGGGAGGGATATTTTCAGAAACAAATGATATAAAAAGTAAAAGACTGCAATAGGAATATAGCAAAACAATTAAAATGTAAAGAGGAAGAACAACAATATTAAATGGTTGCTAGTAGGCTAGAGAAATTACACTTGTAACTTCTCACGTGGGTTAGTCAACAACAATTGTGCACAGAAGTTAGTCTACCCCCACAAGACAGAATCTCAGAGTTGGAACAGAAATCATTTAGTGCAACGCTTACCCAAGCAGGAATCTCCTCCAACAGAACATGAATTCAATGAACACTACTCAAGCTCATATGATATGGAAGATCCAGTGGTTGTCCAAGAACCTCCACTGGAAGAACCCTAGAGATGGAAAACCCAAGCATCCCAGATGGTCCATGTCACTTTTGGACAGCTATAAGTTATAGAAAAGTTCTCTTTCTGCAGAGCCGAATCCTGCCTCCCATCTGCCATTCCTAGGACCGCCCTCCAGGGCAAAATGAGCCAAGTTGGGCTCTTTTTCCACACCACAGACCCTCAGAGACTTTAAGGTCATGGCTCAGTGGGAGAAGTGCTGGATTTCAAGTCAGAGAACGTGTGGGACCATTAGCCTATCGTTCTCACTCTCCTTCTCCCCAGTTTACTCATCTGTGAAATAAAGTGGTTGCACTCTAAGGTCCTTTTCAGTGTTAGAACTACGGTCCTGTACACCCCTAAATTTTTTCTTCTCCAAGCTAACTGTTCTTATTCCTTTCACGGGAACTTCAAATAGCAGAGTCTGTAGTCTGCAAACCCTCTTCTAGACTGTCTCCAGCTTACCAATGTCCCTCTTCAAATGTAGCCCCAAGAGCTGAGCACAATTGTCCAGATATGGTCTCACCAGGACAGAGAGATTGCTTTCCACAGTGGGACTATCACCTTTGGGTGTGTAGAGTGTTCAAAAGGACTAGCACCTCTACTGGGAGAGCTTGCTGAGATCTTTTCAGGGCTACTCATTCACCTGTGGTGTCTAATCAATCACCCAACTCTCACTATGGTTTCAAGAAGCTGGGTAGCATGTGCTGTGGCCACACTTCAGTAAAACTGTCTTGGCAAAAGGGCTAAAGCAAGTTGAGGGTAACCAATGGACCTCAAACCTGCTGGTGAGTTAGGGGGATGTCTACCTCAAGCATGTGAGTGAAACAAGCCACTCCCAGAGTCAGGAAGATCTAGGGTCAAATTCTGTCTATGACACAACCTCATCCTGTGATGGGCAAGTCACTGACAATTCTGTAACACTATAAGATGCAAAGTAGGGGCCAAACTGCCTGAGTAGCAGTCTCTTAGCTAGAGATCCTTGTCTATTCATATAGTGTACATTAATAATTAACTGTTAATATGTTCTGAAGTCAGTACCCTTTGGGGCTAGACCTAACTTTAACGGGCCATGGAAACTCATTCAAGTCAGAATTTCTCTAGGTTTTAATTTGCTTAACTTAAAAATGATAAGCTGAACTTATCTCTAAGTTATCTTCTGGCTCTAAAATATCATCACAATGATTCTGCTTATAACCTGAAGAACCTAGAGCCATCACTCACAAAAGAGGTCCAAAGGACGGGGCAATTGCCTCTTTCCTGAAACCACCCATCACTCCAATATCCTAGTGTGGACAAGATTCTGACTATTAGCAGCAGAGACACTAAAAATAAAGTCCAAATCTGTCTCCCAACTTTATAAAAAATATGGATGTATCCTCTCATGGGATACTGTAATATGAAGTTTTATAATTTAATTTAGCTTCTCTTTGACCCCTATTTAAAATGAAAAAGTACTAAACTATAGAGATTGTACAGTGTAAGACTGATGAGGATGGTGTCCTCATTCAGTTGGTTGAGATTGCTAAGGAACACATGACTGGATTGAACTTTCCAAATAATGAGTGATCATTATCTTGCAGATTATGTAGGCAGAAGAGCCTGAGTTACAATCTCACATTGGCATATACTGGCTCTGGGACCCTGGGCAAGTCATTGCACCTTTCAGTGGCAAGGACAACTCTTGAAGGTGTTAGGCTGCACAGCAGGAGCCAACCTTCCTTAGTAGAGGCTGTTTCTTAATTGAGGAGCTCCCTATAGCAGTGAAGTCACAGGTACACATTTTGTCCCTATCCTAATTTTAGAGAAACTGCACTATTATTATCAATATTATTATTATTATTATGGAAGGGTTAAGATACATCTGTATCAGAAAGAAGCTTTATTTTGTCCATAATTTGTCCACAATAATCTTGGATGATTTCAGAGGATATTCTGACCACCAGGGCTGACAAAGTCCTTAAATCCTGAACTGAGTCCTAATTCCTGTTTATGAAACTGAAATGCATCTGTTGGTCTGCTAGGCACACAGAGAATTCTGACAATCTTTTCAATGCAGTGATCCTTTCTACTCTTCTCCATGCTTCTATAACTCCAGTTCAACTAAAGACTTCTGGGCTTAAACAGTATATTATAATGCGACATCTAATACATTTACCAAAGTACTATCGTCCATTAACTATATTTTATTCTCAGCTAAAACACAAAGAAATTGGAGTGGTTTCTTACAAGTCATGTCAAGTCTATAAGTATTAATTAAATACCTACTGCTATGTGCTAGGAATTGTGATAACTGCTGGAAATATATAGAAGCAGAAAGAATGACAGTCCTTGGCCTCTGGGAGCTCACATTCCATTGGACAAGACAATACATAAAAGGAATTGGAAATGTTGAGTAGGGGCTGTGGGGGGGGGGGTGAAGGGAGAAGGTACCTGCCCAGGAACATGGTAGGAAAAGTCTAGAGAGTAGTTCATGGAGTCAGGAGATGAATGAAGACATTGCTGAAAGTTCTGAGAAGAACTGACCAATGAAAGAAGGGACCACAAGGGGAAGAGTATAATTTCACGGTGAAGGGGCCACATGGGGCAGAATGAGCTTCTAGGGTGCCCTGTTGACAGCGAAGTCCCTTAGGACCCTCAGATTGGGGTGGAACAATGTCAGGAGCTTTACTGGGACACGCATCACACTCTGCATGATTTGGAACTGGCTTACAAATGTACCAAGTTTCATGGTAAAGACTGGAGGAGCCTTAGCAAAGACCCTTAAATCTGTCTGAGCTCAGTGAAAAGTTTCCCTTTCTATATAATGAGGGATTGAGATAGATGGCCTCTGCTGTCCCTTCTAGCTCAAACGCTATCATACTTGATCCTCTGAAAGCAGCCTAGGAACAACTTGGCATAAGGGTAAGGGGAGGGGAAGAGTTGTACATTTTGGAGGGAACAGAGAAGAGTAATAAGGAAGGAATGGTAAATAGAGTGACACCAAAATTGTAGAGAATTTTGAATGCCAGGCCTAAGAGTTTGAACTTTATTGGTTTGAATGCTCTGATTAAATAGAATTGCAAGGGCAAAGAACCTTAGGATTTAGAACTTAACTGGACATTAGAGATCATTGATGCTGTCATTTTCACTTTGCAGATGAGGAAACAGGTACACAGTGATAAAATAAAAAGATAATACTAATAATACCTAGTATTTATATTTAGTTGCAAGGTTTGCAAAGCAGTTTACTGATTTTACCTCATTTCATCTTCACAATAACCCTATGAGGTTCATGTGATTATTATGCCCATTTTAGAGTTGAGGAAGCTAAGGCAAAGACAGGTTAAGTAACTTAGGATCACATAGCTAGTAAGTGCCTTAGGTTGGATATGAATTCGATCTACCTGTCCTCCATCCGCTGTACTACCTACTGCCTACATTGCTGATAGATTAGATAGATAGATAGATAGATAGATAGATAGATAGATGATAGATAGACAGACAGATGATGGATAGACAGATATAACTACATAGATAGATAGATAGATAGATAGATAGATAGATAGATAGATAGATAGATGATAGATAAAAACATAGAAAGATAGAAAGACAGATTATAGCTAGATAGATGATGGATAGATGGATATATGGACACATAGATAAATGATAGATTAATTAGATAGATATATAAGCAGAGAGATATAACTAGAATGAGTGAGAGACAGACAGAGAGACAAAACATTTTTAAGGACTTGTGCGCCAGGTGCTCTACTAAGTGCTAAGGGTACACACATAAGCAAGAAAGATGGGCCATGCCCTGAAGGACCTTACATTCTAATGGGGAAAAACAAGAGCTCAAGCATCCCAGGACTAGTTGTTTGGAGGTCATCATTTCACCTATGAGGACACTAAACTCAAGAAAAGTGATGTGCTTTGCCCAAAGCAACACACATAGTGAATGGTGGGGCTAGAATTCAAACCCAAGGCTCCTAATTCCAAATTTCATGCTCCTTCTACTACGCCATTTCCTTTTCATCTTTATAAGTGCTAGCTAACTCCAGTCAGACCTCTGCTTAGAGGAATCAGGGTCACAGACAGGGCAAACAGATGTAAGCATAATATTTGCCTTGACAAACCAACTGGGTGTGTCCATCCTGGTGAAATTGGTTGCCATGGTTGATGAGCAACACAATACCCTCCCCAAAATAAAATGTTTGAGTATATAAAAATTATCATTTCCACATTATTCCCTGGAATATGGACAAGAATAATGGTGATGAAAATGTAAACTATTTTGCTGGAAGAGGGTTCAAATGGCAGTAATAAGAGAACACTGATAGTTCAGAACGTGATGTCATATATATAAAGAGAGAGTGAGAGAGGGACACAGAAAGAGGATGACCTTCTGGACCAATATTCTCTGGCATGTAATGATGGAATCCTTTAAGAATTTTGTCTTCACCTTAACCTTGTATCTGCTGCAGGGGGTAACTGTTTCCCTCATTCAGCTGAATACTAAAGGCTATGAAAACATTGTCATTGCCATTGACCCAACTTTGCCAGAGGATGATAAACTCATTCAACACATAAAGGTAAGAGAGCTGTAATAATACAGGTCCTCTCAGTGGGAGTTTTGTTTTCAGCTAAAGGATGGTTTGGGGAGATGTAGTTGGGCATAGAAAAAAGAGACAGAACACCTGGGTTTTCCCTCTACTATTTAACTCATAGGTGTGATGTCGTACCTCAGAGTCATTTTGATTTGCATTTCTCTAATCAACAGTGATTTAGAGTACTTTTTCATATGACTATAGATAATTTTAATTTCTTCCCCTGAAAATTGCCTGTTCATATCCTTTGACCATTTGTCAGCCGGGGAACGACTTGTATTCTTATACATTTGACTCAGTTCTCTATCCTTTTTAGAAATAAGGTCTTTATCAGAGACACTGGTTCTAAAAACTCTTTCCTTTCTTTCTGCTTCCCTTCTAATCTTGGTTGCATTGGCTATATTTGTGCAAAAACTTTGCAGTTTAACATAATCAGAATCATCCATTTTGCATTACATAATGTTCTCTATCTCTTCTTTGGTCATAAATTATTCCATTCTCCATAAATCCGTCAGGTAAACTATTCCTTGCTCTCCCATTTTGCTTATAGCACCAGCCTTTATCTCTAAATCATGTATGCATTTTGACTTTATCTTGGTATACAATGTAAGATGTTGGTCTGTGCCTAGTTTCTGCCTTGCTATTTTCCAGTTTTCTCAGTAGTTTTTCTCAAATAGTGAGTTCTTATCCCAGAAGCTAGAGTCTTTGGATTTATCAAACAGTAGATTACTATACTCATTGACTGTTGTGTCTTGTGTGCTTAATCTATTCCACTCACCCACCATGCTATTTTTTATCACTGCCAAAGAGTTTTGAGGATTGCTGCTGAATAATACAACTTAAGATCTGTATAGTGTGGCCAGGCTACCTTCCCGTGTATTTCTTTTCCTTAATTCCCTTGATATTCTGGACCTTCTGTTCTTCTAGATGAATTTCATTTTATTTTCACTAGCCCTATAAAACATTATTTTGGGTAGTTTGATTGGTATGGCACTGAATAAGTAAATTAATTTAAGTAGAACTGTCATTTTTATTATATTAGTTCAGCCTACCTATGAGCAAATGATATTTTTCCAATTCTTTAAATCTGACTTTATTGGTGTGAAAAGTGTTTTGAAATTTTGTTCATACAGTTACTGGGTTTGTTTTGGCAGATAGACTCCCAAATATTTTATAACATCTACAATAATTTTAAGTGGAATTTCTTTTTCTATCTCTTCATGTTGGGCTTTGTTAGTAATATATAGAAATGCTGATGATTTGTGTGGGTTTATTTTATGTCCCGCAACTTTGTGAAATTTGTTTATTATTTCAAGTAGTTTTTTAACTTGATTCTCTAGGATTCTCTAAGTATACCATCCTATTATCTTCAAAGAGTGATAGCTTTTTTTCCCTTTTTTACCTATTCTAATTCCTTCAATTTCTTTTTCTTTTTCAGTGCTAAATCTAACATTTCTAGGACAACATTGAATAACACTAGTGATAATGGACATCCTTGTGTCACCCCCGATTTTATTGTAAGTGCTTCTAGCTTATCTCCACTACATATAATGCTTCCTGAGGGTTTCAGACAGACACTACTTATCATTTTAAAGAATGCTCCATTTATTCCTATGCTCTCTAGTGTTCTTAATAGAAATTGGTGTTGTATTTCATCAAAAGCTTTTTCTGCATCTATTGAGATGATCATATCATTTCTGTTAGTTTTGTGGTTTATACGGTCAATTATGCTGATAGTTTTCCTAATATTGAACCAGCCTGGCATTCCTGGTATAAATGCTACCTAGTCATAGTGTAGTATCCTTGAGATAAGATGCTGTAATCCTTTTGCTAAGATTTTATTTAAAATTTTTTCATCTATCTTCATTAGGGAAATTGGGCTACAATTCTCTTTCTCTCTTCTGGCTCTTTCTGGTTTAGGGATCAGCACCATATTTGTATCATAAAAAAAAATTTGGTAGGATTCCTTTGCCTATTTTCTCTAATAGTTTATATAGTATTACAATTAATTGTTTAAATGTTTCATAGAATTCACATGTAAATGCACCTGTCCCTGGAGATTTTTTCTTAGGGAATTCATTGATGGTTTATTCAATATCATTTTCTGAAATGAGTTAGTTAAGTATTTTATTTCATCTTCTGTTAATCTAGACAATTTATATTTTTGTAAATATTCATCCATTTCACTAAGATTGTCAAATGTATTGGTATACGACTGAGCAAAATAGCTCATAATTGTTATTTTAATTTCCTCTTTTTTGGCGATGAATTCTCTTTTCATTTTTGGTACTGGTAATTTGGTTTTCTTCTTTCTTTAATCAAATTAAAGATATGTTTATCTATTTTTTTTCCATAAAAGCAGATCTTAGTTTTATTTATATTAGTTCAATAGTTTTCTTAATTTTAATTTTATTAATCTCTCCTTGGGTGTTCAGAATTTCTAATTTGGTATTTAATTGGGGACTTTTAATTTGTTCTTTTTCTACCTGTTTAGTTGCACACCCAATTCACTGATCTCCTCTTTCTATATTTCTTTTTGTCACATAGGACATTATGTCAGAGGCTTCAATTTAGCTATATGAGGCCACAGAAAAAAGATTTTACTTCAAAAGAGTACCCATCTTGATTCCTAAGACATGGCAGACAAAACCAGACTATGAGAAACCAAGACTTCAGACCTACAAAAATGCAAGATCATCAAACTCTTATTTGCATTAAACAATAGGTCTTTTGTGACCTTAATTTTTAAAAAATTCAATTTACTAACAATTATTTTTCTTAAATCTTTCAGTGTAACAATTACAAGTTTTTTTTATATTCTATATAACAAAAAAGGTTTTTTCAAAAATTTTTTTCTAGGCAGACATCATCATTGAAATCCCTAATCCCCCAGACAATGATGTTCCACTAACTGACCACTTGGACAGTGTGGAGAGATTGGAGAGAGAATTCATCTAACTCCTAACATCATATTGGGGAAAAAGTTGGATGAGTATGGACCACCAGGTACAGTTATCGATAAAAGTCTAGTAATGCATCATATCCGTAGCATATTTTGTTACATAGATTTCACAGTACACATAGAATATGGTTTTCTTGATTTGAAAATGAAGATTAGCCAAAAAGATTGTAGGGACATTCCTTCTTTTCATCTATGGATGGGTAGCAGTTTTCCTTCTCCTTTGGAAATGCAATTGTTTTAGATTGGTGGTCTCTATTTTTTTTACTGCCTTCCCTATCAGAAAAAAAGGAAAACCACTAGTGGCTGAATGGAGGTTGGATTGGGCTGGGGAAAGATTTGAGGCAGGCAGACCCACCAGCAGGCTATTGCAATACCCCAGGTGTGAGGTGATGAGGGCCTGCACCAGAGAAATGGCAGCATTAGAAGAGAGAAGAGGCCATATTCAAGGGATGCTTCAAAGCAGAAATCAATGAGTCTTGGCAAAAGATGGGAGGTTGGGAGTAAGAAAGAGGGACAAATCCTCGATGACAGCTAGGTTGTGAGCTTGATGGACTGGGAGGATGGTATTGCTTTCTACAATAATAGGAAGAAGAGGCAGGGGAAGTTTAAAGGGAAACATGAGTTCGGTTTTGGAAACATTGAGTTGATGATGTCTACTGCATATCAGTTCAAGATGTTTGAAACGCAGTTGGAGATATGAGACCAGAGGTCAGCAAGAGATTAGAGCAGAATAGATTCATTTGAGAATCATCAGCAAAAGGATGGTAATTAAATTCAGGGGTTTCATGGATCACCAAGTGAAATAATATAGAGGGAGAAGAGGGCTCATATTAGAACACTGAAGGTCATCTCTTAGATTAATTTTCCTAATCTCTGTGTTTCTGGCAATGGTATGAATCAAGTTTTCAGCTTCCTGTTTTGAGGTTCGGTATTTGATACCATGAATGTTACAGAAAATGTGGTGTGAGTACCTGAATCTCTCCTCATATCCAGTTAAGAGGTAGATAATTGTATCTTTCGTTCCTTGCAGTAACTAAGGTTCAGTGAATGAATGAATTCAATGAATGAATATTAAAACTAATTAGAAGTTTATACTTCCCTTGCTAGGGAGAAATTCGTTTAAATATCCCTCCAGATTGCCTACCACTGTCTTCAGCCATTTCAGAAGAAAACTGGGACCAGCGCTATGGATGCCAGTGAGTAGATTCCCTCTGCCATTATGGATGAGCACCTCCTTTACAACTTGTAGCTTTACAGCCTTAGCTGGAAGATTAAGCAAAATGCTTGGGGTCATAAAACCCCAAGTATCTCAGGGGGAGGACTTGACCTTGGTCTTCTTGACTTCAAAGCCATTTCTCTTATCTTCTACATCAGAAGTTTTCAAACTTTTTGGTCACAGGACCCTCCTAAAATTATTGAGAACCTCAAAGGGTTTTTCTTTGTATGTGTTTGATAGATAGAGAGACATTTACTATATTAGAAATGAAAACATGTTGGTATTATTATGAAAATTGTTTTGACCTTACAGACCTCCAAAAAGAATCACAGCATCCCTGAGTTGTCTCTAGACAACACTTGGAGAACTACTACTCTATATCACGTTCCCTCTCATCTTCAATCATACTACCATTTTAAAGGAGGAAAAATAAAGTAGATTCATGATACAATGGGAAAATTAATAGATAGGAATAAAGGAATAATTTGCCAAAGATGGAGCCTTACAGTTCCCATCAATATTGATCAATAAAAGTCTGCATCCCAAAACATCACTTGATGAGAAGGATGGAAAGGAAAAAGGTTCATTTAGGCAATGTCATAGACATTGAAGTGCAATAAAGGCAAGTCACATAATAGTCATAGAAGTTGGTCATATAACAGTCTACCAAGGACGGGCATATCTATTTAATTTAGTGGTTCACTGGGAATAAGAATGGCCATTTAGCCAAGGACAACCAAGAACAATTTTGAAGAGAATGTCACCATCCAGCTAACAAGGACCCATTTACCATCAAATATCCAGAAGGAAAAAAGTCTACAGTGAGCCCTCAATTGCTTTTAGAGGGAGTGGCATTTATGGCAACCCTGGGTTGACTCTATGGGCCTCCCAGAGGGCTAGAGTGAGCTCTTCCTGACCCATACTTGACAAAAGGCACAGACTTCTCTTTTCCCACCACCCTGGATGAGTCGATTCGGTGGAAAACAGACCCAATCCAATAACAAGTACAAAAACACAAAAGCTTGTTTTTCTTTTTACTACCTTTGATGTTGAATTAGGGTGTTGGCTGTTCACATGCAACTTCTTATCCAGATAAAGGAATCTGGGGAGAGTACTTCTTTGGCATTACAATAACAAGACATTTGGCTAAGGAAAAAACACTGTTAAAATGAATGAAAATTTTACATATCAGAAAATCCCGGGGTTGGTAGGAACCTCAGTGACCAGTTAGTACAGCCTATGCCTGAAGGAGGTCTTTTACTACATGTCCATCAAGTGACCATCCAGCCTTTCCCTGAAGATCTGCAGGGAGAGTAGGCCCCGACCAGAGGCAGCCATTCCACATTCAGGTAGTTCTCTTTGTTAGGAAACAAACCTCTTTAGCCTTAATCAGGTTCTTTGTAACTTCCAACCATGGCCCCTTCATTTAGCCCTCTGGGACTAAATAGGTCTAGTTTAATTTGGTTTTCATCTGACAATCCTTTAAATGCTTGAAGACATCTATCATGCCCCTGCTAAACCTTCTCTTCTCCAGCTTGGACATTCAACTGCTCCTCATAAAGCAAGGTCTCAATGTGCTTCACCATCTCAGCCTCCTCACTCTGAACAGTCTCCAGCTTCCTAATGTCTGTCCTAAAATAAGTGACCACAACAGTCGATATATGACCAGGGCAGATTTCAGTTGGATTATCACCTCCCTGCTCCTGGACACTCTTCCTCCCTTAATGCAGCTTAATATTTCACTAGGTTTCTGGGCCACCTTGCCACACTCTTGACCCCTGTTGACCTTGAAGTTCACTACAATCAAATGCCTTAGAAATACTGAAGGTCAAAAAAAAAAAAAGAAAGAAAAAGAAATACTGAACATCTTAATTTCCCCCACACCTTCTGTACCTACAATCACCAGAAAAGATTCCCAATTACACAGAACAGACTACTATGTGAATATCTTAGTTAAACTGTAATATCTTCAAGGGAGTGTTTTACACCTCATTACAAGAATGTTTCTTTTTGTTTCAACTGTAAAGTTGGAGATGAAAGAGAGAAATTCAAATAATTTTTATAAGGACAGCTTCAGTCAATACTAAACATAATGTGGGTATAAAGTTGAGTAATGAAAGTAGCTGGAAACCAGTTCTTTCTAGATCTAATCTAATGTCTAGATTGATCTAAAGTGAAGGACAGCTTTATTCTATTTCCTCTTGAAGTGGAAAATGAAAGAAACAATAGCCTGCCTGGCTGGGGTCTCCCAGCTGCTGCTTGAAGATTCCTTCTCCTCAGAAGGAAAAGCCAGTACCTCCCAACACAGAATATTCGATACAGGGAGAGCTCTAAGCTTTTCTTTACAAAGCTGGCAAATAAACAGCTAGATAGAGTGCCAGGCGTGGAGTTAGGAAGACCTAAGTTCAAATTGAACCTCCAACACTTAATAGAACCTTGGGATTCAGAGTGAGAGGATCTGGATTCAAATCCTGGTTTTGTGCTTACCTATTACCTACATAAACTTTGGTAATTCACTTAAGTTTCTCATTATTCAAATGAGAAGATTGGACTACACCTCCAATGTCCCTTCAAGCTATAAGAACATGATCCTCCTCCTTACCTAGTCTTTAAAATAGTGGTTTGTTGATTCTCTTTTATGTCATTGTCATCTCTACTGGTAGTGGGACTCTGGACAAGTCAATTACATTCTCAGTGCCATTTAGGAAATGCTCTAAGTCTCTAAGTGGCAGAGTACTCATATGTTGATGTGATTTGGAAGAGGGAGCTTCTTTACCTGGGGTACCTTGTGCCAATACATTCACAAGTCCAAGTGGGAAAAAAAAATGGCATTGTTTTCAGTTAGTAGTTCTTTAGGGCTTGCAAACAACTTTACCCACATTATCATGTTTGGTCTTCACAACTCTCCTGTGAGATGGGCACCATTATTCTTCCATCTTTCAGAGGAGGAAACCAAGGTATAGATGTGTTGAGTGGTTTACCCAGGGTCATACACTGAGCAGTTACCTGAGGGGGGATTTGAATCCAGATCCTCCTGAATCCAAATCCAGAGCTCTATCTGCTATGCCACAATGCAAACTTTTTTTATAGTTGATGTAAAAATGTATTTGACCAAAAGCTAGAAAAGGGTGATACTATTACATATGAAACATTTGGTAAAGATCTAAATGAAAAGCACTGGTTTCATTCAACTTCCCATTTTCTAGTGTGTTTCTGGGTAGTGTGATGCCTAAGAAATAGGCATCAAGATTGGGATTATATGCTCGAAGCAAGGTAATTTTTAATTACAACAGTAAACTGGAGTCTTCATATGCGTCCCACACTGCTGTGGAATAAGGAATGTTTTAGCACTGAGCTGTACACAAGGAAAATGTGTAGCAACAACAAATAGGTACCATCTGTCTGATTCTCTGACTCCAGTTGAAGCAGAAGGTTTTTGGTCTTTATTAAGTTGATCTCAAAAATAGGGACTAAAATCCCTCTGACATAAAAGAAACTGAATCTTCCATTTGCCATACTATGGCAACCTAAAATAAAATCGAGACAATTAGAATTGTGTTTCTCCTTCAGTGGCTTGACATGAGGCACCTTTAATCTAGCCAAGAGTTTCGTGGACACAGAAGGTGGCATGGAAAAGGGCTGGAATCAATGATGGGAATCACTGCCATGCTACAACCATCGGGGAGACAGGCCGCCACATTAATTTCCCCTGAATTGTTGGCTGGCTTTGTTACTGAGGCTCAGCCATACAGAACCAGGGAACAGAACAAACATCACTCCTTATTTGGAATGAGACTTTCAGGGGCTTTGCATAAGTCAGCTCCAAAATGAGAGAAGATGGGAAAGTATTATACTGGTCCAAACCTAGGCTGATCTCACTTAAAATGAGATCTCTTTTAAAGGGAAAAAAAAGTCTAGGTATATCATGAAAGTAACATCAATTGTAGGCCCCATTTGAGTTTTTATACGAGCCATCTATATTTGGACCAATACAAAAAGAGAACCTCAAGTATTCATCCAAAAGAAATCTAGATGCTTTCAATTATCTTTTAAAAGCACTTTCTCTGAAGATGTTTGCCCTGCAGTATAGAGTGGGAGGAAGTGCCACAATAATTAGGCCATTAAGTAATCTTTTTACTTTGGATTAGAAAGTCACCACTCATTTTGTGAGATGGTTCCCACCCTTGTGTAAAAAGGCTCAGGGTGAAGTGGAATGCTTATGTTCTTAAATTAACCCAGGCATCATGCAGTAGCTCAGTTGGGCTCCCTGCTATTGCCTAGATTGTGGAGGCCCCATGTGACCCTCTAGGTCCTCAGGTGTGGTCCTCATGTAGCCTCCAAGTGGCAGCTTCCTCACCCCTGAGCTAGAGTGTAACAGAATGCCCTCAATCTTGGAGATTTTGGCCTAAATCGAATACCCTGATGAAGGAGGGAAAAAATGCTATTTAAAGATAAAAAAAAGTATGCCCAACTAGAAGCTTTAGTGTGCTGTTTGAAAGAAGAAACCAGATTTAACTGGTGCCCAAAGCCTCTCTGATAACAAAGGTTGGTCAGGTATTCATAATTTGATTGATATTTCCAGTAAAAAAAAAAAAAGAAAAACACAATAATAGAAGAAACTTCTCACAAGGAAAGGGGACAACATGGAGTTCTTGAGTTTCTGGAAAATAATTTTTTTCTTTTTTGATTCATATAGACTTAAGTTTATTCAATGTCTCCTGCAGTGTCTGATGTAAGCCTAGGTTCTCTTGTTTGTCCTGGGCCAGTTTTTCTTCCAGGTCATCAATGGTCTTTTCCAGTTTGGCAGCAGTTCTTTCTGCACACTCAGCCCAGGTCTCAGCCTCTTTGAAGTTTGTCAAACAGAAGCTTATTTCTCCTTTTTCAGAATACTTCTCAGCTGCAGCCTCCAAGGTTTTCAAGTTGTTGATGACATTCTTCAGCTCCTCTTCCAGATCACCACAATTAAGCCCTGACACCTCAGCAGGCTCTTCTGCTCGCTTCAGCTCACCTTCAAGGGTGGCCATCTTGCAGGCTACCTCCTCATATTTGCGATCAGCCTCCTCTGCGATGTGCTTGGCTTCCGTCAATCGCATCTTCTCAATTTTCATTTTGTCTTCATCATTCATTGCCCAGTTTTCAATCACCTTCATCCTTTCTCACTCTCATCCGCTGCCTTTTCCTCCTCCTCCTCCGATTCCTGCAGGGCCGTGGCCAGACGTTGTTGGGCCCGGTCCAACTCTTCCTCAGCTAGCCGGATCCGTCCATTCAGAGTTGCCACCTCTCCTTCAGCTTTCTGCTGCTGCTTCTCCTGCCCGCTGTCCAGCTCCCGCTACAGGCTCTGGGCTCCGTCCTCCGCCTAATGGACTTGCTGATGCAGCGCCACGCTTTGCCTCCGCCTCCACGGAATTGAGGCCGGCCTATGGGACTAGGAGGGTTGGGGCACGGGGCGAGGGGGACAGGAAGGAGGGTCTGGGAGCGCTGGGGCTGGGCAGGACTCCCCAAGTCTGCCCTGGGGAGAGGAGCCGCCGCCCTGATCCCCGAGCCCCGCCTCCTTCCCCCAAACATTTTTCGGTAAAGAACTTATTCACGTTCATGTGATGATTGAGATTGATATGTTACATTACATTGTGAGCTCCTTGAGGCCAAGGGCTGTCTTTTGCCTCTTCGTACTCCCAGTGCTTAGTATCGTGTCTGGCACGCAGCAGGTATTTAATGTTTATTGATCGGTCTATGATTCTAATTTCAGCCACAGGTTATGAAATAAGAATGAGTAAAAGTCTACAGAAAATAAGAGATGACTTCAGAAACGCGCTTTTGGTCAACATTTCTAAGCTGACCCCGCAACCGGCTGGCTCCAGAGAGACGTTTGTCTTTACCCCAGCGCTCTTGACAAAAGACCAGCAGCAGCAGCTTGATGGAGAGATGGCACAAGGCAACAGCATCTACTTAGCCGTCCGAGCTCTAGATGAGGCCTTTCGGACGGGGCCGGTGTCAAACATAGTACAAGCAGCCTTGTTTGTCCCCCGAAATACTTCTTCTGTTACTGCTCGAGAATTTCTTATCCTAAGAGGTGTTTTAACAGCCGCTGGATTGATAGCGACTATTTGTCTCATAATATTCGTGGCACATTGTACTTTCAGCAGGAAGAAGAAATCGAGGAAGAAGGACAATCGGACAAAAGTATTGTAAATAAAGGTCAGCAGACAATCGGTTATTTGTCAAACTGCAAAGGACCTTTCTGCCCACAGACAGAGGCACTCGAATTTTACAAAAGCGCACCAGCAGTAAGGCATAGGAACCGAATCTGCGATTTCACAGTCTAGGGAAGTCCCAGATGAGGAAGTACCAGTGCAGATTGGGAAGGTCTCTGCAAATCACGGTCTGAGAGAGTAACCTAGAGCACGGAGAGGGGGCACTCACCTAGTATGGGTCCCAGGGGTACTTGCACGCAGGTCTTCATGACTCCAAGGCTGGCTCTCAGGCCACTGTGGAACTCTGCCTCTCTTGCCAACCACATAAAAATAAAATGAACATCTTACTCTGCTATTTCAAGTATCTGGGATTTCATCAACGTGGATGCCCCCTCTATTCCCATAGATTGTGGTAGCTTTGCTCCTTGGTAGGTGGCAATTTAGAGTTGATGTGGCCAAAAACATAAAATCCATTACCTTGAGGTCAAACTGGTGATGACTATCCCCAACTTTAGTGAGAGTGGTCCTCAAATGATGGGTAATCACTGGGCTAACACTGGAAGCCTTTTTAGCTTGGTTTAGGGCCACTCACTGGAGTAATCTTTGAGAATCTAGATTTATCTCTAGAGCCATAGGAAGGTAATAGAGTGCCTTAGGGAAAGTAAATCAGCCTAGGGGAAATGCACTATGGAATTCGATAATGAAGGAACCTGATTCTGAAACTGTAATTTCACAAAGAATGTTTCTCCAGTATTCTTAGTTTGGATAAAAATCTTAGTCCAGGAAGATTGGAGGTACCTTAGCAAGAAGAAGAGGACAGCTAGGTAGTGCAATGGACAGGATGCCTGGGCCTGAGACAGGAAGACTCATTTTCCTGAGTTCAAATCTGACCTCACACACTTCTTAGTTGTGTGACACTGGGCAACTCACTTCTACCCTTTCCTCATCTATAAACTGAGCTGGAGAAGGAAACGGCAAACCACTTCTGTGTCTTTGCCAAGAAAACCCCAAATGGGGTCACAAAGAGTTGGATATGACTGAATACAAACTTTAAACTTATTCTCCCATAGACAGGGACATATTCTGGGAGAAGAAGACTTGTACAGGAATTGTATGTGCTATAGTCACACACGAAGGAAAATGTAGTTAATAAAAATAATAGCTAGCATATTATATATATATATATATATATATATATATATACATACATATATATGTGTGTGTGTGTGTGTGTGTGTGTATACATACATAGTGCTTTAAGGTTTGTAAAGCACTTCATATTAATCTTCACAACAATCCTGTGTAACAAGAGCTATTATTATTCCCATTTTACAAATGAGTAAACTGAGGCTGGCAGAGGTTAAGTGAATTGCCTAGGGTTATACAGCTAGTAAGTGTCTCAGGGATTTGAACTCAAGTCTTCCTAACTCTAAGCCCAGGGTCCCACAAGTAAGCATCTGAAGGAGGATTTGAACTCAGGTTTTCCTGGTTCTGTCTGGCATTCCATCCACCACACCATCTACACGTGAGGGGATAGATACACAGGAAGCCCAAGTCTTTCAGTCTGCCCAGGTAGCCAGCTCCTTCTGTGTCTCCCCTGTTGTCCTCCAGTGAGAGGTTATGTTCCTAGTCACCTGAAGCCCAGTCCTTGAGCTCTTTGGGTGCTGTGAATAACAGGCCTTTCTCCTCCAGGTAAGTTGGCCTCAGCTCAGCAGCCTCTGTCCTATGCAATATCATAATTGCTACATTGGCTAGAGAATGCTGAGACTGGGAACTTTGTCCTCCATGCCTCCTGCAACAAATCACAGCCTGATCCCTTTCCCTCGTCTCTCTACATCTAGAAGGATTTTCCCCCATCCTAAGCACCTCAAGAAAGACAGAAACAAATTTAGAGATTTAGAGACTAGAGACCAAACACCATGTAGCATAAAGAGCTCTGAATTCAGAATCAGAGGGCCTGGGTTTGACTGCTGTCTCTACTGCTGACTATTGTGTGACCTTGGAAAAATGACTTCCTACCAGCAACTAAGACTCAATTTCATCAACTACAAAATAAAGAAGCTGAAAATGAATTTACTGAGTATTTGCTAAGTAATGCCAACTTCATTACGGCATTGTGCACAACATACAGGCAGCAGGCCACTTGCAGCTGCTAAAGGATTTCAGGCATGACCCAAAGCAACTGACCATCTCAGTTGTACAGGCCTGTGCTAAGTAGTAGAGATTCAAAGACAAATTAGGCATTTCCTATCCTCAAAGAACTTATATTTTATAGAGGTATACAGTGTGTACACAGATATTTAAACGCACATTTTATACAAATTAAATATGGAAGGGCATCAGAGAGCACTAATAAACAGGGGGATTGAAAAAGGTCTCATCTAGGAAATGGCACCAGAGCCGAGACTTGTGATAACTGAGGGATTCTTTGAGGCAGAGATCGAGGAAGAAGGATTCCAGGCATAGAGGTCAGCCTGTCCAAAGGGACAAGAGATGGAAGGCTGCGCGTGAGCAAGGGCAAATAGGTCCTGATGGCTGCAACGCAGAGTACAGAAGGGCAAGTAACATGAGGTCATTCTGAAAGGAAGAATTAAGGCCAGATTGGGAAAGGCCTCAGTTGGCCAACAAAGGGGCTAGCATTTTATCTTAGAAATAGTGGAAAGCCACTCAAGCTTCTGAAGCAGGGGGGTCACAGAGTCAGGCCTATGATTTAAGAGACAGCCAAGATGATTTCTAAGGTTCTGTCCAACTCTAAATCTATGATCCTAGGATTCGGTGGACTATATGCTAAGATAAACCAGACTGAGTGAAGATCTGCCAGACATGAGGAGGTCTGGATAGATTCTTTGGGTCTTTGGTGTGGGTGGAATACAGTGGAAGGAATCACAATGTGATTGGGTAAAGCAGAATTGAACAGAGCCACTCTCCCCTAGGATTTCCTTTGAGATAAGGGGCACGAGATGAGAACCTTTGGGATTAGCATCTGATGGTAGAGAGAGCTTGGCTATCATTGGTGGACTTGGCTATTATTGCTGATTACAACTTGGGGGAATAACTCCAGAGGAGGAATAGAAAGGGAGGTGGTCAAGCCCACATGCTTTTATTATCTTCTTAGCACCAGACCCTTTGTTTCCTTCTTCCTCATCCAAGAGGCACTCTATGACTATATGAGCTGCTATTAATGAGCACAATTTGGAACTAGAGGACCTGAGCTCAAACTCCAGCTCTGCTGCTTACTTCTCATGTGATGTTCAACAACACTTTGTGACTAATTTTCCGTCATCTACAAAATGAGGGGGGTGGACCTCACAATCTCTAAAGTCCTCTCTAGTTCTATACCAATTATTTTAAGTTGCTTATCATGCTTTCACTCTTGTTCTCCTTCTCCTCCTATGAATCTCTCTCTTTTATCAATATTTTTGTATTATTGTCTTTAGGTGTTTACATTAATAAAGATCAAATTACATACACTAAGCCACTAAGCTGGGCAAATCACTTAATTTCTGTTTGCCTCAGTTCCGTCATCTGTAAAATAAGGATAATAGTACCTACCTCCCAGGGTTGTTTTCAGCACCAAATGAGATCATATATGGAAAGTGCATAGCATAGTTCCTGGCACATAGTAGATGCTATATAAATGTTAGCTATTATTATCATATATATATATATATGACATATCATATATCACATCAGCTGAAAACCTCCCACTTCTCTCCCCCGTGCACCTTATTGCCTATGGCTTCACCCCTAAATATCTTTGAATGCTAAAGCACATCAATCAGTAATAGAATAGTTGGCTCCATTTTTTGTCTTAGATAAACCAGTTTTAAAATAGAAAGAAAAACAAATTCTTAAGAAACAAAATTTAGAGATGGAGCCTCAGTGCTCAGCAGGGAGAGCACAAGATTATGTGATTCAAGGACTGAGAATAAGTAGTAATCAGTTCTGTTCCCAGCACTCGGTATCTCTTTATTCTGTGTGGCTTCCACACAACTAAACCCCAGGCTTGGTTTCAGCACCTCAGCATTCTCTCTTCTGCCAAGTCGTGGTGGGAGCAGCCCCAGCAGCGATAGCAATTGCAGCAGGAAGGGGCATCAGAGTAGAGATGTCCATCTGATCTCTTCGGGGCCTCTCTTAATTTTCCCTCACATTAAAAAGATACCAATAGGACATTCAGGTCAGTGACCTGTTTTATGCCTTCTCACCACCTAACCGTCCATCTTTGTCAAACATACACATCACTAACGACTGCCATTCTTAACTCTTATTTGTCTTTGAAGTTCCTTATTTGTTACCCAGGTGGCTCCTTACAATGAGGGCTAATGCTCTAGATTTAGGGAGCCCACACACACTCTGGGAACAGCCTGAAGTCAGAGAGAAGGCATCAAGCTTCTCTTCCTTTCTTGGCTCACTATACCCCCACAAAATAGCTCTCTGGGGAAAAACTCCAAACAGAGCTTAGGTATGGTTCTTGTCTGGAGTCTTCCCAAAAGGATGAATAAAAATGAGGCAACTGTTTATTTCCTCCAGAACTGAACAAATGCTCCTTAAGAAGAAAGACTTTCTTTTGCCTTTCTCTGTATCCCCTGATAGACACTCTTTTTAGGACAGTGCCTGTCACACAGTAGGCACTTAAAAATGCTTGTTGATTTGACTTAATTACCAATTTTTCATTACCCATAACTTGTATAAATAGGTCAGGATTCAGTAGTTTTCATTGCATGCCACATATCTTTCTCATTATTAGTCTTTCTCCTAACTTTGCTGTAACAAAGTGGTATATACAGATGGTATAACTGTATGCAGACAAGTTGATTCAGGACTGACTTCTGTATCAATAAGACTTCTCTTTCTGTCTGTAAAAATATATCAGGTTCATTTGTCGTAGCGTTTTCTGTGTTCACTATACCCAATGCCTACCAATTCTTTTCCCATGAAGTATAGTATCTTTGGTTTCTCTCATTCCTTATTCCTGTCTTCTGTTTTGCAGTAGATTTCTTGACACCATCAACTATTTTCCACCTTCACATTGAAGTCACTGAGTATCAAACTCTATGTTGATTTAATGTGGAGGGTCTTACTAAGTTCTTGAAAGAATTGTTCTAATTGTTCATCCTCTGGCATTGGCAGAGGCCTATGAACCACAAGGAAGCTCATGTCAGTCCTTTTGTAAATATTTATCATGAACATCATGATACGAAATTGCCAAACGTCCCATGAAATTGCCTTTCTTGTTGCTTTCAGGCATATGGTAATACCAACTCAGCCAACTCCTTTCTTCACCTCTCCAAGGAACACCTGCGATGCTTCCTAACATTGAACTGAAACTTTGTCAGAGAAAACAAAGCAAGCTGGGCCTTTCTCTGTTGACAATTATTCAATTATTGTCATTCCATGAGCCATAAGCATGGATCCTATCCATTTCTAATCCATCTCTTTTCCAAATATAGCAAAATGTCCCTTTTTGTTGTCCTTAGGTCTCTGCTCCAGCCTCAGATCATTCTGAGCTTTAGAATACACAATAGTGCCTATAGAGCACTACCCCAGGCTTTTGTATTCTTGTTCTGTCACCTGCTCTTGTTAACAGTGAAGTTCTCCAAACGCCCACATTCATGGATTATATTGTACTAATTACATCAAGTCCCAGAACACTACAAAGACTCTTCAGCAAAAAACCATGATGAAGTGAGAGAGGTTGCTCTAACCATCTATAATAGACAAAGTGTATGAAAACCTCTTATTTCCCAGATGTGCAGCTAGACTGGAAGTCCATTAGTGGAATTATTCCACCAACATATAGATCTAGGATAGGTCTTGCAGAACAACAATGAGCTCTGCCCAGAATTAAGGAGGAGGAGACCACGCTGAAGCTCGTTTGGAAAATGACTCCATTTACAATGATCATCAATTGTTTGCTATAGCAAAAACTCATTTATTTAATACCAAATTCTATTAGTGACTGTTAATCATAAAGCACAATGATATCAGGAGAATTAGGAATAGAAATACTCCCAAAAGATGCACAATAATAATAGCCAACATTTAGAAGGCATCTACTATGTTTCAGGCACTATGCTAAGCACCTTATGATTATCATGTCGTTTTATCCGCACAACAACCCTGTGCTATTATTATCTCTATTTTACAGATGAGGAACCTAAAGGCAAGCACAATGAAGTGACTTGACAAAAGTCATACAGCTAGTAAGTGTCTGAGGCTAGATTTGAACTCAGATCTTCCTGACGCCAGGTCTGGTGCTCTATATCCACTGCGCTATATAAACACATAACAAGGATAAAATACACAGAAGCATATCCTCCACACTGACTCCAATCAAGAAGGGCCTTAAAAGACATTATGGAGGACTTGAATGACCCAAAGCAAAAGTAGCCTTGTTATGTTGCAATAATGACTGACAAAAGACAGGCAGTCTAAGTAGTAGAGTGGTACCTCTGAGGGACAGAGATCCAGGACTGGATCTGTCATTGCATTGGTATACGGAACTCCCAGGTGGGAAAACTCCCTCTACCTACCTTCTATGCAACTTATAGTTTTAAAGTTGTGGAGAGTGCTGAGAAATTAGATGACTTGGCCAGGGTTACACAGTCAGCATGTGTCAGAGGCAGAATTTTAACTCAGGTCTTCTTGGCTCAAAGGCTAGTTATACCATGTTGCATCTTGGTGCCACAAAGATATGAATGAATTAAAAAGAAGATTTCTACTATGTTGAATACACCTTTGGGGGGGGTGTTATGGAAGAACTAGGAAGAGAACAATACAAAATGAAGAGCTGTTAAGATTATAATCTTCATCAAGAGGAGAAGTACCCACATACAACCCCCTCCCTAATTACTACCAAACTATTAAAAAAACAAAGAAAGAAAGAATGGCCCATCCACTGAGCTCCATACTTCGGGGGTCAATTAAATTGTGGCTTTGCCTTTCCCTGGATAACCAATATTGCTCATATCCTATGCTCTCTGTTGGTGCTTTAATTTTTTTTTACTTTTGACTCATTTGTTCTGTGTCTTCCAATCCTAAGAGATCTTTAGCTCCAGGAAACAGATGGATTGTCCGTGATAAATCTACAAACCAGCCCTTACCTGTTGATCTTGACAATTCTCCCATTAAATATCCCACCATAGCATGAATCTTCTGTTTGGGGTTCAATGGCATTGGTCTGTTTCAATAAATACATCAAGTGTTTACTGAGTCCATCGGTGCCATGAAAGGTCCTATGGAAACTGTATATATGAAACAACAGGAACAAAGCATTAACTCAGTTGCACCGTGGTAGAGATACAGTTTCAATATGTACAGTTTCCATATTGTTGTTCACCCTTCTTTTTCAGGTTTGTTCCTGGGTGTGATCCAGAAAAGCTTTACCAATATTAGATATTTCCCTTACCTTGTTAGGGCCCTGTGTTAGCTTATCTTTTTGTTTAACAGGCAAAACCCAGTGAGCAAATGTTTGAATACAATACTGAATGTTTTGAATACATACATATATTATTTATTATTGTTATTTTCAGAATACTTGCTCAAAATGTTCTAATTCCATTTCAACTAGGGTGAGCTGCATCATCATAAGCAGCAGCAGCATCAAAGTATGGAGCATTTTAAGGTTTGCAAAGATGGTTTACTTGTGTTATCGCACTTCATTTAAAGGTAACGTTGCAAAGGCCACCAGACATGGAATCTTTCTGTCACTAACTGTATGGCTTTGTTCAAATCACTTAAGCTGAGTGAGCAAGACTGCTGGGATTCAGAGTACAGTCCTCCAAAGCCTCCTACCAGCCAGGTCCTCCAAAATTTTTGACAATTGGACAATAAAATACCAAGAGTAGACTAAGCCCCCAAATGAAGTATATATGGATTTCCTTAGGAGGAAAAGATTTCTGAGAAATGAGATAGAAAAAGAAAGCCTATAATGTTTGAGGTTGCAGTTTCCTCATCTTTAAAAGGAGGGTATTGAGATAGATGGCCTCTGGTGTCCCTTCTAGCTCAGACTCTATCATCCTTGATTCTCTGAAAGCAGCCTAGGGACAACATGGCCTAAGGGTAAGGGGAGGGTACATTTTGGAGAGAGTAGAGAAGAGTAATAAGGAAGGGATGGTAAATAGAGGGATACCAAAATTGTAGAAAGCTTTCAATGCCAGACCTAGGGGGTTGCAATTTATTGGTTGGAATGTTCTGATCAAAAAGAATTGCCAGATCAAAGAACCATAGGATTTAGAACTTAACTGGTTATTAGAGATCATTTAGTCTAACTACTTTACTTAGCGGACCCTGAAACAGAGGCACACAGTGATAGATTGAAAAGGTAATAACATTAATAGTTAGTATTTATATTTAACTTTAAGGTTTGCAAAGCACTTTAATGATTTAGCTCATTTAATATTCACAGCAACCATGTGAGGTACTTGTGATTATTATCTCCATTTTACAGCTGAGGAAACTGAGGCAAAGAGAAGTCAAATGATTGTTACGATCACACAGCTACTCAGTGCTTTAGGTAGGATATGAACTCAGATCTTCCTGTCCTCTATCTGCTGTGCCAACTAGTACCTAAATTGGTGATGATAGATAGATAGATAGACAGATAGACAGATTTAACCAGACAGATAGATATAACCAGATAGATAGATAGGTGGATAGACAGATATAACCACATAGATAAATGATAGAGGGAGACAGACAGAGAGACAAAACTTTTTTAGGAATTTACTATGTACCAGTTACTCTGCTAAGTGCTAAGGATACACATATAAGCCAGCAAGAGAGGCTTTGTCCTCAAGGACCTTACATTCTAATGCTGAAAGATCTCAAGGATCCCAGGACTAGAGAATGCTTAGAGATCCTCATTTCACCTATGAGGACACTAAAGTCAAGAAAAAGTATGGGATTCACCCAAAGTCACACAGATAGTGAGTGGTGGGGCTAAACTTCAAACCCGATTCCCTGTTTCATGCTTTTTTGACTATACCATTTCCTTTTCACCTTTATAAGTGCTAGCTGACTTCAGTCAGACCTCTATTAGAAGGAATCAAGATCCCAGAGAGGGCAAACAGTTGAAATCTTAAAAGCCTTGGCTAACCAGCTGTGTGTGTCCATTCTAGTGAACTGGGGTGTGGGACTCCCACACCCTCAATCCCAACATATGGCATGGTTGATAAGCAGCACAATGCCCTGTCCAAACTGAAACATTTGAGTAAACACAATGTAATTATTTCCACATTATTCTCTGGAATAGGGGCAAGAATGATGGGAGAATATTTAACTGAAAGAGGGTTCAAAGGTCAATAATAAACCAACACTGATAACTTGTAAGATAATGTTATACACACACACACACACACGCACACACACATAAAGTCAGAGAGAGAGAGACACAGAAAGAGAAGGACCTTCTGGACTAATGCTCTCTGGCATGCAATGATGGGATCCTTTAAGAATTTTATCATCACCCTAACCTTGTGTCTACTGCAGGGGGTAACTGTTTCCCTCATTCAGCTGAATAATAATGGCTATGAAAACATTGTCATTGCCATTGACCCAACTCTGCCAGAGGATGATAAACTCATTCAACACATAAAGGTAAGAGAGCTATAATAATACAGGTCCCCTCAGTGGGAGAGGTTTTCCTCTCAATTAAAGGAGGGTTTGGGGAGATGGTATTTGGGCAGAGAAGAAAGAAACAGAAGACCCGGATTTTCCCTCTACTGTTTATTAACCTCTCTGGGCACTATTAGTTGCCTCATCTATAAATTGGGGATAATAATGTCTGGTGTGGCCTTCAGGCAGCTATACAACTTCCTTGGTTGGAAATGACAAAGTAGCAGGGTCTCCAAGGAGAGATTTTTGCCTACTAGAAGTTCCATAGCTATCAAAATATTTTTAATTTAATGACCCTAGGAGAAGAACCCCTAATGCATCAATACAGAGTGGCAATTGCTCTTTAATGGTCTTGGAAAGTAGCTAGGAATACTGAGAGGTCACATGATTTGTTAAGGGTCACACAGCCAGGTATCATCTCCTCTATGAAGCCCCAGCTGGAAGGAGGCAGGACTCACATTTCTCCAAGGACTTTGGGTATCTCCTTGCATTTATCACCTTTCTCCTTGTATGATAACTATTTGCATATATGGCTCTCCTTCCCCTCCCCTCACCCACCTCCTATTAGACTGCAAACTCCTAAATAACAGAGCCTGTGATGTAGCCATCTTTGTGTCCCCAGTGGTGTTTTGCAAATTTTACGTACTTAAAAGCTATTTCTCAAATTGAGTTTAATTGAGTTATGTCCTGTTGACAGAAAAGTCGCTTAGTGACTGTAAGGTTGGGGAGGAAAAATGTCAGGACCAAAATAGGACATGTGTCAAACCCTGGATGGTTTGAAACTGACTTACAAATCCACCAAGTTTCATGACAGAGGCTGGAGAAGCTTTAGCAAAGACTCTTAAAGCATCCTGATTAGTCTGTCTTCACTGAAAAGTTATTTAATTTAAGGCAAAGAGGAAAATTTACTCTTATTTCGCAAATGAAGGCTCTGAGAGTCTGTTTAAATGTCTTGTTCTAAATTGCAGCTTTTATGGGGCTTTGGGGATGGCAGGCATAACCTTTAGCCTAGAACACCTGACTCCCACTCCAACACAAGTATATATACAACTCTCTGTTTTGACTTAATTAAAATACCACAATCGTCATTGTGAAGTTCAATGACTGGTTGTTTATCCCTCTCTCAGCTGTTAGAATTCCTGATAGATTTGTTCTTTTCACATAGGACATGGTGAAAAATGCTTCAACTTACTCGTATAATGCCACAGAACAAAGATTTTACTTCAAAGACATCTCCATCTTGATTCCTAAGACATGGCAGACAAAACAAAACTGTGAAACACCGGAACTTGAGACCTACAAAAATGTAAGATCATCAAACTCTCATTTTTATTAAACAGCAGGACATTTATGACTTTGTTTTTTTTTTAAAATTCAACTTACTAATAATTATTTTTCTAAAATATTCACTGCAAAAATTACAAGATTTGTTTGTGATGTTCTAAATAACAAATTTTAAAAAAAACAAAACATTTCTAGGCAGACCTCATCATTGAAGTCCCTAATCCCCCAGGCAATGATGTGGCACAAACTGACCACTTTGTACAGTGTGGAGAAATGGGAGAGAGAATTCACTTAACTCCTGACATCATATCTGGGAAAAAGTTTCAGGCATATGGATCAGCAGGTACAGTTATCGATGAAAGTCTAGTAATGCATCATATCTGCAGCATATTTCATAACTTCAGTTTTATAGTACACATAGAATATAGTTCTCTTGATTTGAAAATGCCAATTACCCAAAAAGATTGCAGGGACATTCCTTCTTTTCATCTAGGAATGGGTACCAGTATTTCATTTCTCCTTTGGAAATCTAATTGTTTTAGACTGGTGGTCTCTAAATATTTTTTTTGCCTTTCACATCAGAAAAAAAGGAAAATCATTTCAGTGGCTAAATGGAGGATGCATTGGACTGGCAAGTGATTTGAGGCAGGCAGACCCACCAGCCAGCTATTGCAATAGTCCTCGTATGAGGAGATAAGGGTCTCGACCAGAGAATTTGCAGCATCAGATGAGAGAAGGGGCCATATTCAAGAGATGCTTCAAAGAGAAATCAATGGGTCTTGGGAACAGATTGGATGTTGGGAGTAAGACAGAGGGAGAAATCCTGGATGACACCTAGGTTGTGAGCTTGATGGACTAGCAGGATGGTATTGCTCTCTACAATAATAGGAAGAAGAGGAGAGAGTTTAAGGGAAAAGATAATGAGTTCAGTTGTGGAAACATTGAGTTAAAGAAGTCTACTGCATATCAGTTCAAGATATTTGAAAGGCAGTTGGAGAGTGAGACTGGAGGTCAGCAGAAAGATGAGGGCAGAATAGGTTCATTTGAGAATCATCAGCAAAGAGGTGGTAATTAAATTCGGGGGTTTGATGGATCACCAAGAGAAACAGTACAGGGGGAGAAGAGTGACCATCTTAGAAGCCTGAGGGTCACCTCTTGGGTTAATGCTTTGGCTCCCAAGGGTTCTGGGCCTCTAACTTAGACACCACTCCTCTAGAGAACATACCCAGTTAAAGTATTATTGACATCAAAACTTTATGAATCAGTGTAACATCCTATGTGAACGTAAGAATCTAAAATATTTCCATGAAGGTTCAGGTGTCTAAGAATAGCAGATTATTAAAATGATAGGAGTCAAATAGAACTAATTTGATTGTTAATAAATTCAACAAATATTACCAAGTACCTACCATGTATGAAATACTGCATAAGGTTTAGAAGATAGAGAAATAAAAATTAAACATTCTCTACCCTCAGGTAGCCCATAGTCTACTGGAAGGATACAAGATGAATACAAAGAATTACAAATCAGTGAGGGGTAAAGAGGGAACAAGAGAGATCAGCCAATGAGTTCTAGGACTTTTGGAAAATAGTGTGGACTAATAGGTGGTGGGATCAAGGATGACTTCCCAGAAGAGGTGGTACTAAAATTGAATTCTGAATGAAGATAAGGGTTCTGAAAGGCACATGACAAGAAGGAAGTATATACTAGGAATGGGGCAGGGCTTGGGCAAATATCGAGAGACAGGAGATTACATGTTGAATTCTGAGAGCAGCAAATTATTCAATTTGACTGGAACAGAAAAGGCAGAAAGGGAAGTCATAGGAAAGAGGCAAGTAGGAGTCAGAATCTGGAAGGCTTTAAAGATCAGATTCAGTGCTCTGCATTTCATCCTACTGTACTAGAGTACAAAGAAAGTTTTTTAAAGCAGGGGAGTGACACAGTCAGATGTAGGATCACGGGATCTTACATTTAGAGCTGAAAGGGACCTTAGAAGTAATCTAATCCAATCATTTCATTTGGAACATGAGGAAACTGAGGCCCAGGGACATTAAGTGACTTGCCCAAAGTTACATAAGAAGCTGGGTTTGAGCCAGTATTCATTCTACTGCAGCATAATGCTAGTCAGCATGTCCTCAGAAAAGTATAATACTGAGTAATGTGAGGAGGGAGAGAGGATTAGCAACCAGGGAGAAAGATCAGAGAAGGATTCATGGTAGAGAGAAAGCTTGAACTGAACTTTAAATGAAGATAAAGATTTTGAAAAGCAAAGATACAGAAGGAGGATATTCTAGGCAAGGAGGACTACTAGTATTAAATGCAATAAATGTACCAGGGGCCAAAGCAGAATATGCACTACCCGAGGGACTGAAAACACAGACAACATATAGAATGTCTGAGTGTAGGAAAATGGAGGGAGGGTATCTATAAAATGTCAAGAAATCTATCTAAAGATACACTCCTTCCCCAGAGCATTGGTTAGGCTCCCTCTGATAGATTTGTGTTGTGGGGGCAGGGGAGGTGGGAGGGACATAAGGTGGGCAGACATGGATGAACTGAAATCTCTACCATGGATGATTACAATTCAATTAATGACATCCCAGATTCATGCAAGTATTTAAGTAATTTAAGGGAAGGAGGGAAGGAAGGAAGGAAGGAAGGAAGGAAGGAAGGAAGGAAGGAAGGAAGGAAGGAAGGAAGGAAGGAAAAGGAAACATTTAGCAATAATCTATTATGCTCCAGGCACTTGCTATGTGCTTTACAAATATCTCATAAAATATAAAACTCTAGAAGAAGGGCCTCAGTGCAGTGGGTAATTTATATACAGGTGAACTGTGGGGGACCATGCATTAGAATTTCACAGGAAAAGAAAGCAAACTAGGGTGCAATTTGCACTGATGAATGGAATACTCACCTAGAATTGAGGGAATAACCACATGTTTTTACATTTCAAATATACTTCCACATATAGAATTTTAGTTCATGAATGGGACCATTTGCGGTGGGGAGTGTTTGAGGAATACAATGAAGCCGAGCATTTCTACCAGTCTAATGGAAAAAATGTACCAGTAAGGAATGATTATATTCTTTTAAGTTTTTTGTGAACCACATCAGATTGAAATCATCTTCTCTTGAGTTAATTTTTAAAAATATTTCAATTATCAAGATTGTTTTTCTTTCAACTATAGACTACAACAATATTGTGTATATCATCAATTTCAATATAATCTTTTTTTATATAGTATGTGACAGGTTCCTACCCCAGCATACTTCCAAGCAGAGGCAGTTATATCAAAGCACAGAAATTTTTTTTCTCAATTTGAGGCACAAAATCATCACACACCAACTCTTTGGTGTTGCTATATATGTCTGGAACAGAGAGACTTGTAAACATGGCGTTCCATACAAGCCACCCCTACAGAGATAGACATGTCCCTGCTGCCTCCTCATGACATCAGCAGTACATACTGACAGACAGAGATAGCAGAAGCCCCACAAATATTGGAATATCCCACTCTCATTGTACCCAAGGACCTGCTTGGTCCTTTTCCTCTTTCTCCTCATAAACAACGAGTCAATTTCCTCAAGGTATTGAATGACTTTAGGAGGAAGCACAAGCAACATTCTATTACTTCTCAGTGTTCCACAGTGGGTAATTACATCTCTCAATGAAGGTAAGTGCCAGTATCCTTCCTTATGCAGGCTACGCTTGCTCTTTTCCTGTCCCTGCAGGAAACCCACATTGCTCTCCCTGTTGGGTTCACAAAAGGTTTGGCATCAGTGAATCCAGAAGCATTGATGAAACATATGGTATGCTCTGGGTGCTGTCCTAGGTGCTGGGGATACAAAGGGAAGAGTGAAAGCCTCAGCTCTCAAAGACCTTGAGGGAAATAACCTGTACTTATATACATACAAACACAAAATAGATGTGAAATAAATGCAAGGTAATTGGGAGAGACATGAGTCTTTGTGGTGCCCTTATTTCCTCTACATGCTTGGCTGGGCCAGAGAGCTCTGAGAGATGCTCTTTTGAGAACTTTTCATCTAATGAATGAATGAAACCTTGTGAAAGAAGTCAATGAAAAGCAAATTAGATTCTTAGGAATACAGATAAAAAAACTTGAGCTGCCCCACATATTACTGCTGACAACAACACTGAGCAGCTACTACCATTGCTGAGAATGAGGAAGATTCCCTCTTAATTCCCATGAGTACAATCAAGAGCCTGGAGTCCATCCCTGTGAACAGTACAGTCAGGGACACCAATAAACCTGACCTGGTATTCACTGCAGACAGGCTAGCAGTGGGATATTCCAAGAACCCCACCTGAAATTCCCTGCAGAAGTTCTCTGCCAAACAGAAATTGTTCTTCCTGGCTGCCTGAGACTTTGCTGCATAAATGGGTTGCTTGACAAACACATTTGGTGATGAAGAATGATTGATGTGATAACATCAGGGATACACATAGGTTGGGATGCTTTGTACAAACTGATGTTCTCAAAATCTAATCCTAATTTCTTTTCAGATGTTATGAAGCTATCAGTGGTATAAATCAGGTGTATGAATGTTCCGGTGGCAGCTGTTTAAAAAGATCATGCAGAACAGATCCCAAAACTGAAAAGTTTAACACAAACTGTTTTCTCTTACTTGTTATAGTTCAGACTGAGAAAGCCTCCATCATGTTCATGCAAAGCATCAATTCTGTAAGTATTTGGATTATTCATTCTGAAGTCTCTAAAAAGAAGAAACAGGGCCTGTTCTAACCTTAAGAGCTGACATTTATTTAGCATTAAGGTTTACAAGACACTTTGCCTCTACCTTCTTATTTGATGCTTAGAATGACCTCATTTATCATAACCTTCATTCCTTCTTCACACGTGAGGAAATGGAGACTGGGAGAAATGAAGTGAGTGATGCCTGGTCCCACTGCTATCTCAGGGATCTTTCCTTACCCCAGTCTCTCTATCAGAACATCCGTCCAGATAACCTGAGGTAGGCCCCTTGGGGTAAGCAGCCCCTCAATGAGCCATTATTTCTCAAAAAGGGAAGGCTAAGAATACAAAATCAGGAGATTACAAGGGAATACCACCATCATTGCTCCAATCCTCTTATTTCCCCCTTCCCCAATACACTCTGGACATTCTCTTTTACTTTAAGGTCTTGAAATTAAATACCCTTAAATCCCTAAAATAAATAAGCAAATTTGGGGCTTTGAGAGGGAATACCTTCTTTTTTTTCTTCTTTTTATGACTAAAATGTACACAATAAGAAAAGAAAAAGAAATATATTATAACCTTAAATATTGACACTTAAATACAAAATAAGAAAAGAATAAATATGTCATGTACACAACAGAACATAAAAGGGGACTCAAAATACATAGGAATAAAATTGTATTAAAAGAAAGCCTATATAATAAATACTACATATTGTCTTGAGAGCTGTCCATCTTTTCTTTGCTTCCTTGTAAGTTTTCTTTTATTGTCTGCTGTGCACTTCTTTAAACAATTAACTTATTTATTTTGATTTTAACATTCACTTCCATAAGATTTTGAGTTTTAAATTTTTGTCCCTCCTTCATCTCCAACCTTCCCAAGACAGCATGCACTCTGATATAAGCTCTAAATACACATTCCAATTACAAATATTTTCACATTAGTCTCACTGTAAAGAAGAACTAGAATCAATGGGAAAAACCATGAGAAAGAAGAAACAAACAAAATAAAACAACAAAAAAAGAGCAGATAGTATGCTTCCACATGCATTAAGTTCTTTCTCTGGATAGCAGTTTCCATCATAATTCTTTTAGAGTTGTCTTAGATCTTTGCATTGCTGAGAAGATCTAAGTCTATCAAAGTTAGTCATTGCACGTTGTGGCGATTACTGTGTACAATGTTCTCCTGCTTCAGCTCACTTCAAGCAGCATCAGTTCACGTAACTCTTTCCAAGTTTTTCCGAAGTCTACCTGCTTGTCATTTCTTAAAGCACAGCAGTATTCTATCATATTCATATGCCACAAGTTGTTCAGCCATTCCCAACTGATATACATCCCATCAATTCCAAATTCTTGGCCACCAGAAAAAGAGCTATAAGTATTTTTGTACATGTGGGTCCTTTTCCCATTTTTATGATCTCTTTGGGACATAGACCTAGAAGTGTTTGCTGGGTTACAGGGTGCATACTTTTATAGCCTTTTGGGCATAGTTCCAAATTGCTCTCCAGAATGGATGGATCAGTTCACAACTTCTCCAAAAGGCATTAGTCTTCCAATTTGCCAACATCTTCTCAAACATTTATCATTTTCCTGTTTTGTCATGTTAGCCAAGCTGATAGGTGCGATGTAGTACCTCAGAATTGTTTTGATTTGCATTTATTTTATCAATAGTGATTTACAACATTTTCTCAATGACTATAGATCACCTTAATTTCTTCCTCTGAAAACTGCCTATTCATATACTTTGACCATTTATCAACTGGGGAACAACTTGTATTTTTATCAATTTGACTCAGTTCTCTATCCATTTTAGAAATGAGGTCATTATCAGAGACACTGGTTGTAAAAAATTGTTTCCCAACTTTCTGCTTCCCTTCTAATCTTGGTTGCATCAGCTTTGTTTGTGCAAAACCTTTTTAATTTAATGTAATCAAAATAATCCATTTTGCATTTCATAATGTTCTCTATCTCTTGTTTGGTCATAAATTCTTCCATTCTCCATAAATCTGTCAAGTAAACTATTCCTTGCTCTCTCTGTTTACTTATAGCATAGCCTTTATATCTAAATCATGTGCACATTTTGACTGTATCTTGATATACAGTGTAAGATGTTGGTCTGTGTCTAGTTTCTATACTACTATTTTCTAGTTTTCTCAGTAGTTTTTTGTTAAATACTGAGTTTTTATTCCAGAAGCTGGAGTCTTTGGGTTTATCAAACAGTAGATTACTATAATCATTGACTATTGTATCTTGCATGCCTAAACCTATTCTACTGGTCTACCACTCTATTTCTTAGCCAGTACCAAATAGTTTTGACGATTGCTTCTTTATAATACAATTTAAGTTCTGGTATGACTAGAACACTTTTCCTTGCATTTCTTTTCATTAATTCCCTTGATGTTCTGGACCTTTTGTTTTTCTAGATGAATTTTGTTATTTTTCTAGCTCTATAAAATAATTTTTGGTAGTTTGATTGGTATGGCACTGAATAACTAAATTAATTTAGGTAGAATTGTTATTTTCATTATATTAGCTCAGCCTACCCACGAGCAACTGATATTTTTCAATTATTTAGATCTGACTTTATTTGTGTGTAAAGTGCTTTGTAATTGTGTTCATATAGTTCCTGGCTTTCTTTTGGCAGGTAGACTACCAAATGTTTTATAGTGTGCTATAGTAACTTCAAATGGAATTTCTCTTTCTATATCACTGTTGGCTTTGTTAGTAATATATAGAAATGCCAATGATTTATGTGGGTTTATTTTATATCCTGCAACTTTGCTTAAGTTTTTTTATTATTTCAAGTAGTTTTTTACTTGGTTCTCTAGGATTCTCTATGTTTGCCATCTTATCATCTGCAAAGAATGATAGCTTTGTTTCTTCTTCGCCTGTTCTAATTCCTTCAATTTCTTTTTCATCTGTTATTGTTAAAGCTAACATTTGTAGTACAAAGTGGGGATAATGGACATCCTTGTTTCACTCCCGATCTTATCAGAAATACTTCTAGCTTATCCCAATTACATATAATGCTTGCTGATGGTTTCATATAAATGCTACTTATCATTTTAATGAAGGCTCCATTTATTCTTATCCTCTCCAGTGTTCTTAATAGGAATGGGTATTTCATTTTGTCAAAAGCTTTTTCCACATCTGAGATAATCATATCATTTCTGTTAGTTTGTTGTTCATATGGTCAATTATGCTGATAGTTTTCCTAATACTGAACTAGCCCTGCATTCCTGATATAAATCCTACCTGGTCATAGTGTATTATCCTTGAGATAAGTTGCTGTAATCCCTTTGCTAATATTTTATTTAAAATTTTTGCATCTATCTTCATTAGGGAAATTAGCCTATAATTTTCTTTCTCTCTTCAGGCTCTTTCTGGTTTAGGGATCAGCTCCATGTTTGTATCATAAAAAGAATTTGGCAGTATTCCTTTGGTATTTTCCCTAATAATTTATATAGTACTGCAATTAATTGTTCTTTAAAGGCTTGATAGAATTAACTTGAAAAGCCATCTGGCCCTGGAGATTTCTTCTCAGGGAGTTCATTGATTGTTCAATTTATTTTTCTGAAATAGGGTTACCTAAGTATTTTATTTCCTCTTCTGTTAATCTGTGTAATTTATCTTTTTCTAAATATTCATTCATTTTACTAATATTATCAAATTTATTGGCATACAATTGGGCAAAATAACTTCTAATTATTGTTTTAATGTCCGCTTCATTGGTGGTGAATTCACCCTTTTCATTTTTGATACTGGTAATTTGGTTTTCTTTTTTCTTTTTGTAAAAATCAAATTAATCAAGGTTTATCTATTTTATTGTTTTTTTTTCATACAACTACATAGTTTTGTTTATTAGCTTTTTTCTTAATTTTGATTTTATTAATCTTTCTTTTGATTTTCAGAATTTCTAATTTAGTATTGAATTGGAGAGTTTTAATTTGTTGTTTTTCTAGCTTTTATAGTAGCATACCCAATTCATTGATCTTCTTTCTCTATTTTATTCATGTAAGCATTTAGAGATATAAAATTTCCCCTACAAACTGCTTTAGTTTTGGTATGTTGTCTCATTATTGTCACTCCCTTAGATGAAGTTATTGATTGTTTTTTGGATTTATTGTTCCATCCACTCATTCTTTATGATTTGATAATTTAGTTTCCAATTAATTTTAGTCTATCTTTTCATAGCCCTTTATTACATGTAATTTTTATTGTATCATGATCTGAAAATGATGCATTTAATATTTCTGCCTTTTGGCATTGGATTGTGAGGTTTGGTGCCCCAAAAGAAGGTTAATTTTTGTGTAGGTGCCATATACCACTGAGGAAAAAGGTATATTCCTTTTTATCCACATGCAGTTTTCTCCAGTGGTCTACCATATCTAACTTTTCTAAAATTCTATTCACCTCTTTAACTTCTTTCTTGTTTAATTCACAATTAGATTTATCTAGTTCTGACAGGGGGAGGTTGACGTCCCCAACTAGTAGAGTTTTGTTGTCTATTTCTTCCTGTAACTCCCTTAACTTCTCCTCTAAGAATCTGAATGCTACACCACTTGGTGCATACAAATTTAGTAATGATATTACTTCATTGTTTATGGTTCCTTTTAGCAGGATGTAGTTTCCTTCCTTATCTCTCTTAATTAGATCTATTTTTGCTTTTGCTTTCTCTGAGATCAGGATTGTTATCACTGTTTTGTTTTCATTTTTTGTTTGTTTGTTTTTATTTCAGATAAAGCATAACATATTCTACTCCAGCTTTTTACCTTTACACTGAATGTATCCCCCTGCTTCAAATGTGTTTCTTGCAAATGACATTTGTAAGATTTTGGTTTTTAATCCACTCTGCTATCCACTTCTGTTTTATAGGAGGGTTCATCTCATTCACATTTACAGTTATGACTACTATCTCTGTCTTTCTCTCCATCCTATCTTTGCCTTTGTTTATGCTTTTCACTCTCCTTTCTCCATTTCCCTCCTCACTAGAATTTTGCTTTTGACCATTTACGCCCTCAATCTGCCCTCCCTTGTATGCTTAACAACTGACTCTCTGGGGAAAAAAATATACGCAAGACACATTTTAAGTGTCAACTGCATTGTTTACATTGTCTCTTCACTTTCCCAAGTCTAAACCACTTTGTCAAACTCAAACGGAAATGAGCCCATCAATCCATGCAGAAGGATCCCTTTACCTGGATAATGACGAGGTTTTAAAATGTAATCTTATCTGTATTTCATTGTTTATTTTTATTTATTTTGTCAAATATTTCCCTATCTGGTTTCCATGTGCATGGGCTACCTGTTTGTCATCCTGAGATATTCAATGAAACAGTAAGCTTAGCCCTGATTTGTAGTATTTGCTGATTCCTGAGGTGCAAATGCTCATACCGAAAATCCAACTATTGACTCTTGACAGCTCCTTAGAGTTGGTTCCAGCACACTCAGCCTGCAGTTCCAGAGACCATTTCTGAGGGGTCCTCTAGGTCAAAACTATTTCATAATAATACTAAGCCATTTTAATTTCTAATATAGTAAAGATATAAGTAGGTAAAACAAACATAAACACAAGGTCTTGAGGGAAGGATCCTCAATAATTTTTTAGTATGGGGCACCTAGGTGGCACAGTGGATAGAGCACCAGCCCTGGAGTCAGGAGGACCTGAGTTCAAAGCTGGCCTCAGGCACATAACACTTAACTATCTATGTGACCCTGGGCAAGTCGCTTAACCCCATTGCCTAATAAAAGCAAAAATAATAATAATAATAATAATAATAATAATAATAATAATAATTTTTTAGTATAAAAGAATCTCAGGACCTACTTATCTAGTGCAACGTATTCACTATGCAGGTGAGGAAACTAAGGTTAAATGACTTGGAGAAGACAGTGGAAGGGGCAAGCCTAGAATTGCAGGAGTGTTGAAGAGTTTTTCTTTTTAAAAAAAATTATTAATTTATTTTGATTTACGAACAATCACTTCCACATGTTTTTGAGTTGAAAATTTTTCTCCCCCTTCCTCCCCATCACCCTCCCCAAAACGGCGCACAATCTGATAGAGGCTTTACATTTGCATACCCATTAAACATATTTTCACATTAGTGAAGTTGTAATTAAAAATTAAAACCAATAGGAGGAACCATCAGAAAGATGAAACAAAACTCAACAAAAGGTAAAAATAAGTGAGAGTGATTTGACTTCCATACTTCTTTCTTTGGATGTGGACAGCATTTTCCATCCTGAGGCCTCTGCAGATGTCTTAGATCCTCGTAATGTGGAGAAGGGTTCAGTTTAACAATATTAGTCATCGCATAACATGGCTGTTATTGTGTACAAAGTCCTCTTGGTTCTGCTCACTTCACTCAGCATCAGACCATATAAGCCTTCCCAGGTTTTTCTGAAGTCAGACTGTTCATCATTTCTTATAGCACAATAGTATTCCATTACATTCATATACCACAACTTGCTCAGCCATGCCCCAATTGATGGGCATCCTCTCAATTTCCAATTCTTCACCACCACAAAAAGAGCTGCTATGAATATTTTTGTACATGTGGGTCCTTTTCCCATTTGTTTGATCTCTTTGGGATATAGCCCTAGAAGTGCTATTGCTGGATCAAAGGGTATGCACATTTTTGTGTAGCGATTTAGGCATAGTTCCAAATTGTTCTCCAAAATGGTTGGATCATTTCACAACTCCACCAACAATGTATTAGTGTTCCAATTTTCCCACATCTTCTCCAACATTTATCATTTTCCTATTTTGTCATGTTGGCCAATCTGATAGGTGTGATGTGGTACCTCAGAGTTGTTTTGATTTGCATTTCTCTAATCAATAACGATCTAGAGCATTTTTTCATATGACTATAGATGGCTTTAATTTCTTCATCTGAGAACTGTCTGTTCATATCCTTTGACCATTTATCAATTGGGGAATGGCTTGTGTTCTTATAAATTTGTCTTAATTCTCTCTATATTTTAGAAATGAGGCCTTTATCAGAAAGACTGGTTGTAAAAATTCATTCCCAATTTTCTACCTTCCTTCTAATCTTAGTTGCATTGGCTTTGTTTGTGCAAAAACTTTTCAATTTAATGTAATCAAAATTATCCATTTTGCTTTTCATAATGTTCTCTATCTCCTGTTTGGTCATGAATTCTTCTGTTCTCCATAGATCTGATAGGTAAAGTATTCCTTGTTCTCCCAGTTTACTTATAGTATCACCCTTTATAACTAAATCATGAACCCATTTTGACTTGATTTGGGTATGTGGTGTGAGATTTGAGCCTATGCCTAGTTTCTGTCATACTCTTTTCCAGTTTTCCCAGCAGTATTTTTCAAAGAGTGGGTTCTTATCCCAGAAGCTGGGGTCTTTGGGTTTATCAAATAATAGATTACTATAGTCATTGACTGCTGTGTCTTGCATATTTAATCTATTCCACTCATCCACCTCCCTATTTCTTAGCCACTACCAAGAAGTTTTGATGATTGCTGCTTTATAATACAATTTAAGATCTGGAATTGCTAGGCCACCTTCCCCTTGCATTACTTTTCATTAGTTCCTTTGATATTCTGGACCTTTTGTTGTTACAAATTGATCTTGTTATTATTTTTTCTAACTCTATAAAATAATTTCTTGGTAGTTTGATTGGTATGGCACTGACTAAGTAAATTAGCTTAGGTAGGACTGTCATTTTTATTATATTACCTTGGCCTACCCATGAGTGACTGATGTTTTTCCAATTATTTAGATCTGATTTTATTTGTAAGAAAAGTGTTTTGTAATTGTGTTCATAGAGTTCCCAGGTTTGTTTCGGGAGGTAGACTCCTAAATATTTTATAATGTCTACAGTAAGTTTCAATGGGATTTCTCTTTCTATCTCTTGCTGTTGGGCTTTGTTGGTAATATATAGAAATGCTGATGATTTATGTGGGTTTATTTTATAGCCTGCAACTTTGCTAAAGTTGTTTATTATTTCAAGTAGTTTTTTACTTCATTCTCTAGGATTCTTTAAGTATACCATCATGTCATCTGCAAAGAGTAATAGCTTTGTTTCTTCTTTGCCTATTCTAATGCCTTCAATTTCTTTTTCTTCTCCTATTGCTAAAGCTAAGGTTTCCAGTACAATATTGAATAACAGTGGTGATAATGGACATCCTTGTTTCACCCTCAATCTTATTGGAAATGCTTCTGGCCTGTCCCCATTACATATAATGCTTGCTGAAGGTTTTAGATAATGCTATTTATTATTTTAAGGAAGACTCCATTTATACCTATGCTTTCTATGTTTTTAATAGGAATGGGTGTTGTATTTTATCAAAAGCTTTTTCTGCATTTTGAGATGATCATGGTTTCTTTGGTTTTGTTGTTGATATGCTCAATGATGCTGATAGTTTTCCTAATATTGAACCAACCCTGCATTCCTGGTATAAATCCTACCTGGTCATAGTGTATTATTCTTGTGATAAGTTGCTGCAATCTACTTGCTAGTATTTTGTTTAAAATTTTTGCATCTATATTCATTAGAGAAATTGGTCTATAATTTTCTTTCTCTATTTTGACTCTTCCTGGTTTAGGTATCAACACCATATTTGTATCATAAAAAGAATTTGGTAAGACTCCTTCTTCACCTATTTTCCCAAATAGTCTATATAGTATTGGAATTAATTGTTCTTTAAATGTTTGATAGAATTCCATGTAAATCCATCTGGCCCTGGAGATTTTTTCCTAGGGAGTTCATCAATGGCTTGTTCAATTTCTTTTTCTGAGATGGGGTTATTTAAGTATTTTACTTCCTCTTCGTTAATCTGGGCAATTTATATTTTTGTAAATATGTATCCATTTCACTAAGATTGTCAAATTTGTTGGCATATAGTTGGGCAAAATAATTCCTAATTATTGTTTTAATTTCCTCTTCCTTGGTGGTAGCTTCACCCTTTTCATTCTTGATACTAGTAATTTGGTTTTCTTCTTTTTTTTTTTAATTAAATTAACCAAAGGCTTATCTATTTTATTGGTTTTTTCATAAAACCAGCTCTTAGTTTTATTTATTAGTTCAATAGTTTTCTTAATTTCAATTTTATTAATTTTTCCTTTGGTTTTCAATATTTCTAATTTGTGTTTAGTTGAGGATTTTTAATTTTTTTTTTCTAGTTTTTTTAGTTGTATGCCCAATTCATTAATCTCCTCTTTTTCTATTTTATTTATGTAAGCATTTAGAGATATAAAACTTCCCCTAAGAACTGCTTTTGCTGCATCCCATAGGTTTTGGTATGTTGTCTCATTATTGTCATTCTCTTGAATGAAATTATTGATTGTTTCTATGATTTGTTGTTTGACCCAATCATTTTTTAGGATTAGATTATTTAGTTTCCAATTATTTTTTAGTCTATCTTTCCATGGCCCTTTATTACATATAATTTTTATTGCATCATGATCTGAAAAGGATGCATTTAATATTTCTGCCTTTCTGCATTGGATTGTGAGGTTTTTATGCCCTAGTACATGGTCAATTTTTGTGTATGTGCCATGTACTGCTGAGAAAAAAGTATATTCCTTTCTATCCCCATTCAGAGCTATCATACCTAACTTTTCTAATGTTCTATTCACCTCCTTAACTTCTTTCTTGTTTATTTTGTGGTTAGACTTATCTAGTGCCAAGAGAAGGGGAGGTTCAGGTGCCCCACTAGGATGGTTTTGCTGTCTATTTCTTCCTGTAACTCCCTGAACTTCTCCTGTAAGAATTTGGATGCTATACCATTTGGTGCATATATGTTTAGTAATGATATTACTTCATTGTCTATGGTGCCTTTTAGCAGGATGTAGTTTCCTTCCTTATCTCTTTTGATTAGATCTATTTTTGCTTTTGCTTTGTCTGAGATCAGGATTGCTACCCCTGCTTTTTTTACTTCAGCTGACAGCATAATATATTCTGCTCCAGCCTTTTACCTTTACCCTGTATGTGTCACTCTTTTTCAAATGTGTTTCCTGTAAACAACATATTGTAGGATTATGGTTTTTAATCCATTCTGCAATCCGTTTTATGGGAGAGTTCATCCCATTCACATTCACAGTTATGATTACTATCTGTGTCTTTTTCTCCATCCTTTTCCCCCTATTTATGCTTTTCTTTCTCCTTTTTCCTTTCCCCCTTCACTAGTGTTTTGCTTTTGACCACGCCTCCTTCAGTCCCTCCCCCTTTTATTATCCCTTTCCCTTTTCTTCCCCTTTACTCTTACTGCTTCTTCCCTCCCTTCTTTCCCCCCCTTTTCTTTCCCCTTTTCCCTCCTACTGCCTATAGGGCAAGTTAGATTTCTATACCTAACTGATTATATTATGCCCTTCTTGAGCCAAATCTGATGAGAGTAAGGTTCAAACAATGCTCCCCCCTTCTTTCCCTCTGCTGTAATAGGATTTTGTGTCTTTTCCTGTAATGTAATTTACCCTTGTCTGCCTCCTCCTTTCTCAGTACATTTTCTAAGATCAGATTGATCCACTTATTTGGATCCATTTAACCCACTTGATTAGATTTTTTTTTATCATTACATCAAAGTCAACTAATATCCACCCTCTTTATGTATACTCCTTTAACAAGGTGTAATAACAATACAGTTCTCAAGGGTTGCAAGTCTCATATTCCCTTATAGGGGTTTAAACAGCCCCCCCCATTAACAACATATTGTATCCTTCTGTCCCATTTACCTTTTTAAGTCCTTCTTGAGTCCTGTACTTGAAGATCAAATTTTTTTTGAGCTCTGGTCTTTTTATCAGGAAAGTTTGGAAGTCTCCTATTTTGTTGAATATCCACCTCCTCCCTTGAAAAATGATGCTCATTTTTGCTGGGTAATTGATCCTTGGCTGCATTCCAAGCTCCTTTGCCTTACGAAATATCATGTTCCATGCCCTGCGGTCTTTTAATGTAGAAGCTGCAAGGTCCTGTGTAATCCTGACTGTGGTTCCATGATATTTAAATTGTTTCTTTCTGGCTGCTTGCAGCACCTTCTCTTTCATCTGGTAATTTTGGAATTTTGCTATTATATTCCTTGGTTTGTCAATTTGGGATCTCTTTCAGGTGGTGATGGTGGATTCTTTCTATGGTTATTTTCCCTTCTGGTTCTAGGACTTCTGGGCAGTTTTCCTTTATGATTTCCTGAAAGATACTGTCCAGGCTCTTTTTTTCATCATGATTTTCAGGTAGTCCAATAATTTTTAAATTGTCTCTCCTGAGTCGATTTTCCAGGTCGGTTGTTTTACTGATGAGGTATTTTACATTTTCATCTATTTTTTCATTTTTTTGTTTCTGTTTGACTGATTCTTGCTCTCTCATAGAGACATTAGTTTCCATTTGTCCAATTCTAGTTTTTAACAGATTGTTTTCTTCTGTTAGTTTTTGTACTTCCTTCTTCAATGGCCAATTGTGTTTTTTAGGGACTTGTTTTCTTCAGTGTACTCTTCTGTTAGTTTTTGTCCTTCCTTCTTCAATTGGCCAATTGTGTTTTTTAGGGACTTGTTTTCTTCAGTGTATTTTTTTTCCAATTGGCCAATTGTATTTTTGAAGGACTCTTCTACCTCTCTCATTTGACTATTAAAATCCTTCTTGAGCTCTTCTAAGAAGGCTTTTTGGGCTTCAGACCAGTTCATATTCCCTTTTGTTGTTGCAGATGTGGGTTTGTTGACAATGTTGTCCTCTTCAGAATTTCTGTCTTGATCTTCACTCTTCTCATAATATGAATCTATGGTACGTTTCTTTTTACTCATGGTGTTTCTTTATTCCCTGGCCTTTAAAGAGATTGAGCTCTCCTGCTGGGGAACAGAGGGTACTGACCCAAGCTTCTTGTGTTGGGAGCCTAGGTCTTGGTCACTGGCTTTGTGCTGGGGCCTCTTATGCTGGCAATTGGAGACTGTAGGTTTCTGGCAGCTTACCTTGTGTTGGGCTGGAATCAGCAAGGCTGGAACTTTCAGGCAATTCTAGGTTGCCTGCTTTTCCTTTCCTTTAGCTTTCTTCAGCTCCTTTTAGATGGGTGCTGCAGGGTGTTTATCTGCCTGGGGCCCCTGTTTGTCTCCCTTTTCTGCTAATGCACTGGGAGATTCCTTTGTGGAGTGCCGAGGCACCTGGTGGTTTTCTGAGCTGATTTCTGCCGTTCCCCCACTCTCACTGAGGCACTCAGAGGTCCAGGTGTTGGTGTTTGCCTGCTTTACCACCTGGGCTTCAGGATTTCTTCACAATTGGAGGCTGCAGGGCCCAGATAGCTCACCTGGTGTTGGGTTAGAATCAGCAAGGCCAGGGCTATAGGAAGCCTTTAGGTTGTTTTCTTCACCTTCTTTTAGATGAATGCCACAGGGTACTTATTCGCCTGGCGCCCCTTATAGTTCTGCCTCCCTTATTTTTCTTGAGGCACTGGGAGACCCGTTTGCTGGGCTGCTGAACTGCTGCTCCCATCTTTCTTCTAGTTCAGGTGTTCCAGGGTTTTTTTTTTCTGGGGTGTTATTTTCTGGGTTTTCAGAGGTTGACAGGGGAGAGTGAGAGTGACTACCTTTTCACTCTGCCATCTTGACTCCCGGAAGTCTGAAGAGTTTTTCAAATGAACTACTTTCCCCCCCCTAAATCACCATTGGGTTGCTAGTTGGATTTATTGTATTAATGGTTTATAGAATCGGTTCTTCACCTGTTTTGTGTCATGGATTCCTCATTATTCTGAAGACTTTGGACCCTTTCTGATAATCAAGTTTTAAGTGCATAAAATAAGACACTCAGGATTACAAACAAAACCAATTATGTTTTTATTAATTTATTTTTAGTTTTCAACATTTACTTCCATAAGCTTTTGAGTTTTAAATTTTCCCCCTTCCCTCCCCTAGACAGCACGCAATAGGCTCTACATATACATTCCTACTAAACATATTTTCATGTTAGTCATTTTACAAAGAAGAATTAGAACCAATAGGAGTAACCAGAAGAAAGAAGAAACAAAACAAAACAGAATTTTTTAAAAAAGCAAATAGTATGCTTCAATCTGCATTCAAACTCCATAGTTCTTTCTTTCTTTCGATGAGGATAATATTTTTCCATCCTGAGACTGTTGGAGATGTCTTAGATCCTTGCACTGCTTAGAAGAGCTAAGTCTATCAGTTAGTCATTGTACATTGTGGCTGTAACTGTGTATAATGTTCTCCTGGTTCTGCTCACTTCACTCAGTATCAGTCCATACAAGTCTTTCCAGGTTTTTCTGAAACCTGCTTGCTAATCATTTCTCATAGCACAATAGTATTCCATTACATTCATATACCACAACTTATTCAGCCATTCTCCAAGTGATGGGCATTCCCTCAACTTCCACTTTTTTGCCATTACAAAAAACATCTGCTATAAATATTTTTGTACACGTCAGTCCTTTTCCCATTTTTATGTTCTCTTTGGGATACAGCCCTAGAAGCACTACTGCTAGGTCAAAAGGTATGCACATTTTTATAGCCCTTTGGGCAGAGTCCCAAATTGCTCTCCAGAATGAAAGTCAACTATATTTAAAAAGGCATTAAGAATGTCTTTTCAAAATCTAGTTCATAGACCCAGGTTAGGAAGCCCTGGTTTATGTTTTTTATGTTAAGCAGGCATTTGGGCTTTTTCAGGTGGTTGAATTTTGTACAGAAAAGAACCATAACAAAGATGCTCCAAATGCTCAAAACCAGAAGTGCAACCTCAGGAGCACATGGGAAGTGATACAAGAATCAGAAGACTACAAGACATCCACTCCTATGACAGCACAAAATCCTCCTGATCCAAGCTACTCATTGAAACAGTTTCCAAGAAAGGATACTGTGCTTAGTTCTGGATAAGTCTGGAAGCGTGGCGGTAAGCCAAACCTGCCCCATTCTCCTGGTGGTGGGAGGGGTGTGTTGACAGCACATGGCGGACCCTCAGAATCTTGGGCTTGTTGGAAATGACATTGATTTTGTGGTTTAAAAGAAACTAAGAGCAAGGAATCACTCACCCTTCATCAAGTTTCCCCTCATACTCATACTCCCTCTCCTCCTCTTTCTCCAATAAAGATTCATGGTGAATTATCCCTTGTATCAAGATGACATTTTGATTGTCAAAGAGTGACTAAACTAAGAATTTACTCAAAATTAATTTCCAAGCACATGAGAATCTATAGTCCCTGTTAACCAAACTATCCAATCAACTTTGTATGATGTCATATTTCTCCTTTGTTGATGATTGTGAAAAATTATCAAATATTCTATCTAAAAATGCAGCACAGATTCCACACTTTAAAAGACTGGCAATTTCATTAATGTGGGCATGCTTTACCACATCTCTCCCCACTGATTAAAATGGCTTAGCAGTCCCAGCATACAAGTTCATTAGTTTCCTTGGTCAAAAATTATTCACTAAGAGACAATGAGATATAGAGGATGGAGAGCTAACCTCTGAGTCAGGAGGATCTGGTTTCAGTTCCCGTATCTGGTATGTATTGGTTAGAAAATTCTCTGAAACTGTAAGTTTCAGAGGAGGTGCCAACCGGCCCTGGTACAGAGACTTACCTCATGTGGGATTTCCCTATACCAATGAAATCACAGGTGTCGTCCCTATTCTACATGGTAGTTCATCCATGGTGATATGGCTCTAATTAAAAGGCAAAAACATTTCATAGACTTCTTTCATCTACTAAGCCCAACATTCACAACCATGCTCCCACTTAACATACCATTCTTCAATGTTTTCAGAATCTGCTAATTTCTTTTTTTAAAATATAAATTTATTTATTTTTAGTTTTCAATGTTCACTTCCACAAGTTTTTGAGTTCCAAATTTTTGCCCCATCTCACCCTTCCCCCCACCCCAAGATGGCATGCATTCTGAATACCCCTTCCCCTAGTGTGTCCTCTCTTCTATCTCTCCCCCCTTCTCTTATCCCCTTCCCCTTCTATTTTCCTGTAGGGCAGGATAGACTTCTACAGCCCATCTCCTGTATTTCTTATTTCCCAGTAGCATGTGAAAACATTTTTTTAAATATATGTTTTTGAAACTTTAGCTTTCAAATTTTCTCTCTACCCCACCCACCCTCATTGAAAAGGCAAACAGCTCAATATACGTTATACATGTGCAGTGATGCAAAACACTTCCTTAGTAGACATGTGAAAAACTAACTCTATTTCCCTTAATCCTATCCTGCCCTCTCATTTATTCTATTCTTTCTTTTGACCCTGTCCCTCCTCAGAACTATTTACTTCTGATTACCCACTTTCCCAATCTGCCCTCCTCTCTATCATCCCCCCCGCTCTCCTGTCCCCTTCTCCTCTTATTTTCCTGTAGGGCAAGACAGATTTCCATACCCAATTGAATGTGTATGTTATTCCGTCCTTAAGCTGAATCCTATGAGAATAAGATTCCCTCATTCCCTCTCACCTTCCCCTGTTTCCCATCCACTGCGAGAGACTTTTCTTTTCTTTCTTTTTTTTTTTGTGAGATAATTTACCCCATTCTACCTCTCCCTTTCTTCTCCGAGTATCATCCTCTCTCATCCCTTAATTTTGTCCTCCAGATATGATCCCTTAATCTTCAACTCACCCTGTGCCCTCTATCTATCTATCTATCTATCTATCTATCTATCTATCTATCTATACATACATACAATTTTTTTCCTTCAACTACCCTAATACTGACAAAATTCTCATGAGTTACAAATATCATCTTTCCATGCAGGAATGTAAACAGTTTAATCTTAATAAGTCTCTTATGATTTCTCTTTCCTGTTTACCTCTTCATGTTCTACTTGAATCCTGTATTTGAAAGTCAAATTTTCTATTCAGCTCTGGTGTTTTCATCAGGAATGCTTAAAAGTCCTCTATTTCACTGAATGACCATGTTTTCCCCTGAAGGATTATACTCAGTTTTGCTGGGTAGGTGATTCTTGGTTGTAATCCTATCTCCTTTGCCCTCCAGAATATTATATTCCATGCCCTGTGGTCCCTTAATGTAAAAGCTCATAAATATTGTGTTATCCTGACTGTGTTTCCACAGTATTTGAATTGTTTCCTTCTGGCAGCTTGTACTATTTTCTCCTTGACCTGGGAACTCTGGAATTTGGCTACAATATTCCTAGGAGTTTTCCTTTGGGTATCTCTTTCAGGAGCAGATCTGTGTATTCTTTCAATTTCTATTTTGCCCTCTAGTTCTAAAATATCAGAGCAGTTTTCCTTGATAATTTCTTCAAAGATGATGTCTAGGCTCTTTTTTTGATCATGGCTTTCAGATAGTCCAATAATTTTTCAATTCTCTCTCCTGGATCTATTTTCCAGGTCAGTTGTTTTTCCAGTGACTTATTTCACATTGTTTTCTAATTTTTCATTCTTTTGGATTTGTTTTACAGTGTCTGGATTTCTCATAAAGTCACTAGCTTCCAATTGCTCTATCTTAATATTTAATGAAGTGTGCTTCTTCAGTAATCTTTTGGACTTCCTTTTCCATTTGGCCAATTTTTCTTTTTAGGGCATTTTTCTCCTCATTGGCTTTTTGGACCTCTTTTGCCATTTGGGTTAGGTTATGCTTTAAGGTGTTATTTTCCTCAGTATTTTTTTGGGTCTTCTTTAGCAAGCTGTTGACTTGTTTTTCATGATTTTCGTGCATCACTCTCATTTCTCTTCCCAGTTTTTCCTCTACTTTCCTTACTTGCTTCTATAAATCCCTTTTGAGCTCTTCCAAGGCCTGGGACTGATTCATATTTTTCTTGGAGACTTTGGATGTAGGAGATTTGATTTTGTTGTCTTCTTCTGGTTGTATATTTTGATCTTCTTTGTCACCAAAGTAAGATAATATAGTCTGATTCTTCTTGTGCTGCTTACTCATGATCCCAGCCAATTCCTTGAGTTTTAAACTCCTTGTTAAGGTAAGAGTCTCCTTCCAATGTGGAGAATGTACTGTCCCAAGCTTCAGGAGTTTGTATAGCTGTTTTCAAGATACTTGTAGGGACATGTAAATTTTCAGTTCTTCCAAAATGGTATGATAAGGGGTGAGGTGTTTACTCCTTTCCTGGCCTGTGACCACAAGTACTCCTTTCTGTCCCATAACTGTGAGGAGGGGTTCCTCTGTACAGTCACTACAAGCAACTCCATGCCAGCACTCCTCCTCACCGGAGCAGTGCTGCCCAGAACTGTTACCCAGATCCACATACGGGCAAAGCAAGAGATTCCTGCCTCAGCACTGGCAAAGAGATCCCTGCAATTGCCCTCTGATCAGCCACTGGATTCCCCCTCAGTCTGTGGGCCAGAAGCTCGGGAAGCAGCTTCCCCTCCCCGGGCCACGCTGTTGGGGAATGGAACTGAAACTCCTCCTTCCTCTCTGAGCACCACAGAAACAGACTTTTCCCACTGACCTTCTAAGTTTTCTTTGGGATTGGTGGATTGAGGAGTCTGGAAACCACCACAGCTGTCTGCAATTCAGTCCTCTGAGGCCTGCTCCAGGTTTGCTTCAGCCTGCACGACCATGCCGCACACTGCGCTCCTAGCCCAGCATGATACACCTTTCTGATCAATCTTCCAGGTTGTCTTGGGCCGGAAATTTGTTTCACTCTCTCTTTTTGGTGGGATCTTCTGCTTCAGAATTTGTTTAGAACCATTTTTTATGAGTATTTGGAGGGATTTGGGGGACAGCCCAAGAAAGTCACTGCTTTCACTCTGCCATCTTGGGTCCAACCCCAGAATCTGCTAATTTGTTAACAAGGGTCCACCAATGTACAGAAAAACCCTGCCACCATTTAAGCTTTGAGAGTTACTGTGGCTGAAACATGCATTGCACCTATGGTTACCCTGGCAATGTGTCTCTAAATTTAGGTGGCCTTATCCTCAGATAGCAAACATACAGCCTACCTCTAAGCCCATCCTCAAATCCTTTCCAGCCTAGAAGAATACATCAGATGTTGTGTTCTACTTCCTTGTCATGGAGAATCCAGAGTGTCCACCATGGGACTTAGAGCCCCTAGAGTTCCATATATGGGCTTAGTCCATCCTGCTATAGCTTGCTTGTAGAAGACTACTTACCAATTGGACTTGTGTTTTTCATGCAGAGTGAGAACCAGCTAAATCGCCTGAATCAAGCCTCCAGACTCTTCCTGCTTCAGATCATTGAAAAATCATCCGGGGTTGGGATGATCACATTTGACAGTGCAGCCTCTGTCCAAAGTGAACTGGTACAGATAGAGACAGATGCTCAGAGAAACACCCTCATTATCAAGTTACCTGCTGTAGCTTCAGGAGGAACATCCCTCTGCTCTGGACTCAGATCAGCATTTACGGTGAAATCATCTCCCCTCCACTGTCTATATTGTAGTGGATATTTTAAAAGTGAATTTCTATTCTGAATGTCCCTCACTTGGCCACTGTCTAGTACAAATCTGATGCCTCTAAAAACTGAATGTGTTTCCAGGGAGGGGAAAGAATATCAAGAAATGGTGATGTGGAGAAATCCTAATTAAATTCAGCCCAACAAATAGTAAGGACTAAGGAAGAAAGGAAGGAAGGAAATCAACCTTAGACTCAGGAAGACTGGGGCTCAAGTCCCTTCTCAGGGTCAACAAAGTAATACTGGATAGAACTATCAATGTGGAGTAAGAGAGAGCCAAGTTCAAATTCTTCCTCAGAAACTTATTAGCTGTGTGACTCTAAGTAGGACACTTTGTTTGTGCAGGTTTCAGTTTCCTCATGTGTAGAGTAAGTGGAGTAGAGTTGATGACCTTTGAGGACCTTTCTAGTTCTAAATCTATAATACTCTAACCCATACAGGCTATGCAATTATAAAACCAGTGAGAAAGGCACTGTGCATGATATATAAAAAGGTACATGGTACTCAGCAGAAGCATCCAGAGCAACTAAGTGTAATGATCTTGAATGTGGGCTCCATTCTGGTAAAGCCAGATATTTCTGTTGATTTATTTAAACACAAGGAGCTGTTAGTTATCCACACAGATAAAGAGTGATTAATTGATTTTTTTCACTCCAATTATGGAGGGTTTTCCACATTTTGATGTAATAATTCTGTCTAAAGATTCTTGCTCTTAATATGAAGTAAAATTATAGAATTATCTTAGTGATACTGCAGCCCAACTGCCTGATTTCACCAATGAGGGAGCTGAAAAAACAAAAGGTGATTTAATGGGTGGCAATTGGACATACACCATATGGTATTTCTATGGTAAATATAATATATATATTATATATATATATATATATATATATTATATAATGCATAGTAAGTGATTTACATATAGTAAGAATGGGATAAAGACAAAGGTGGGTGAAGACTAAGAAGTCATAGATGATTTTGTAGACACAAATTTCAACAGAGAATAACAGATCGAACCCCGATTATAGGAACGTGAGTGGCATTGAAGTGAAGGGCATGAAGTTTAACAGTGAAGGGAGAAAAAGAGAAGGCTTGATCCTGCACTCAAGGTAAATTTTATTTGCATGGCATGGGACACCTAATAGTGTTTGTGGGAATGTAAGAAGACATCAGTACAGAAGGAGACTAAATATGTCTAAGAGGGGAAGCAAGGAGGGCCAATGGAACAAGGTCCTAGAGGGAATGAAAGGGAAGGCATCCAGGTCATTGAGGAGAGATTGGCTTTGACATGACAGCACTGCTGTTTCTTCTGATACAGGAGGAAGGAAATGGGTGAGAGACCAGAAAACATGCCAGATGGCTTCAACTTTTTCTGCAGATGATGTCATGTACTGTGACTGGAGAGATATAGATGAAAAGCTGCGGTCCCAAAGAATTGGGAAAATGGTTGGAACAGATGCTGTGAGGGATGTGTTGGAGAATCAAGAAAGAGTAGTTGCAACAAGCATAGTAAAGGTCTGGTTGAAGTGAATGTGGCATATGCTCATAAGGGGGGACCACTGTCTCAGGGCTGTCTGTTCCAGTTCTCCATTGCTCAGGAGCTGGAGCAGAAATGTTGACAGTTAGTCAGTGTTGGCAGTAAAAGAAGGATGACAGTGGAAAGCCAAAGGGGCAAGAGATTGTGGAGCATTGGATAGGGGAGTCAGACAGGGATTAAGAGATCAGAGGGCAAAGTACAGAAAAAGAGCAGGGTTAGGAGAAGTGACCATGAGTGAGATGTGGAAGTACATGAGATTGTACTTACACAAAAAATCTTCAAATCTGAAGGATTTTTTTACATGGAGCAATTTCAAACAGTGGAAACATGTAGAGTAGAGCTGCTTTGACAGAAATTAAATACTTTGGTCTAATACATACATTGTTTTCTATGGCATAATATTCCCCATAAGAGGCAATGAGCATAGTGAATAGAGTGTTGGTGTCAGTGTGTGGGAAACCTGTGCTCAACTCTGCTTCTGACCCGATAATGACAGCAGGCAAGTCAGTCAACCACCCTGAGCCTCAATTTCCTGACATGTAAAATGTAGATATTAGTACCTGTAGTACGAGTACCTACTTCATACAATCAATGGGAAACTCAGATGAGATCACAGACATAAAGTGCTTTGCATACTTGAAAGCACTATGCAAATGCCAATCATTATTATGGTCAAATGCCCTGGTCACACAGGTACACTTAAGGGTAGCAGGCCTTGTGCTCCACCGGTATCATCCCAATGTCCCAAGAACTCAAGGAAGGCCCCTAGCATATTGAATGGCTCCCTTGTGGTAAACAAGAAGGAGAAGAATAAAGGCAAGAGTCATACAGGTAGTTAAGGTAATAAGCATTTCTTAAGTGCCAGGCACTGTGTTAAGCATTTCAAAAATATTACCTCATTTGATCCATGCAATAACCCTGGGAGGAAGGTTGTATTATTAGCTATATTTTGCAGATGAAGAATGTGAGGTAGCCTGAGGTTAAATGACTTGCCCAGGATCACACAACGAGGATGGTCAGATTTGAATTTAAGCCCTACCTACCTGCCTGATATAGACAGGAATGGGTTGTGATTTGCATCATTGGAGGGGATACTTACATAGATGGAATTTCAGATCCACTGGTGTATTGGAATATAATATTTCCTGTAAAGCCAGCTTTGCTTCACAGATAGAATATTGAGAAAGGCCAGATCTCAACTTCCACTACTGAAAGTTTTAGGTGTGACCCTGCATTGAATATCAAAATATCCCAGACAACTCCCTAAGGCTTATCATCTGATTTAGTGGAAGGAGGTCTTACCCCACGATTCCTACCCTATTCCCTGAACTGAGTGCTATTAGTCATGCCTTTGTTTCTGAGTGTCCAGTTTGGCAGCTCATGTAGAGCATGGTTTCCCAAAGCCTCTGTTACAGAACACTCTCTATTATGAAGGGGATTAGCCAAATAAAGCAGGCAAGAGAGAGCACAGGAGCATAGAGTTGGAGCTGGGGGAGACCTCACAGGCCACCTGTATCCTTCTTTTGCAGATGAGGAAACTGAGACCCACAGGGCCTCAGACTCTTCCCACCATATCATCTCTCCTCTAAGGTTCCTAAGCTTCCTCCTCTCTAGCCCTCCCAGGAATAACAAAAGAATCAGAAACAATTCCATGCCCATAGTGGCTGTTCATCTGTCCAGTGTCTCCTCACCTTCCTTTTGTGCTACAGCCACAAAGAACAGATACCCTGGCTGGGACTGAATACCAGTGTACAGAAGCCGGGTCACTCAGTTTCACCAGAACAGCCCTGCTTCCAAATGGAAGCATCAGCTGTGACAAATTTCCTGGATTAGATCAAGAGAAAAGGCACTTGGGCTGAGTTTCTGAAAGTTACACATCTCATATTTGAAAATCTCAAGACAGGAAAATCCTCCTGGGGTTCCTGGGGTCTTTCTTTTATTCTCTTCTTTCATTCCTGGCCATATCCACTCACTCAGGGTTACCTGGTAAAACTAAGTCTGCTTACCAAGGTCTGGGATGAATCTGTGTTTTAAGGTAATAGGAAAGAAATTCTCAACAGATGGTTCAGAAATCGTCCTTCTGACTGATGGAGAAGACAATACAATCAGCACATGTTTTGATCAAATGAAACAAAGTGGGGCCATCATTCATGCAGTTGCTTTGGGGCCTTCTGCAGCCAAAGACCTGGAGAAGCTGTCAGAAATGACAGGTAAATGATAACCTGGAGCATATGTTTCTTCAATAGGCATGAATGATTATTTCTATGTAAATCTCCCCTCATGTTCTCCACTACAATTTACTGGTGAACTGTATTGCTTCACCTAGGGTTTCTGAAGGCTATGGAAGTTGAGCCCCGGCTCTGGAAGGTCAGGCAATAAACATTCTACTATGTGCCAAGAGCCCCTGAACAGTTGAGTTGATGGATCCTTGAAGTAGTGAGGATCCAAGAAGCTCAATTATAAATGAAATAAATGAACTGGTTTAGATCATAGATTCTGTGACAGTTATTTGAGTCCTTATCAGTATTTTTATCTCTTCCCAAGGCCTTGGTTGTGTTCCAGGTAAATAATACTTTAATGATTGTATGATGTATACTATATACACCATAAGATTGAAAAATTTTACGTTTACCTCCTAGAGTGAGGCTGTATTCCTACTAGCTTTAGAATGGCTGCATTTTGTGAAAGAACATGAAACTTTATTAAAAAAAAAGTAACTTTGATAAGACTGTTAATTTGTCACTATCCTGTGCCAATTATTTAACTTCTGTTAATATGATCCTACTTTAGGAGGTGTGCAGACAGCTGCTACAGACAATGTCCAGAACAATGCGCTCATTGATGCATTCAGTGCCCTCTCATCAAGAAATGGACTGATCACTCAACGGTCTGTCTAGGTCAGTTTCCATTTCTCCTTTACCATGTTTGTGTTATATAGGATCATAACATTCTAGGATCAGAGATTTTAGAGTTTAGAAAGACCTCTGAGGTTCATGGAATTATACATCATATATATGAAATTGTAAAGAATGTCAGGGTCACCCAATTGAAACCATACATTTTATTGGTGAGGGAACTGAAGAAAATGGACTTGCCCGAGGTCATGTACATCATGAATGGTCAGGATGGGATATGAACTTTAATCCTCTGACTCCACAACCAGCATTATCTCCACTGTACCATGCTGGTTGGGACATTAGGATCAAGGGGGAACTGACAATATAAATACAAGGTTTATATACATACATATACATACACACACACACACACATATATTTGAAACATAACAGGTTTTTTTAAAGCACCTAATAACATGTCAGGCACAAATTTGCAAATATTATCTCATTTAATTTTCACAACAACCCTCAGGAGAAGGTGTTATTACTAGCCCCATCTTACAGATTAGAAAACTGAGGCAGACAGAGGTTAAGTGACTTGCCCAAGATGATATGGCTAATTAGTGCTGCAAGCCAAATCTGAATTCAGGTCTCTGTGACTCCAAACATAGGGCTACATGTCCTGCAACATCCAGCTGCCTCTAGACTGTGAGCGTTTTTACTGGATGTCTAGGCTTGGTTAACTTTAAAAAAAAATTTAAACATCATGATGGTAATTTACATGATGCTCTAATGGTCCTACTGTATATGAAACAAGCTCTTCACTCAGCCTGCTTTGAGAAAGTTGTCCAGTCCTGATGGCTCCTTCTGGAACCTTTGAGGATAGAGTCACTGAATTTTCTGCATTCTACGATCAGTAGTGGACTCTATTTGCACATTTCTATGCCCTATTCCTTTCACCTTGCCACTCCATGACCATTAAAGACCTCCCAATTCATTCTCTCTATTGATCTCTAGCTATATCATCACTTCTGTACAAATCCACAATATTTTAGCACCTTGAAGGCCATCGGAACCCAATCTCATGGCCAATATTTAAATCTTTCCCAAAGATCCACAACACGTCAGCTACATAGTGCACTAGATACAATGCTGGGCCTGAAGTCAAAAAGACTCCTCTGTGAGTTCAGATCTGGACTGAGACATTAGCTGTGTGATGTTGGACAAGTCACTTAACCCTGTTTGCCTCAGTTTTCTCATCTTTCAAATGAGCTAGAAAAGGAAATGGCAAACCATTCCAGTAGCTTTGCCAAGAAAATCCTGAATGGGGTCATAAAGCATGGGAGAAAACTGAAAACTCTCAACAACAACAATAAGGATCCATAACAGGCAGAATTTCCCAAGTAAGCATTAGGAAGATGAAAGTGGATGTCAAAGTCAAATTTGTTAAAAAAAAAAAAAGGATGGCATATGTCCATTTTTACTATTTTTCAATACCTTGTTATAATTATTATCAATAATCAATCAACAAATATTTATTCAGCACTTACTATGTGCCAGGCACTGTCCTAAATATTGGGAGATACAAATTAAAAATGATACAGGGCCTGCCTGCAAGGAGCTTACATTTTACTCAGGGGAAACACCATGATCAGATATACCTAAATGCAAAACACATACAGAGTCTTCAAAATGGAAAGCAGACATGAAGGCACTATAAGCAGCGAAGAAAAGGAAGCAGCAAAGTACAAACAAACACATCTCGCCCATCCTCCTGTGCCAGCCATTTTACTCAACAGTGGGTATCATGGCAGAAAGATAAAGGCCAGAGTGAAGCATCACCACATCTGAGGCTGGCTACATGCAGCGGCTTCCAGCATTCAGGAGAGCCCAGCCCCTGGGCAGGAGCTCGAAAACAGAATAGCTTCATTTCTCTAGGGCATATTAGATTTAGTTTTAATAAGTATTTAATAAGTATCTGCCATGTGCCAGAGGTTTTACAAAGGAAAAAAAATTGACAAGAGATTGTGATGAAAGCTGAAAGAAGAAGGAATTGAGAATGACAGCAAAGGTGTAAGTCTCGGTGACTGGGAGGAGTGACTGGGGTAGCCCTCTACAGTAATAGGAAAGTTACAAAGAGGGGAGACTTTGGGGGTAAAATAACGAGTTCAAGTTTAGACATGTTGAATTTCAGATCTGTGGGACATCCAGTTTGAGATATCAAATGGCCAGCTGAAGATGCAAGTCTGGAGGATGGCAAAAGGATCAGGGTTGGATCAATAGATCTGGGAATCACCAGCCAAGAGACAGTAATTGAATACATGGGAGCTAATGAGATCACTAAGTGAAATAGTATAGAGGGAGAAGAGAAAAGGACCCAGGACAGAGCCCTGTAACCCATGATTATCAGGCATGACCTGGATGAGGATTCTGCAGAGGAGACTAAGAAAAAGTGATCAGGCATGTGGGAGCAGTACCAGGAGAGAACAGTATCATGGAAAACCACAGAGAAAAAAAATAAAGAAGAGGCGGATGAGCAGTGTCACTGGCTATGGAGAGGTCAGGAAGGGTGAGGATTAAGACAAGGTCATTGGATGTGGCAGTCAAGAAACTGGTAATAACTATGGCAACTTTAGAGAGAGAAGTTTTCAGTTGAGTGATGATGTTGGGAGTCAGACTGTAGAGTATTAAAAAGAGTGAGAGGAAAGGGAAAAGAAACACTGATTGTAGACAGCCTCCTCAAGGAGTTTAGCTGCAAAAGTGAGAAGATGTATGGGATGATAGCTCATGGGGATGGACAGATCAGATGAAGATTTTTTCAGGATGGAGGAGACATGGGTATGTCTGTAGTAGAGAAGGATCCAATGAGACAAGGAGATTCAAGATGAATGAGAGCATGAGAATGATGGAAGGCACAAATTGCTGAAGGAGACAGGACAGAAGTGGATTTCTCATGCATGGAGAGGATTTTGCCTTGGCAAGGAGAAGAGCCATCTCTTCATGTGAGACTGGTTAAAGAAATAGTGAAAGAAGGCATATTTGATGTGTGAAATTAATAGGAAGAGAAGGAAAAGGGAGCTCTCAAAGAATGACTTCAAGTTTTTTCACTGAAATATTAGGCAAGATTTGCAGAGGGAGCCATGGGAGGTGTAAGGAGAGATGAAAAGATTTGGAGGAGCCTTTGTGGTGAGTGGGAGAGTGAGGTAATTGGGAGGAATAAAAGGATGACATGACCAGGCTAGGCCAGGTAAGACCAATGGGGTAGGGGTGGTTCAGTGAAAAGAAATCTTGGATTCTGCTGACACCATCCCTTTGAGATTGTCTTCCATTTGTACTGTATATACATTGTGTGCAGTTTTTTTCCTTTTTTTGAAAAATAATTTATTTCTTTTTAGTTTTCAATATTCACTTACATAAGATTTTGAGTTTTAAATTTTCTCCCCCTCTCTCCTCCCTCTTCCCAAAGATGGAATGTAATCTGATAGAGGCTCTACTTACACATTCATATTAAACACATTTTCACATTAGTCATGATGTACAGAAGAATTAAAAAAAATGGGAGGAAAAACAGAAAGAAGAAATAAAACAAAACAACAAAAGAAAAGGAGAGCAAATAGTACGCTTCCATTTGAATGCAGGCTCCATGGTTCTTTTTGTGGATGTGGATAACATTTTCCATCATCAGTCATTTGGAATTCTCTTAGATCCTTGTATTGCTGAGAGGAGCTAAGTCTATCAAAGTCAATCATCACACAATGTGACTGTTACTGTGTACAATGTTCTCCCGCTTCTGCTCATTTCACTCAGCATCAGTTCATATAAGTCTTTCCAGGTTTTTCTGAAGTCTGCTTGCTCATTATTTTTTATGCCACAATAGTATCCCATTACATTCATGTACCACAATTTCTTCAGCCATTCTTCAATTGATGGGCATCCCTTCAATTTCCAATTCTTGGCCACCACAAAAAGAGCTGCTATAAATATTTTTGTACATGTGAGTCTTTTTCCCATTTTCATGATCTCTTTGGGATACAGACCTAGCAGTCATATGGCTGGGTGAAAGGAAATGCACAATTTTATAGCCCTTTGGGCATAGTTCCAAATTGCTCTCCAGAATGGTTGGATCAGTTCACAAATCGACCAACAATGCATTAGTGCTCCAATTTTCTCACATCTTCTCCAACATTTCTCATTTTTCTGTTTTGTCATGTTGGCCAAGCTAATAGGTGTGATGTGTTACCTCAGAGTCATCTTGATTTGCATTTCTTTAATCAGTAGTGATTTAGAACATTTTTTCATATAAGTATAGATAGCTTTAATTTTTTCCTCGAAAACTACCTATTCATAAGCTTTGACCATTTATCAACTGGGTAATGACTTGTATTCTTATAAGTTTGACTCATTTCTCTCTCTATTTTACAAATGAGGCCTTTGTCAGAGACACTGGCTATAAAAATTGTTTCCCAGCTTTCTGCTTCCCTTCTAATCTTGGTTGCATTAGCTTTGTTTCTGAAAAAATTTTATACTTTAATGTAATCAAAATCATCCATTTTGCATTTCATGATGTTCTCTATATTTTGTTTGGTCATATATTCTTCCCTTGTCCATAGATCTGATAGGCAATCTATTCCTTGCTCTCCTAATTTGCTTATAGTATCAGCCTTTATGTCTAAATCATATATGCATTTTTACTTTATCTTGGTATATGGTATAAAGTATTTGTCTGAGCCTATTTTCTGCTATACTATTTTCCAGTTTTCTCAGCAGATTTTGTTAAATAGTAAGTTCTCATCCCAGAAAGTGGAGTCTTTGGATTTATCAAATAGTAGATTACTATAGTCATTGACTGTTGTGTCTTCCATACTTAAATCCATTCTACTGGTCCACCATTCTCTTTCTTAGCCAGTACTGAGTAGTTTTGATGACTGTTGTTTTATAATACAATTCAACATATAGTACAGCCAGACCACCTTTCCTTGCATTTCTTTTCATTAGTTCTCTTGATATTCTGGACTTTTTGTTCTTCCAGATGAATTTTGTTGTTGTGTTTTCTAGCTCTATAAAATAATTTTTGGTAGTTTGATTGGTATGGTACTAAATAAGTAAAATCATTTAGGTACAATTGTCATTTTTATTATATTAGCTCAGTCTACCCATGAGCAACTGATATCTTTCCAATTATTTAGATCTGACTTTATTTGTATGAAACAGCATTTTTTTCTTTTTCAATATTGCTCCCAGTCCTAATCAGAATGTGAGCTCCTTGTGGGCAGAGACTGCTCTAAATCTCTGTGCTTTTGCTCAAGATAATCCTCCCACCCAAAAATATCCTGCCTATCTTCAATACTGAGAAGCTGACTCAAAATCAAGGAGCTGAACTCAAAAACCTGGTTGAGATGATGGTTTTATTCTCTCCCCACTCACAATGGAGAGGATTTGATTTAGAAGGGAAGTTGGGTAGAAAAAAGAAGGGAAGGGCAGAGAGAGTGAATACAGGAAACTTGAATATTACCTTGGGCTAAAAATAAGGGACTTCATTCTAGCCCTGCCTTTCATGTCCTTTGTACCAGGAATATTATTCATGCACATTTGTATAACCATGACATCTGTCTCCTCTCTTGACTATCCTATCTCCTAATGGATGCTAACCAGAGGGATAGGGAAGAGGCTTCTAATTTAATTGTTATAGGGAACTTCCAGGTGAGGAAAACCTGTACATGATGCATGTAGAGTTCCTTCTCTGCAATTTATAATCTTTTGCCCATTGAAATGTCCTTCAGAGTAACTGTGATATGTCTAGTGGATGACTTATTCCTTTGTCCAGTCACTAACTGTTGTTATGTTTTCTTAACAGCTTGAGAGTAAGGGAGCCACTCTGAAGAATGGGGAGTGGATAAATGGCACAGTTATTGTTGATAGCACCATAGGCAATGACACACTATTTCTTGTCACGTGGACAGCACAACAACCCCAAAAATTTGTCTCAGACCCCAGTGGGAAAATATATCAAAATCCAAAATGGCACACCTCTAAATACCAAACACAGCAAATGTAAGGAGCTGTTTCTGTTCTGTTTTCTTAAAATTTTCAGAAAATGGAGCCAAAACCTTAATACTAGTAATATAACTTTGTAACTATTCTTCAGTGACAAGAGTTTTTTAAGTAAAAATATACATTCTTATTCCACATGTTCTCTTCAAAATTTTATGAATTGACCACAAAAAGCCAAGGCTTAAAAATTATATTGTAGCAATAAAAGAACTGTTATAAGAGACATCAGAAGGATAGAAATTGGCCTAGAACAAAGGGTGGTTAGGAGGGCAGGTCAGGAAGTTATAGAACCTTCTCTGATTGGTGTGAACATACTTATGACACCCTATTTCCCCATCCAGAAGTTTAGAACATGTGTTCTTACATACAAAATATTTGCCTTGCTTCTCAGGAGAAAATACTATGGCAGATGCATACCTTTCAGGTCACATTTTTCATAGCAATGGTTTCAATAGTGATCAGTATAATGTATACTCCCAGAAAAGCTCTATTCTAGATGCTGCACACATAGGGAAGAATGGTTTGAAATGACTGTCATGGCGTATAGAGAAGCAAAGTCATACAAACTCTCTAGCAGGTGGTTTTCTTGAACTTCACTTGTATAAATCAGATAAAATGTTAAGATAGATATGGATAACAGAGAAGGCAGGTAGGGCAGCTCTTAATATTGTTTTGCTTTAATGAATTTCTATTGGATTTTTCAGGTTGGAACTTGGGCTTACAGCCTTATGTCAAGTGCACAAACTCTGACTCTGACAGTAACTTCTCCTGCTGCAAATCCTAATGTACCCCCCCCATTACAGTGGATTCTAAAATGAATAAAGACACCAGCACCTTCCCTAGTCCAATGGTTGTTTATGCAGAAGTTCGCCAAGGATCCCTGCTTATTATAGGAGCCACTGTAACAGCCCTCATTGAGTCAGCTAATGGCACAACAGTGACTCCAGAACTTCTGGATGATAGTACAGGTAATATCCCCAATAAAACACCTTATGGTTCTTTCTCTTTTCATATAGAATTAATATTTTTCCCTATTGTGATAGTATTTTATTTTTCCAATTACATGTAAAAATAATTATTAACATTCATTTTATATACAATTTTGAGTTCCAAATTCTCTCCCTCCCCGCTTACTATCCCACACCCTCCTGAAGATGGTAAGTTATTTGATATACGCTATAAATGTACAATCATGTAAAATCTATTTCTATATTAGTCATATTGCAAAAAAAGAAACTGTTTACAAAAAAGTATAACTTGCTAAAGAAAAAATGAAAAAAAAATTAAATTAGTATGCTTTGATCTGCATTCAGACTCCATCAGTTTTTTGTCTGGATATAGATAGCTTTTGCCATCATGAGTTTTTTGGAATTGTCATAGGTTACTACATTGCTGAGAAGAGCTAAGTCAGTCACAGCTGATCATCTCCCAATGTTGCTGTTATTGTGTACAATGTTCTCCTGTTTCTACTCACTTCACTTTGCATCGGTTCATATAGTTCTTTTCAGGCTTTTCTGAAATCTGCCTTCTCATCTTTTTTTTTCTTTTTTAGCACAATGGTATCCCATTACATTCCTATATCAGAACTGGTTCAGCCATTACCAAATTGATGGCATCCTCTCAGTTTCCAATTCTTTGCCCCCACAAAAGGAGCTGCTACAAATATTACATGTAGATCCTTTCCCCTTTTTATGATCTTTTTGGTATACAGAACTACTAGTGGTTTGTACTGGATCAAAGAGTATACAGTTTGATTGCCCTTTGGGCATACTTCCAAATTACTATCCAGAGTGGTTGGATCAGTTCGCTACTCTGCCAACAATGCATTAGTGTTGCAGTTTTTCCACATCATCTTCAATATTTATCATTTTCCTTTTCTATTATATTAGTAAATCTAATGGCTGTGAGGTGGTACCTCAAAGTTGTTTTAATTTGCATTTCTCTAATCAATAGTGATTTAGAGCATTTTATATGACTATGGATAACTTTAATTTCTTCATCTGAAAACTGTCAATTCATATCCTTTGACCATTTACCATTTGGGGGATTAGTTATATTCTTGTAAATTTGACTCAATTCTCTACGTATTTGAGAAATGTGGCAGTTATCAGAGATACTTTGTGTAAAAAATTTCCCCCTAATTTTCTGCTTTCCTTCTAATCTTGGCTGCATTGGTTTTGTTTGTGCAAAAACATTTTAATTTTACTTAATCAAAATTACACATTTTAATTCTCTTGATCTTCTCTATCCTTTGTTTAGTTATAAATTCTTTCCTTATCCATAGATCTTACAGGTATAATTTTCCATGCTCCCCTACTCTGCTTATGGTATCACCATTTATGTTTAAATCATGTACCCATTTTGACCCTCTTGGCATAAGCTTTAAGATGTTGGCCTATACCTTGTTTCTGCCAAATGGCTTTCCAATTTTCCCAGCAATTTTTGTCAAATGTTTAGTCCTTGTCCCCAAAACTGAGGTCTTTCGGTTAATCAAACACTAGATTATGATGGTCATTTACCACTGTGTCTTGTGTACCTAATTTATCCCACTGCTCCACCACTCTATTTCTTAGCTAATACCAGACTGTTTTGATGATTACCACTTTGTAATCTGGTTTGAAATCAGGTAAAGAAAGGTCACACCTAGGGCAGCTAGGTAGCATAGCGGATAGAGCACTGGCCCTGGAGTCAGAAGGACCTGAGTTAAAATCCGGCCTCAGACACATAATACTTCCTAGCTGTGTGATGTTGGGCAAGTCACTTAACCCCAACTGCCTCATAAAAAAAAAATTTAAAAAAAAAGAAAAGTCACATCGTCTTCCACATTTTTTCATTAAATTTCTTGATATCATTGTCCTTTTCTTCTTCCAGATGACTTTTGTTATTATATTTTTTGTAATTCAATGAAATATTTTTGGTCACTTGGTTGGTATGGCACTGAATAAGTAAAATAATTTAAGTAGAATTGTCATCTTTATTGTATTGACTTGGCCTATCCATGAGCGATTAGTATTTCTCTAATTGTTTAGATATGATTTTATTTGTGTATAAAATGTTTTGTAATTGTGTTAATATTATTCCTGAATTTTTCTTAGTAGGTAGACTCCCAAGCATTTTATATTATCCGCAGTTATTTAAAATGGAATTTCTCTTTCTATCCCTTGCTGCTGGACTTTGTTGGTAATATATACAAATGCTGATGATTAACAGGGGCTTATTCAATATCCCACAATGTTGCTGAAGTTGTTAATTATTTCAACAATATTTTTAGTTGATTCTGTAGGATTCTCCAAGTATACTATCATATCATCTGCAAAGAGTGACTGTTTTCTCTTCATTTACTATTCTAATTTTCTTTGTTTGTTGCTATAGTTAGCATTTCTAGTGCTATATATATTGAATAACAGTGGTGATAATGAGTACCCTTGCTCCTCCCCTTATCTTATTGGGGAGGCTTGTCCCCATTACAGATACTTACTTACTGATGGTTTTAGATCAATACTATCATTTTAAGGAAAGCTCCATTCATTCCTATACTTTCCTGTGCTTTTAACAGGAATGAATATTGCGTTTTGTCAAAAGCTTTTCTTCATCTATTCAGATAATCACATGATTTTTGTTGTTTTTCTTATTGATATGGTTAGTTATGCTAATAGTTTGCCTAATGCTGAACCAGTCCTGCATTTCCAGTATAAATCCTATATGGTCATAGTATATGATATTTGGCTTATATGGCTGTAATATCCTGGCTAATGTTTTCTTTAAAATGTTTGCATCAGTGTTCATTAGCATTCTTGGCAGGATGTCATTAATACCTTTTCTTGCTGAAATGGAAGAGTCAGGCTCATAACTTTTATATTTGAGAAATCTTAACAAAATAAAATGAAAAGTAGCATGAAACAGTGAAAAGAGCACTGGACAGTCACTTTTTTTCTTGTTCAATGTTTTATTAATTCTCAATTACATGTAAAAACAAATATAACATTTTATTTTTTTAATTTTGACTTCCAAATTCTCTCTCCCCTTCTTTTCACCCCCAATGAGAAGGTAAGCAATTCCACATAGGTTATAAACGTGTAGTCTTGCAAAACACATTTCCAGGTAAGTCATTCTATGAAAGAAAACACAGACAAAAAATATGGAAAAATAAAGAAACTAAAGAAAAAACTACCTTTGAACTACATTCAGGTTCTACCATTTTCCTCTGCAGATGGACAGCACCTTTAATCATAAGTCATACAGAATTGTCTTGGATCATTGTATTGCTGAGAGTAGTTAAGTTATTCATAGTAGATCATCATACAATATTGGTATTACTATATACACTGTTCTTGTGGTTCTCCTCATTTCACCTTGCATTAGTTTGTGCAAGTCTTTCCATGGTTTTCTAAGAGCATCTTACTCATTTTTTTTCCCCACTTAATGGTATTTCATTTTTTTCCAATTACATGTGAAGATAGTTTTCAACATTTCTTTTATAAGATTTTGAATTCCAAATTTTTCTTCCTCACTTTCTTCCTCTCCCTCCCAAAGACAGCAAGCAATCTGATACAAGTTATACATGTACAATCATATTAATCCTATTTCCACATTAGTCATGTTGTGAAAGAAGAATAAGAACAAAAGGAAAAAGCCACAAGAAAGAAAAAATTTTTTAAATGAAAATTATATGCTTCAATCTGCAAGTTCTTTCTCTAGTTCTGGATAGAATTTTCCATCATGACTCTTTTGGAACTGTCCTGGATCATTTTACTGCTGAGAAGAGTTAATTCTATCATAGTTGATCATCATACAGTGTTGCTGTTACTCCGCAGAATATTCTCCTTGATCAGCTCACTTTATCAGTTCATGTAAGTCTTTTCATGTTTTTTTTTCTGCAATCTTCCTGATTATCATTTCTTTTTACATTTCTTTTGCATCTTGTATTGGAAAATCAAATTTTAGGGCAGTGTGAAAGCAGTGACTTGCTTGAGCTCTCCCCAAAACCCCTCCAAATACCCACAAAAAAAATGGCTCTAAAATTCTAAAGCAGCAGAATCCACAAAAAGACAGAGTAAAACAAATTTCCAGCCCAAGACAGCCTGGATGGTTGATCAGAAAGGCATATCACGCCAGGTGGGGAGAGGAGCTCAGTTTGGCATGGGTGCTCAGGCCGCACTGAACCTAGAGCAGGCCTCAGAGGAATGAATCACAGGCAGCTGTGGCGGTTTCCAGACTCCTCAATCCACCAACGCTGGCGACAACTTAGAAGGTCAGTGTGAAAAGTCTGTTTCTGCGGTGCTGAGAGAGGAGCTAGGTCATAGCCAGATCCAGAGCACAGAGCGCAGGGCGTGGGCTCCAGGGCGGTGGCTGCGCCCTGACCTTCTGGCCCACAGACTGAGGGGGAATCAAGTGGCTGATCAGCATGGGACTGCAGGGATCTCTTTGCTGGTGCTGAGGCAGGAATCTCTTGCTTTGCCCATGATTGGATCTGGGTCACAGTTCTGGTGGCGTCCTGGGGTGAGGAGGAGTGCTGCGGTAGCTTGTAGTGGCGTGAGAGAAACCCTCCTCACAGTTCCAAAGGGAAAAGACTGCTTGTGGCCGGTCACTCAAAGACCAGAGCACAGGCCAGGAAAAGAGTAAACACCTCGACCCTTATCATACCACCTTGGAAGAACTGAAAATTTACAGGTCCCTACAAGTATCTCTGAAAACAGCTATACAAACACCCGAAGCTTGGGACAGTACATTCTCCACATTGGAAGGAGACTCCTACTTTAACAAAAAGTTTAAAACTCAAGTAGTTGGCTGGGATCATGAGCAAACCTGCAAAAAGAGTCAGACTATATTATCTTACTTTGGTGACAAAGAAGATCAAAACATACAACCAGAAGAACAACAAAGTCAAAGCTCCCATCCAAAGCCTCCAAGAAAAATATGAATCATCCAGGCCTTGGAAGAGCTCAAAAGGGATTTTGAGAAGCAAGTAAGAGAAGTAGAGGAAAAACTGGGAAGAGAAATGAAGTGATGCAAGAAAATCATGAAAAACAAGTCAACAGCTTGCTAAAGGAGACCCAAAAAAATACTGAAGAAAATAACACCTTAAAAAATAGCCTAACCCAAATGGCAAAAGAGGTCCAAAAAGCCAATGAGGAGAAGAATGCCCTAAAAAGCAAAATTGGCCAAATGGAAAAGGAAGTCCAAAAGCTTACTGAAGAAAATACTTCCTTAAAAATTAGAATAGAGCAATTGGAAGATAGTGACTTTATGAGAAATCAAGACACAGTAGAACAAATCCAAAAAATGAAAAATTAGAAAACAATGTGAAATATCTCATTGGAAAAACAACTGACCTGGAAAATAGATCCAGGAGAGAGAATTTAAAAATTATTGGACTATCTGAAAGCCATGATCAAAAAAAGAGCCTAGACATCATCTTTCAAGAAATTATCAAGGAAAACTGCCCTGATATTTTAGAACCAGAGGGCAAAATAGAAATTGAAAGAATCCACAATCTCCCCTGAAAGAGATCCCCAAAGGAAAACTCCTAGGAATATTGTAGCCAAATTCCAGAGTTCCCAGGTCAAGGAGAAAATATTACAAGCAGCCAGAAAGAAACAATTCAAGTATTGTGGAAACACAATCAGGATAACACAAGATTTAGCAGCTTCTACATTAAGGACTGCAGGGCATGGAATATAATATTCCGAGGGCAAAGGAGATAGGATTACAACCAAGAATCACCTACCCAGCAAAACTGAGTATAATCCTTCAGGGGAAAAATGGTCATTCAGTGAAATAGAGGACTTTCAAGCATTCTTGATGAAAAGACCAGAGCTGAATAGAAAATTTGACTTTCAAATACAAGACTCAAGCGGAACATGAAGAGGTAAACAGGAAAGAGAAATCATAAGAGACTTATTAAGGTGAACTGTTTACATTCCTGCATGGAAAGATGATATTTATAACTCATGAGACCTTTGTCAGTATTAGGGTAGTGGAGGGGAAAAAATTATATGTATGTATAGATAGATAGATAGATAGATAGATAGATAGATAGATAGATAGATAGATAGATAGATAGATAGAGGCACAGGGTGAGTTGAAGATGAAGGGGTGATATCTGGAGAATAAAATTAAGGGGTGAGAGAGGATTATACTAGGAGAAGGAGAAAGGGAGAGGTAGAATGGGGTACATTATCTCACAAAACAGACAAGAAAAGGTTCTTACAGTGGAGGGGAAACAGGGGAAGGTGAGAGGAAATGAGGGAATCTTATTCTCATAGGATTTGGCTTAAGGAGGGAATAACATACACACTCAATTGGGTATGGAAATCTGTCTTACCCTACAGGAAAATAGGGGAGGAAGGGGACAAAAGAGCAGGGGGATGATAGAGAGAAGGGCAGATTGGGAAAGGGGTAATCAGAAGGAAGTACTTCTGAGGAGGGACAGGGTAAGAGAAAGAATAGAATATATGGGGGGGGACAGGATAGGATTAAGGGAAATAGAGTTAGTTTTTCACAATATGTCTACTATGGAAATGTTTTGCATAACTACACATGTATGGCCTGTATTTAGTTGTTTGCCTTTTCAATAACAGTGAGTGGTGGGTGAGAGGAAGGGAGAAAGTTTGGAACCCAAAGTTTTAAAACAAATGTTAAAAAAAAATGTTTCCACATGCAGCTGGGAAATAAGAAATACAGGAAATGAGGTACAGAAATCTATCCTGCCCTGCAGGAAAGTGGAAGGGGAAGGGTATAAGAGAAGGGGGGGGAGATAGAAGGAGGGCAGACTGGGGGAAGGGGTATTCAGAATGCATGCCATCTTGGGGTGGGGGAGGGGCAAGATAGAGTGAAAATTTGGAATGCAAAATCTTGTGGAAGTAAAGGTTCAAAACTAAAAATGAAAAATGTCACTCAGAAATTTGTTACCAAGATTTGGGAGAGCTTGGAGAAGCCAGCAGTTACTGCTGTGAGAGTCTCAGTCAGCAACTTCTCTGTTCTGCTGTTCCAGAATGGAGGGGTCTCTGGCTGGGACATATCTCACAGATGAGATATCACTTAAATATTCACATATTGTATTGTATTTTGTATATTGTATTGTATTCTTTGTTACTGTTAATAAATTATATAGGCAGCAAAAAAAAAATAAAATTTTCTATTCAGCTCTGGTATTTTCATCAGGAATGCTAGAAAGTCCTCTATTTCTTTGAACGTCCATTTTTCTCCTGAAAGATTATATTCACTTTTGCTGGATAGGATTCTTGGTTGTAATCCTAGCTCTTTTGTCCTCTGGAATATCATATTCCAAGCCCTCCAGTCCTTTAACATAGAAGCTGCTAAATCTTGTTATCCTGACTGTGACTCCATGATATTTGAATTCTTTCTTTTTAGCTACTTGTAGTATTTTGTCCTTGATCAGAGAGGTCTGGAATTTTGCTATAACATTCCTGGGAGTTCTCATTTTGGTATTTCTTTCAGGAGTTAATCAGTGGAATCTTTCCATTTCTATTTTACCCTCTGGTTCTAGAATATCAGGGTAGTTTTCCTTGATAATTTCTTGAAAGAGGAAGTCTAGGCTCTTTTCTTGAATGTGGCTTTCAGGTAGTCTAATAATTCTTAAGTTATCTCTCTTGAATCTATTTTCCAGGTCAGTTATTTTTCCAGTGAGATATTTCACATTGTCTTCAATTTTTTCCCCTTCTTTTATTTTTCTTTTATTGTTTCTGGATTTCTCATAGTCATTAGCTTCCATTTGCTAAATTCTAACTTTTAAGGAATTATTTTCTTCAGTGAGCTTTTGTACCTCCTTTTCCATTAGGCAAATTCTACTTTTTAAGGAGTTCTTCTGTAAATTTTTGGCACATTCTGCTTTTCAAGGATTATTCTATTCATTAGATTTTTGTTCCTCTTTTATCACGTGACCTCTTCTGTTTTTTAAGGTTATTATTTTCTTCAGCATCTTTTCATGCCTCCTTTATCAAGCTGTTTGCTCTTTTTTCATTATTTTCTCCCATCACTCTCATTTCTCTTCCCAATTTTCCCCATACCTCTCTTACTTGATTTTTAAAATCCTTTTGGAGACTAATTTGTATTTTTCTTGGAGGCTTCAGAAGCAGGAATTTTTTACTTTGTTGCCTTCTTCTGAGTGTGTGTTTTGTTCTTTCTTGTCACAATAGTAACTTTCTCTGGTCAGAATTTTTTTCTGTTGTTTGCTCGTTTTCCAGCCTATTTTTTGACTTTTAACTCTGTGCTAAAGGGGAGCTCTGCTTCTCAAGTGGAGGGGGCAAATACTGTCCCAATCTTCAACTTTTTTGGCAGCTGTTTTCAGAAGTAACTCTGGAGATCTGTAAGTTATTGGCTTTTCCAAGAAGGTATACTCTAGGTAGAGGTGTGTTTACTACTATCCTGGCCTGTGCTCTGGTCCGTGAGGGACCACAAGCACTGCTTTCAATCCTGTAACTGTGACTATGATCCTTGAACCCTTCTGGATGCAATCTGCTTTGCTAGTCCTGCTCCTATGACCCAGAACTGCAACCTAGATCCAAAAAGAGGCAATGCAACAGAGTTCTGTCCCAGATTCCAAAAAAGGGACACCTATAAATCTCCTTCTGACCCACTATACAATCCCTTTATCATCTGTGGGCTGAGAAGTGTGGAAACTACCACCACTGTCATTGATTCAGTTGCCCTGAGGCCTGCTCCTGATTTGCTACGGCCTGGTCTCCACTGGTACAGCATACACTGGACAGTGCTCCTCTCTCATCCTAGTGCAACACACATTTCTTGCCAATCTTCTAAGTTATCTTGGGCTGGAAAATCATTTCCCTCTGTCTTTTCTGGGTTCTGCCACTATAGAATTTATTTAGAGTCATCATTTAAAAGTATCTGGGGGGCTTGGGGGAAAATTCAGGTGAGTCCCTGCCTTTACTCGGCCATCTTGGCTTCATCTCCTGCCTAGACACTGACATTTAAAACATATTAGTTGTTTGATCTTGGGCAATCACACTCTCACTAGGTCTCAGTTTCTACAGTGTGAACTGAGGGGCTGGGTTAAATGACATTGAAGATCCCTTCTAGCTCATGATCCATGAAAAAATGCTTTATTCCCTTTGAAAGGAATTCTAGATCTGTGCAAAAATTTTCCTCCCTTTTATGAGTAAGGTATCTATTCCTTCCTCCCCTCTGATTCTTAGAATCAATACCATCCTTTACAACACAAATCAGGTCCCATCTCCTACACAACTTTTTTCCTGATTTCCTCTAAAATCTACTTCCCTCTCTATTCTCCTCCCCATGAAACTGCCTGGTATTTACCTTGTACACACTTTGTACTGACCTTTCCACTACTTGCCTTTCTTTGAGTTGTGTCTCAACCTAGATGTAATCTCCTTGAGTACAGGGTCTGTTTCTTTCTTGTTAATGTGTCTTTGGCTTATTGAATGGAATTGAATGAATTTCAGCATCAGGCATGAGGTCCAGGAAGATTGCTTACTTGAAAACATAAGTGGTTGCCTAGTTACAGAAAAAAGACAGCTAAGAACCTTTTAGTTTTAGGTAAAGTGTACAACCTATGAAAAAATTCTCAGTCTAGCCTCTCTCTCAGATAACAAGAAAATCCAACAACTTGGGTTAGTTGAACCCCTATACCAGAGTAGAGAGGGGCCCACAGAAGACTGTAATCAGATATCAAACAAATTTAAAAGGTATTTGGTAAAAGGCAAATTCAAAGTCATTAGACTACAGGGAAATACTTTAGAGCAGTGGCTCCTAAATTGTTTCACGATGCCTGGGAGGAAGAACAATATCACACTGACCACACATCAGCACCATCCTGCCTCTGTCCCCAATTCATCCCCTCCAGGGAATGGACTATACAGACAGCCTTCAACAATGCCGTATCCTCTACTCCTTGAAATGTCTATGCACTACAGGGAATGACTCAGTTGGCCCCATGTGTAGTATCCATTTAATAAAAAGGTATGGATTTGTGAGGCATTTATTAAATTGCTACTAAAGTAAGGCAATAATGCAAAGAGCTAGGGATACATTAACAAAGAGTAAGCAATCCCTGCCCTCAACAAACTTAAAATCAAACTGGCTGAATACAATATGGGCACAGATAGGTAAAGGCAAAGCATAAGCAAGGTAAATTCAAAGTACATTGGGTGTGGAAGAGGATAGGGAAGGAACTAACAAATTGGGGGAATCTGGAAAACCCTGGTGTATGAGATGGGACCTGAGCTATGCTTTGAAGGTAGCTATGGATTCCAAGAATCAGAGGTGAGGAAGGAGCACATTCCAAAAATAGGACATCAGCAGGTTACTTAAGCAAATGCAGAGAAGTGAGAGGTTGAAGGATATGTACATGGCACAGTTAGCCCAGCAGTCTGATTGGAATGGGGATCACATGAAAGGGAGTAAAAGAAAATAATACTACAAAGACAGGTGGGAGTTAAGTTGTGGAAGGATTTAAAAGACTGATAAGATTTCTATACAGGTAATAGGGGACAGTTGAAGATTTTTCAATAGTAAGATCACATATTCAGATCTGTGTTTTAGGAGTATTGCAGAGGGATGAGACTGGAGGCAGGAAAACCAGTTACGAGGCTCTTATAATCATCCAAATGCCAGAATTTTGGTAGAGCTTGCATGAGCAGAGGAAAAGAGACTGATGGAAAAGGTGATATAGAAGTGAAATTGGCAAGACTTGGCAAATTATTGGATATGGAGATTGAGAGAGGGAAGAGACACGGTTCAAGTCCTGCCTCTTACACTTCCTAGTTCTTTTACTATGGAAATGTCACTTAACTGATATGTTTCATTATCCTCATCTGTATAATGGGTACAATATCTTTCATCTAGGGTATGCTAGTAAATGTTTAGGAACAGGATTTCTAGGATGTAAAAGTACACACAACATATTTCTAAGTTTAATCTCCATTATGTTCTTATATCTAGACATTCAACTAAATACACCGATCCCCAATTTGTAGGTATTTCCAAGGTATAAATGCTCACACTGAAAACTAACCAATCAGCAATCTCTAATACAAGTTGACTTTAACTCACTACTGTTATAATACTTACAGAGTTGTTGGGAGATTCCAATGACATGATGTTTGTAATAAGTTTTGAAAACTCTCAAATATTTTAAAAATATGTATGTTTGTGAGTAGAGGTGGCATGTATGTTTGAGTCTATCACTATCTTCCAATGTCCAAGTCTATTTTTGACAATTTACATATTTATCATGGCAATGCTTAACAGCTCTTTTATTTCTACAGAAGGGTGCTGATGCTTTCAAGGATGATGCTATCTATTCAAGGTATTTCACATCCTACAAAACAAATGGTTGATACAGCTTAAAAGTGAGAGCCCTGGGAAGAACAAACACCCAAACGCCAAGAGCCCAAGTGAATGGAGCCTTATACCAGGCTGGGTGGAGAATGGTAAGAAACCTGATATCTCTTTTAGGTGGTTAATGGTGGATTTTTGTTTCACGTACTATTTTATCTTCTTGTTCAAGAACTTCAGGGCAATTTTCCTTAATAATTTCTTGTAATATTCTATCAATATTCTTTTTTATTTAAATTTCACATCGTCCCACAATTCTTACATTGTTTCTCCTTGATCTGTTCTCCAGATCAGTTATTTTTCTAATGAGATGTTTCATATTCCCTTCTATTTTTTCATTCTTTTGATTTTGTTTTATTATTTCTTGGTGTCTTATAACATCATTCATTTCCCCTTGCCCAATTCTACTTTTCAAGGAGTTATATTGTTCCTTAAGATTTTCGATCTCTTTTTCTAATTGGTTGACTTTCCTTTCATAATTTTCTTGGAAACTTCACATAACAAAAATATGGTTCTGTCTTGAGTCAATAGCAAGATGGGATGTAATTGAACTTTGACACATCTTGGATCTCAAACTAAAGATTATTCAAACCTTATGGAACTTGTTGAATGCAGTGGAACTGTTTAGCCCATAAAACAGAAGACTTATCTGTCAAGGAATTGAAGGGCTCTCCCAAGAAATAGAAATTACAATTGTTCTGCTTGGTCCTAGAAGGCCTAACCAAGCTCAGTAGGTACAAGTTGCAAAGAGGAAGATTCAGACTTCATAAAAGGAAAAACTTCCGCACACTTAGAGCCCTCCCCTAGCTAAATGAGCTACCTCACAAGCAGAGTTTCCCCTCCCTAGATGGGCTGCCATCACTGAAGAGCTTAAAGTCCAATCTTAATGACTATTCAGGTTTGTTTACAGGGGGGCTCTTTTCACATAATATGGGCTATATTCCCATTTGAGTCCCTTACCTCTCTGAGGTTCTGTAGTTCTGCAATTGAGAGGCTGCCTATCAAATGTATGTTACTGTAAGGCCAGTATGTCTGTCCTACATAGAGAATTCAACAAAACAGTACAACACAAGGAAGCAGTCCCAGCATATTCGTAACTGTTATAAGAATCAGGTTTGTAAGCCTTAAGTATTCCAGTATTGCTCACAGACACAAATGTTTTGGTAGAAGTAGAAAGGTTAAGGCTAAGTATCACAGTATCTCAGAACTGGAAGGGACCTCCATGGCCTTCTAGACCAACCCGTTCCTGCAGAAGAGTCCCCTCTACAACACACTGTCTCCATCCTCTGCTTGAAGCTCTCTAGTGATGGAGCAATCCACTGAAAAAGTGTATTCCATGTTGGAATAACTCTAATTGCTATACCTGCTCCTTTCTAATGTCTACCCATGGCACTTGGCTCTCTCTAATATGGCCAAGCTATATAAATCTACTCCTTTCTGCTTCTCAATGAGTCAGACAGGATGTTTGATGTTTCTGGTATAGACAGTAAATACTACCATCCCCAGAGATAAGTGAAATCAGTTCACTTGAGGCTGGAACAGTCAGGGAATGTCACTAGGAGGAGGAAGACTATGAAATTGGGAGTGAAAGATGTAGAGGATTAATTAGATAGGCAAAGGAGGTAACACAGCTTTTCCTAATGAGTGATTTCCTAATCAGTGTCTTTGGGAAAGACATCTGGGATATTTCCTTTCTTCCTTTTACACCTTACCAACTTAACTCATGGCTTGGTCCCGAAATTTAGCAGGAGATGATAGTGTTATTGAGAAGAAAAAACTGGAAGAGAAGGGTTGGCTGAGGGCACTATGATATGATGAAATTATGCAGCAAGCAAGTGGTATTGTGCCTAAAGACCTGAGTGACTTCTTCAATGCAGGAGAAGTAAAAATGAATCCACCACAACGAGAATTTAATGTCAGTGACCTTCAAGGCAAGCAAGTCAATTTCAGCAGAGCAGCCTCAGGAGGTTCATTTATAGTAATCAATGTTGCAAGTGGCTCAATTGAAGATATATTCCCACCATCTCAAATCATTGACCTCAATGCTCAGATAGAAGGAAATCGCATTATCTGACATGGACAGCTCCTGGGGATGACTATAATGATGGTCAAGGTAAGTCTGAAGCTTGGTTATCATTTAGAACAACAACAAAAAGCAGCCATTTCCTAAGTGCCAGATCTGTGCAAGGAAGTGCAGCAGCCACTGGAGAAAGACAGAGTCCCCGCCCTTAAGGAATTTGTGTTCTGGTAGGGAGAAACAACATGAACAGAGTCAAGTACATGTAATTAATATGTGAAATAATTCAAAGGAATTTCAAGAGGGAGAGAACACTAACAAGGAACACAGATTATTAGTGCTAGATGGGAACACTGAGCCCATCCAATCCACCTCATACCCAAACAAACATCCCCTCTGTAACATACTCCACAAGCCACCACTTAGCCATTCTTGAACACACTCTAGTGAAAAGAGGGCAGTTGAAAAAGTTGATTTTCAAAAGCAAATCTATTCTTAGATATTCATGCTTTTATAATATGAGATGTTTTTAGCTTTTATTTAGTATTTTATTTTCCCCAGTTACATGTAACAACAATTTTTAACATTTGTTTTTAAAACTCTGAATTCCAAATCCTCTCTCTTCTCCCCCTACCCCATTGAGAAGGCAAGCAGTTCCACATAAGGTTATACATGTGTAGTCATGCAAAACATATTCATAATAGTCATGCTGTGAAAAAAAAAACATAAACAAGAAAAAACTCAAGAAAAATAAGGAAAGTAATAAAAAAAAAGGATTCTTCAATCTGTATTCAGACACCAACCGTTCTTTCTCTGGGGATGGATAGCATTTTTCATCATAAGTCCTTCAGAGTTGTCTTGGACCATTATATTGCTTAGAATAGCTAAGTTATTCATGGCTGATGATCCCACAATATTACAATTTACAATATGGTACATAGTACATTTCACTTTCCATTAGCTCATGCAAGGCTTTCCAGGTTTTTTCTGAGAACGTCCGGATCATCATTTCTTTTCATTCCATCATAATCACATACCACAATTTGTTCAGCCATTCCCCAAATGATGGTCATCCCCTCAACTTCTAATTTTTTACCCCCAGAAGAGAGTTGATATAAATATCTTTGCACATATAGGTCCTTTTCCTTTTTGTTTTTTATCTCTTTTGGGATACAGATCTACTAGTAGTGGTATTACTAGGTCAAAGGGTATGCATGGTTTTACAGCCTTTTGGGCATAGTTCCAAATTGCTCTACAGAATGGTTGAATCAATTCACAACTCCACAAACAGTGCATTAAAGTCTCATTTTTCTGAAGTTCCCTCCAACATATGTCATTTACTTTTTCTGTCCTATTAGTGAATCTTATAGGTATCAGGTAACAGATCAGAATTGTTTTAATTTGCATTTCTCCAATCAATTCATATGGCTATAGATAGCTTTGATTACTTCACCTGAAAATTGGTCATATCTTTTGATCATTTATCATTTGGAGAATGACTCTTATTTTTAATAAATTTGACTCAGTTCTCTATATGTTTGAGTATGAGGCCTTCATCAAAGAAACTTGCTTCAAATCTTTTTCACAATTGCCATTGTTAACTGTGTTTCCTCCCATCCTACTCCCCCCTTTATTCTATTCTCTCTCTTCTTTCACCTTGTTCCTCCTCAAAATGTTTTGCTTCTGACTACCCCTTCCCCCAATCTGCCCTCCCTTCTATCACCACCACCCCCCTTCTCTTATCTCCTTCCCCTCCTACTTTCCTATAGGGTAAGATAGATTTCTACACTCAACTGAGTGTGCAATTGGCTCACTCTGTGAGCCAGTTGTGATAAGAGTAGAGTTCACTCACTCCCCCTCACCTTCCCGCTCTTTTCCTTCACTGCAAAAGCTTTTTTCTTGCCTCTTTTATTTGAGATAATTTACCTCACTCTACCTTTCCCTTTCTCTTTAATTTTATTTTTTAGATATCATCCCTTCATATTCAACTCATACCTGTTCTCTCTATATCTGCTCCTTCTAACTACTCTAATAATGAGAAAGGTCTTCTGAGTTACAAATATCATCTTCCCATATAGGAATGTAAATAGTTTAAACTTATTAAGTCCCTTATACTTTCCCTTTCCTGTTTTTTTTTATGCTTCTCTTGAGTCTTGTACTTGAAAGTAAAATTTTCTATGCAGCTCTGGTCTTTTCATCAAGAATGCTTGAAAATCCTCTTTCTCACTGAATCTTCATTTTTTCCTCTGGAAGAGTATACTCAGTTTTGCTAGGTAGGTAATTCTTGATTGTAATTCTAGCTCCTTTGCCCTCCAGAATATTATACTCTAAGCCCTCTAATCCTTTAATGTAGAAGCTTCTAAATTTTTTGTTATGCTGACTATGGCTCCATAATACTTGAATTGTTTCTTTCTGGCTGCTTGCAACATTTTCTCCTTGACCTGGGAACTCTGGAATTTGGTTATAATATTCCTGGAAGTTTTCATTTTGGGGTTGCTTTCAGAAGGTGATCGGGTGGATTCTGTCCATTTCTATTTTACCCTCTGGTTCCAGAATATCAGGGCAGTTTTCCTTCATAATTTCTTGAAACATGATGTCTAGGTTCTTTTTTTGATCATGGCTTTCAGGTAGTCCAATAATTTTTAAATTATCTTTCCAGATCAGTTGTTTTTCTAATGAGATATTTCACATTGTCTTCTTTTTATCATTCTTTTGGTTTTGTTTTTATCATTTTTTAGTTTCTCATAAAGTCATTAGCTTCCATTTGCTCCATTCTAATTTTTAAGGAATTATTTTCTTCAGTGAGCTTTTTGACCTCCATTTCCATTTGGCCAATTCTGTTTTTTAAGACATTCTTCTTCTCATTGGGTTTTTGAATCCCTTTTAAAATTTGGCCCAGTTTGTTTTTTAAAGTGTTATTTTCTCCAGTATCTTTTGTGTCTCCTTTACCAAGCTGTTGACTCATTTTATCAGTATTTCTTACATCACTCTCATTTCTCTTCTCATTTTTCCTCTACCTCTTTTACTTGATTTTCAAAATCCTTTTTGAGCTCCTCCATGGCCTGAGACCAAGTCAATATTTTTCTTGGGGACTTTAGATGTAGGAGCTTTCAATTTGTTTTCTTCTTCTGAGTATCTGTTTGGAGCTTCCTTGTCACCAGAGTAACTTACAATAGAGTTTTTCCATTGTTTGCTCATTTTCCCAGCTTATTAGCTAACTTTTAAGTCTTTGTTAAAGTAGGGCTTTGCTTCCCTGGTGGAGGGCACACTATTCCAAGTTTCAGGGAGTTGGTGAAGCTGTTTCCAGAGACACTTCTAGGGACCTGTAAGTTTTCAGTTCTTCCAAGGTGGTATAACCTCAGGAGAGGTGTTTACTAATATCCTGGCCTGTCCTATTTTCTGAGAGAGACCACAAGCACTCTTTTCTGTACCTCCATTGTGGTTGCAAGCTCTGTTATTCTAGGGCTCCTCCTCACCCTGGGACAGCCACCCAGGACCTGGGTCCGAGTATGAGCAAAGCAACAGATTCCTGCCTCAGTGCTAGCAAAAAGACTGCTACAATCTCCTTCTGAATGGTTGTTCAACCCCCTTACCATCTGTGGACTGACAACTCCAGAAGTTGACACTATTGCTACTGATTGAGTCACTCCCTAAGCCTGCTCCTAGCTGCATGCCCCTCTCACCCTGGTGCAATAAACCTTTCCTGCCAACCGTCCAAGTTGTCTTGGGCTGAAATTTTGTTTCATTCCATCTTTTTGTGATTTATGCACCTCTAGAATTTTTAGAGTCATTTTTAAAGGTATTTACAGGAGTTTGAGGGAGAGCTCAGACAAGTCCCTGCCTTCACTCCGCCGTCCTGGCTCCACCCATACTATGAGATATTTCACTAAGGCAATTATAACAAAGTTCATAGAAAGCCTCTCTTGGCATATGTATCAGAGAACAAAGAAGTTTAGAGCCTGGAAGAATGAAAGGTAGATGGAGGGGCAGGTTTAGGAATAAGATACAAATGTTGCGTAGAACTAAGTTACCTCCTTTGGGAGTAACTTCAAAATCTACTCAGAACTCAATCTCTAAAGAACTTAATAAGAAATACAATTTCCCTCTCTCAGAAGGAATGGTCCCTGTGGAGATCTATTACATAGGTACCTGTCCAACATTTATCACTCTGTCAAGGAGTGTTATCAATGTTAGATAAGACTATAACTATGGCTTGCAACTTCATCTCTTAGATAGGGACAACACATTTTTGTGATCTCTGTGACATTTACTATTTTTCTGCTTTATTAAATCTATGCAAATATTATCAGTAGTTTCATCTCCTTTTGGCCCAGCAGTACATTATACAAATGAGTGAAAGTATTCTTGACCTGTGGGATAAGTTTGATGATGCTCTCCAAGTGAACACTACTCACCTGACACCTGAGGAGGCCAAAACCCAGGAATTCTTTGTGTTTGAGCCAAAAGGCATCAATCTGATAAATGGCACCAACATCTGCATTGCCATCCAGGCTGTTGATGAAGCAAATCTGAAGTCCAACATATCCAACATTGCACACATATCTGTACTTACACCTCCAGAGGAGACCCCTTGTGCTGAAAGTCATTTCTTTCAAATGGTGTGGAAGTGGCTGGGTGAGCTGCAGCTGACAATACCCAAGTAAAGGGCCTTATGTATAGAGACCTGAAGCTCAGGTTTCATGAGAAGAGTACAAAATCCAATTTTTCCTCTGGATTTGTCCCACCTCATCCATTTCCCTTTTGATTATAAATGTTTATCAGATTATAAAGGTATTCCTCATTTCTGTGTAGGAAGGAAACTGATGAGTGGATGATTAAACACAAAATATTTGGATATGTATGTAAAGGGACTATTTAGTCAAGTGTGACAATTATCACCTTTTTATTCACTATCCTGTATACTGACAAACAAAGACAATTCTCATTTAATATTTGTTTTAAAACTGTGTTTTGATTATTTGGATGAGAACTAAGATAGTTTTGAATGGCAGTCAAGCCTGTCCCTAGAGAAAAGATGGAAAAGCATGCCTCCCTCCCTGTATTGCAGAACTGGGGGACTGTGGGTATAGAATACTGTATCTGTCATAGGACGTGGTCTCTTTGCTTATTACTTTTGCTGAATTGCTTCGTTTACCTCTTTTTCAAAAAAATCTTCATTCATTATAAAGGATGGATTGCTACGAAGGGCAAAGGGAGAGATATTTTCAGAAACAAATGATATAAAAAGTACAAGACTACAATAGAAATAAGGCAAAACAATTAAAATGTAAAGAGAAAGAACAAAAATATGAAATGGTTGCTAGTTGGCCAGAGAGATTAAACTTTTAACTTCTCACTTTGGTTAGTCAACAACAATCATGCCCAGAAGTTAGTCTACCCCTACGAGACAGAATCTCAGAGCTGGAACAGAAGTCATTTAGTGCAACGTCTACCCAAGCAGGAATCTCCTCCAACAGAACATGAATTCAGTGCATACCAATCAAGCTCATATGATATGGAAGACCCAGTGGTTGTCTAAGAGCCTCCACTGGAAGAACTCTAGAGATGGAAAACCTGAGCTTGCAAGATGGGCCATGTCACTTTTGGACAATTCTAATTTTTAGAAAAGTTCTCTTTCTGTAGAGCCGAATCCTGCCTCTTATCTGCCATTCCTAGGACTGCCCTCCAGGGCAAAATGAGCCAAGTTGGGCTCTTTTTCCACACCACAGACCCTCAGAGACTTTCAGGTCATGGCTCAGTGGGAGAAGTGCTAGATTTGGAGTTAGAGAATCTGTGGGACTGTTAGCCTATCTTTCTAACCCCCCTAGTCCCCAGTTTACTCATCTTTGAAGTAAAGTGGTTGTACTCTAAGGTCCTTTTCAGTGTTAAAAACTATAGTCCTATACACCCCTAAATTTTTTCTTCTCCAAACTAACTGTTCCTATTCCTTTCATGTGAACTTCAAATAGCAGAGTCTCTAGTCTTCAAACCCTCTTCTAGACTGTCTCCAGCTTACCAATGTCCCTCTTCAAATGTAGCCCCAACAGCAGAGCACAATTCTCCAGATATGGTCTGACCAGGACAGAGAGATTGCTTTCCACAGTGGGACTATCACCTTACGGTGTGTGGAGTGTTCAAAAGGACTAGCACCTCTGCTGTGAGAGCTTGCTGAGACCTTTTCAGTGCTACTCATTCACCTGTGGTATCTAATCAGTCACCTAACTCTCACCCATGGTTTCAAGTGCTGTGGCCACACTTCAGTAAAACTGTCTTGGCAAAAGAACTAAAGCAAGTTTAGGGTAACCAATGCATCTCAAACCTGCTGGTGAGTTAGGGGGATATCCACCTCAAGCATGTGAGTGAAACAAGCCACTCACAGAGTAAAGAAGATCTAGGGTGAAATTCTGTCTATGACACAACCACGTCCTGTAACAAGAATTGTCACTGACAATTCTGTAACACTATAAGATGCAAAGTAGGGGCCAAACTGCCTGAGTAGCAGTCTCTTAGCTAGAGATCCTTGTCTATTCATATAGTGTACATTAATAATTAACTGTTAATATGTTATGAAGTCAGTACCCTTTGGCTACACCTAACTTTAACTGGCCATGGAAACTCACTCACGTCAGAATTTCTCTAGGTTTTAATTTGCTTAACTGAAAAATTATAAGCTGAAATTATTTCTAAATAATCTTCTGGCTCTAAAATATCATAACACTGATTCTGCTTATAACCTCAAGGACCTACAACCATCACTCATAATCTGCAAAATAGGTCCAAAGGAGGGGGCAATTGCTTCTTTCCTGAAACCACCCATCAGTCCAATGTCCTAGTATGGACAAGATTCTTACTGTTAGCAGCAGAGAAACTAAAAATAGAGTCCAAATCTGTCTTCTGACTTTATAAAACATATGGATGTATCTTCTCATGGTATACTATTACATGCAGTTTTATAATTTCATTTAACTTCTCTTTGACCACTATTTAAAATGAAAAAAGTACTAAACTACAGAGATTGTACAGCATAAGAGTGATGAGGATGGTGTCCTCATTCAGTTCATTGAGATTACTAAGAAACACACGACTGGATTGAACTTTCCAAACAAGGAGTGATCATTATCTTGCAGAGTTTGGAGGCAGAATGGAGTTGTGGAGACAGCTGGCCTGGAAAAAGCCAGAAGAGCCTGAGTTCCAATCTCACATTGGCATATATTGGCTCTGGGACCCTGGGCAAGTCATTGAAACTTTCAGTGGCCTGGACAAATCTTGAAGATTCTAAGCTGCAGAGCAGGTACCAACCTGCATTGGTAGAGGCTGTTTCTTAATCCAGGAGCTCCTTATACCAATAAAGTCACAGGTCCAGATTTGTCCCTATCCTAATTTCAGAGATACTGCACTGTTATTATGACTATTATTATTATGGAAGTATTAACCTGAGTAGATACATTCGTATCACAAGGAAGCTTTATTTTGTCCATAATTTGTCCATAGTAATTTTAGATGATTTCAGAGGATATTCTGACCACCAGGGCTGACAAAGTCCTTAAATCCTGAACTGAGCCTTAATTCTTGTTTGTGAAACCGAAATGCATCTGTTGGTCTGCTAGGCACACAGAGAATTCTGACAATGTTTTCAATGCAGCGATCATTTCTACTCTTCTCCATGCTTCCATAACTCCAGTTCAACTAAAGAATTCTGGGCTTAAACAGTATACTGTAATATGACATATAATACATTTACCAAAGTACTATCAGCCATTAACTATAATTTATTCTCACCTATAACACAACGAAATTGGAGTGGTTTCTGACAAGTGATGTCAACTCTATAAGTATTAATTAAATACCTACTGCTATATGCCAGGCATTGTGATAACTGCTGGAAATATATGCAGGCAGAAAGAATGACAGTCCTTGGCCTCTGGGAGCTCACATTCTATTGGACAAGACAATACATAAAAGGAATTGGAAATGTTGAGTAGGGGCTGTGGGTGAGGTGAAGGGAGAAGGAACATGGTAGGAAAAGTCTAGAGAGTAGTACATGGAGTCAGGAGATGACTGAAAACATGGCTGAAAGTTCTGAGAAGAAATGACCAATGAAAGAAGGGACCACAAGGGGAAGAGTATAATTTCAGGGTGAAGAGGCCACATGGGGCAGAATGAGCTTCTAGGGTGCCCTGTTGACAGCGAAGTCCCTTAGTGACCCCAACATCGGGGAGGAACAATGTCAGGAGCTTTACTGGGACACGTATCACACTCTGCATGATTTGGAACGGGCTTACAAGTCTACCAAGTTTCATGGTAAAGGCTGGAGGACCCTTAGCAAAGACCCTTAAATCTGTCTGAGCTCAGTGAAAAGTTTCCTTTTCTACATAATGAGGGGATTGAGATGGATGGCCCCTGCTGTCCCTTCTAGCTCAAACGCTTTCATACTTGATCCTCTAAAAGCAGCCTAGGGACAACATGGCATAAGGGTAAGGGGAGGGGCAGAGTTGTACATTTTGGAGGGAACAGAGAAGAGTAATAAGGAAGGGATAGCAAACAGAGTGACACCAAAATTGTAGACAACTACGAATGCCAGGCCTAAGAGTTTGAACTTTATTGGTTTGAATGTTCTGATTAAATAAAATTTCAGGAGCAAAGAACCTTAGGATTTAGAACTTGCTGGAAATTAGAGATCATTGACTCTACCTAGTTCACTTTGCAGATGCAGAAACACAGGCACACAGTGATAGATTAAAAAGATAATAGTAATAATACCTAGTATTTATATTTAGCTGTAAGGTTTGCAAAGCAGTTTACTGATGTTGCCTCATTTCATCTTCACAATAACCCTATGAGGTTCATGTGATTATTATGCCCATTTTACAGTTGAGGAAGCTGAGGCAAAGAGAGGTTAAGTAACTTTTTAGGATGATATAGCTACTAAGTGCCTTAGGTTGGATATGAACTCAGATCTTCCTGTCCTTTATCCACTGTGCTACCTACTGCCTAGATTCCTGACAGATAGATAGATAGACAGACAGACCGGTAGATCATAGCTAGATACATGATGGATACATAGATATAAGTAGATAGATAGATAGGTAGATAGATAGATACCTAGATAGATTATAGCTAGATAGAAGATAGATACAGAGATATATGGACACATAGATAGATAGATGATAGACAGATTAGATTGATATATAAGCAGACAGACATAACCAGAATGAGTGAGAGATGAACAGACAGGCAAAATATTTTTAAGGACTTATTATGTGCCAGTTACTCTGCTAAGTGCTGGGGATACACATATAAGCAACAAAGATGGGCCATGCCCTCAAGGACCTTACATTCTAATGGGGAAAAACAACAGCTCAAGGATCCCAGGACTAGATGTTTAGAGATCATCATTTCACCTATAAGGACACTAAAGTCAGGAAAACTGATGTAATTTGCCCAAAGTCACACAGGTAGGGAATGGTGGGGCTAGAATTCAAATCCAAGATTCCTAATTCCAAATTTCATGCACCTTCTACTGCGCAATTCATTTTTATCTTTATATGTGCGGGCTAACTCCAGTCGACCTCTGCTGAAAGGAATCAGGGTCACAGACAGGGCAAACAGCTGTAAGCACAATATTTGCCTTGGCAAACCAACTGGGTGTGTCCATTCTGGTGAAATGGGGTGTGGGACTCCCACATCCTCAATCCCAACATATGGCATGGTTGATAAGAAACACAATACCCTCTCCAAAATAAAATATTTCAGTATATGAAAATTATTATTTCCACATTATTTCCTGGAATATGGACAAGAGTAATGGTGATGAAAACGTAAACTATTTTGCTGGAAGAGGGTTCAAAGGGCAGTAATAAGAGAACACAGATAGTTTGGAAGATGATGTTATATATATAAAGACAGAGTGAGAGAGGAACACAGAAAGACAAGGACCTTCTGCACCAACGCTCTCTGGCATGTAATGATGGAATCCTTTAAGAATTTTATCTTCACCTTAACCTTGTACCTGCTGCAGGGGGTAACTGCTTCCCTCATTCAGCTGAATAATAATGGCTATGAAAACATTGTCATTGCCATTGACCCAACTTTGCCAGAGGATGATAAACTCATTCAACACATAAAGGTAAGAGAGCTGTAATAATACAGGTCCTCTCAGTGGGAGAGGTTTTGTTCTCGGCTAAAGGATGGTTTGGGGAGATGTAGTTGGGCATAGAAGAAAGAGACAAAACACTTGGGTTTTCCCTCTACTATTTAACTTCACAGGGCATCATCAGTTGCCTCATCTATAGATTGGGGATGACACTTGGCATGCCTTCAGGCAGATATACAACTTCCTTGGTTGGAAATGACAAAGCAGCAGGGTCTCCATGGAGAGATTTTTGCCTATTAGAAGCTACACTGTTATCAAAATATTTGTTAATTCGATGACCCTAGGAGAAAAACCTCTAAGGCACCAATACAGAATGGCAAGCGCTCTCTAATACTCTTGGAAAGCAGCTAGGGACCCTGAGAGGTTACATTATTTGTCAAGGGTCACGCAGTCAAGTGTCATCCCCTCCATGAAGCCGCAGCTGGAAGGAGGCAGGACTCACATTACTCCAAGTACATTGGGTATCTCCTTGCATTTATCACCTTTCTCCTTGTATGATAACTCTTTTTCACATATGGCTCTCCTTCCCCTCCCCTCAACCACCTTCATCAGACTGCAAACTCCTAAATAACAGAGTCTGAATGTAGCCATCTTTCTATCCCCAGTGGTGTTTTGCAATATTAGGTACTTAAAAGCTATTTGTCAAACTGAGTTTAATTGAATTGTGTCCTGTTGACAGCAAAGTCCCTTAGTGATTCTAAGGATGGGCAGAAAAAATGTCAGGACCAAACTAGGACATTTATCAAACCCTGGATGGTTTGAAACTGACTTACAAATTCACCAAGTTTTATGATAAAGACTGAAGAAACTTTAGCAAAGACTCTTAAAGCATCCCAATTAGTCTATTCTCACTGAAAAGTCATTTAATTTAAGGCAAAGAGGAAAATTTACTCTTATTTCACAAATGAAGGCACTGAGAATCTGTTTAAATGTCTTGTTCTAAATTATAGCTTTTATGGGGCTTTGGGGAAGGCAGGCCTGACCCTTTAACCCGGAACACCTGACTCCCACTCCAATACAAGCATATTGACATGTCTCCATTTTCACTTGATTAAAATACTGTAATCTTTTTATACTAGCAATCTTCATTGTGAAATTAAATGATTGGTTGTTTATCCCACTGACAGCTGTCAGGATTCCTGATAGATTTCTTTTTTTTAAATAATTTATTTATTTTTAGTTTTCAACATTCACTTCCATAAGCTTTTGAGTTTTAAATTTCCTCCCTCTCCCTCCTCAAGATTATGTGCAACTTGATATAGGATCTACATATACATTCATATCGAACATATTTTCACATTAGTCATGTTGTAAAGAAGAATTTGAACCAATGGGACAAAGCACAAGAAAGAAGAAAGAAACCAACAACAAAGACACACTAAATAGTATGCTTCAATCTGCATTCAGACTCTGTAGTTCCTTCTCTGGGTGTGGATAGCATTTTCCATTATGAATCTTTTGGAGTTGTCTTAGATCCTTGCATTGTTGAGAAGAGTTAAGTCTATCAAAGCTAGTCATCGTACAATGTTGCTGTTACTGTGTGAAATGTTCTCCTGGTTCTGCTCTTTTCACTCAGCACCAGTTCATATAAGTCTTTCCAGGTTTTTCTGAAGTCAGCCTGTTCACAATTTCTTAAAGCACAATAGTATCCCATTACATTCATATACCACTACTTGTTCAGCCATTCCTCAATTGATAGGCATCCCCTCAATTTCCAATTCTTGGCCACCACAGAAAGAGCTGCTATAAATATTTTTATACATGTGGCTCTTTTTCCAGTTTTTATGATCTCTTTGGGATACAGACCTAGAAGTGGTATTGCTGGGTCAAAGGTTATCTACAAGTTTTTATCCCTTTCGGCATAGCTCCAAATTGCTCTCCAGAATGGTTAGATCAGTTCACAATTCCACTAAGAATGCATTAGGTTCCAATTTTCCCACATCCTCTCCAACATCTCTCATTTTCCTGTTATGTCATGTTAACCAAGCTGATGGGTGTGATGTGGTACCTCAGAGTCATTTTGATTTGCATTTCGCTAATCAATAGTGATTTAGAGTACTTTCTCATATGACTATAGATAATTTTAATTTCTTCCCCTGAAAAGTGCCTGTTCATATCCTTTGACCATTTGTCAACTGGGGAATGACTTGTATTCTTATACATTTGACTCAGCTCTCTATCCATTTTAGAAATGAGGCCTGTATCAGAGACACTGGTTCTAAAAATTCTTTCCTAGCTTTCTGCTTCCCTTCTAATCTTGGTTGCTTTGGCTATATTTGTGCAAAAACTTTTCAATTTAATGTAATCAAAATCATCCATTTTGCTTTACATAATGTTCTCTATCTCTTCTTTGGTCATCAATTATTCCATTCTCCATAAGTCCATCAGGTAAACTATTCCTTGTTCTCCCGGTTTGCTTATAGCACCAGCCTTTATCTCTAAATCATGTATGCATTTTGACTTTATCTTGGTATACAGTGTAAGATGTTGGTCTGTGCCTAGTTTCTGCCTTGCTATTTTCCAGTTTTCTCAGTAGTTTTTGTCAAATACTGAGTTCTCATCCCAGAAGCTAGAGTCTTTGGATTTACCAAACAGTAGATTACTATACTCATTGACTGTTGTGTCTTGTGTGCTTAATCTATTCCACTCACCCACCATGCTATTTCTTAGTCACTACCAAATAGTTTTGATGATTGTTGCTTTATAATACTATTTAAGATCTCTACAGTATGGTCAGACCACCTTCCCTTGCATTTCTTTTCATTAATTCCCTTGATATTCTGGACTTTTTGTTCTTCTAGATGAATTTCATTATTATGTTCACTAGCTCTATAGAACAATATTTTGTTAGTTTGATTGGTATGGCACTGAATAAGTAAATTAATTTAGGTAGAACTGTCATTTTTATTATATTAGCTCAACCTACCTATGAGCAAATGACACTTTTCCAATTCTTTAAATCTGACTTTATTGGTGTGAAAAGTGTTTTGAAATTTTGTTCATACACTTACTGGGTTTGTTTTGGCAGATAGACTCCCAAATATTTTATAATGTCTACAATAACTTTAAATGGAATTTCTTTTTCTATCTCTTCTGTTGGGCTTTGTTAGTAATACATAGAAATGCTGATGTGGCTTTATTTTATGTCCTGCAAATTTGCTAAATTTGTTTATTATTTCAAATAGTTTTTTACCTGATTCTCTAGGATTCTCTAAGTATACCATCATATTATCTTCAAACAGAGATAGCTTTTTTTCCTTCTTTGTCTTTTCTAATTCTTTCAATTTCTTTTTCTTCTCAGTGCCAAAGCTAACATTCCTCCTACAACACTGAATAATGCTGGTGATAACGGACATCCTTGTGTCACCCCCGACCTTATTGGAAATGCTTCTAGTTTATCTCCGTTACATATAATGGTCCTGAGGGTTTCAGACAGATACTACTTATCATTTTAAAGAAGGCTCCATTTATTCCTATGCTCTCTAGTGTTCTTAACAGAAATAGGTGTTGTATTTTATTAAAAGCTTTTTCTGCATCTATTGAGATGATCATATCATTTCTGTTAGTTTTGTGGTTCATACGGTCAATTATGCTGACAGTTTTCCTAATATTGAACCAGCGTGGCATTCCTGGTATAAATCCTACCTAGTCATAGTGTAGTATCCTTGAGATAAGTTGCTGTAATCCTTTTACTAAGATTTATTTAAAATTTTTGCACCTATCTTCATTAGGAAATTGTTCTACAGTTATCTTTCTCTGTTCTGGCTCTTCCTGGTTTAGGGATCAGCACCATATCTGTATCATAAAAAAAAAAAATTTGGTAGGACTCCTTTGCCTATTTTCTCTTATACTTTATATAGTATTATAATTAATTGTTTAAATGTTTGATAGAATTCACTTGTAAATCCATCTGGCCCTGGAGATTTTTTCTTAGGGAGTTCATTGATAGCGTATTCAATTTCATTTTCTGAAATGGAGTTACTTAAGTATTTTATTTCATCTTCTGTTAATCTAGACAATTTATCTTTTTGTAAATACTCATCCATTTCACTAAGATTGTCAAATTTATTGGCATACGACTGAGCAAAAGAGCTCATAATTGTTATTTTAATTTCCTCTTTTTTGGTGATGAATTCTCATTTTTGATACTGATGATTTGGTTTTCTTCTTTTTTTAATCAAATTAAACAAAGGTTTACCTATTTTTTTCATAAAACCAGGTCTTAGTTTTATTCATATTAGTTCAATAGTTTTCTTAATTTCAATTTTATTAATCTCTCCTTGGTTTTCAGAATTTCTAATTTGGTATTTAATGGGGGATTTTTAATTTGTTCTTTTTCTAGCTCTTTTAGTTGCACACCCAATTCACTGATCTCCTCTTTCTATATTTCTTTTTGTCACATAGGACATTGTGTCAGAGGCTTCAATTTACCTATATGAGGCCACAGAAAAAAGATTTTACTTCAAAGGAGTGTCCATCTTGATTCCTAAGACATGGCAGACAAAACCAGACTATGAGAAACCGAGACTTGAGACTTACAAAAATGTAAGATCATCAAACTCTTATGTTTATTAAACAACAGTAGGTCTTTTATAACCTCAATTTTTAAAAAATTCAATTTAGTAATAATCATTTTTCTTAAATCTTTCAGTGCAAAAATTACAAGTTTTGTTTAGGTTCTACATAACAAAAAAGGTTTTTTCAAAAATATATTTCTAGGCAGACATCATCATTGAAGTCCCTAATCCCCCAGGCAATGATGTTCCACGAACTGACCACTTTGGACAGTGTGGAGAGATTGGAGAGAGAATTCATCTAACTCCTAACATCATATTAGGGAAGAAGTTGGATGAGTATGGACCACCAGGTACAGTTATTGATAAAAGTCTAGTAATACATCATATCCATAGCATATTTTGTTACATAGATTTCACAGTACACACAGAATATGGTTGTCTTGATTTGAAAATGCAGATTAGCCAAAAAGATTGCAGGGGAATTCCTTCTTTTCATCTGTGAATGGGTAGCAGTTTTCCTTCTCCTTTGGAAATGCAATTGTTTTAGATTAGTGGTCTCTATTTTTTTACTGCCTTCCTTATCAGAAAAAAAAGGGAAAAAACCAGCAGATGAATGGAGGTTGGATTGGGCTGGGGATTGAAGCAGGCAGACCCACCAGCAGGCTATTACAATAGTCCAGGTGTGAGGTGATGAGGGCCTGCACCACAGAACTGGAAGCATCATATGAGAGAAGGGGCCATATTCAAGAGATGCTTCAAAAGAAAAATCAACAGGTCTTGGCAACACATGGGAGGTTGGGAGTAAGACAGAGGGACAAATCCTCGATGACACCTAGGTTGTGAGCCTGATGGACTGGGAGAATGTTATTGCTCTCTACAATAATAGGAAGAAGAGGTGGGGGGAGTTTAAAGGGAAAGATAATGAGTTCAGTTTTGGAAACATTGAGTTGATGAGGTCTACTACACATCAGTTCAAGATGTTTGAAAGGCAGTTGGAGATATGAGACTAGAGGTCAGCAGAGAGACTAGGGCAGAATAGGTTCATTTGAGAATCATCAGCAAAGAGATGGTAATTAAATTCAGGGGTTTGATGGATCACCAAGTGAAATAATATTGAGGGAGAAGAGGGCTCACATTAGAATTCTGAGGGTCATCTCTTAGGTTAATGTTTTGGCTCCCCTGGGGTCTGGGCCTCTATCTTAAAGACTACACTCTTAGAAAACATATCCAATTAAAGTATTTCTCAAATCAAACCTTTATAAATCAGTGTAACATACAATATGAAAATAAAAATCTAAAATTTCTCTATAAAGGTTCAGCCATTTAAGAATTGCAAATTATTAAAATGATAGGAGTCAAATACAACTAATGTGATTATTAATAAATTCAACAAATATTAATAAGTACCTACCATGTATGAGGTACTGCATAAGGTTTAGAAGATACAGAAATAAAAATAAAATATTCTCTACCCTCAGGTAGCCCATAGTCTACTGGAACGATACAAAATGGACACAGAGAATTAGAAAACAGAGCAAGGAATAAAGAGGGAACAAGAGAGATCAGCCAATGAGCTCTAGGACTATTGGAAAAGAGACTGAGTGTGGACTAATACGTGGAGGGATCAAGGATGACTTCCCAGAAGAGGTGGCACTAAAATTGAAATGTGAATGAAGATAAGGGTTCTGAAAGGCACATGATAAGAAGGAAGTACACACTAGGAATGGAGCAGGGCTTGGGCAAATATATAGAGACAGGAGATTACATGGTGAATTCTGGTAACAGCAAATTATTACATTTGACTGGAACAGAAAGGGCAGAAAGGGAAGTCATAGGAAAGAGGTAAGTTGTAGTCAGAGTCTGGAAGGCCCTAAAGATCAGATTCGGTGGTCTGCATTTCATCCTAGTGAGCCAGGGTACCAAGGAAGTTTTTTTAAGTAGGGGAGTGATACAGTCAGATGTAGGATCATGGGATCTTACATTTAGAGCTGAAAGGGACCTTAGAGGTAATCTAATCCAATCATTTCATTTGGAACATGAGGAAACTGAGGCCCAGCGACATTAAGTGACTTGTCCAAAGTTACATAAGAAGCTGGGTTTGAGCCAGTATTCATTCTACTGCAGCACAATGCCAGTCAGCATGTCCTCAGAAATGGATAATACTGAGTAATGCCAGGAGGGAGAGAGGATTAGCAACCAGGGAGAGAGATCAGAGAAGGCTTCATGGTAGAGAGAATGCTTGAAATGAACTTTAAAGGAAGGTAAAGATTTTGAAAAGCAAAGGAAGGAGGATATTCTAGGCATGGAGGACTACTAGTATTAAATGTAGTAAATGTAGCAGGGGCCACAGCAGAATACAAAATACCCGAGGGACTGAAAACACAGGTATCATGTAGAATGTTCTGAGTGTAGGAAAATGGAGGGGTGGTCGATTGGGATCTATACAGTGTCAACAAATCTATCCAAAGATACACTCCTTCCCCAGGGTATTGGTTAGGCTCCCTCAGACAGATTTGTGTTGTGGGGGCAGGGGAGTTGGGGAGGGACATAAGGTGGGCAGACATGGATGAACTGAAATCCCTACCACTGATGACTATAGCTGAATTAATGAGATCACACATTCATCAAATTATTGAAGTAATAGAGTGGGATAAAAGAGAAGGAAGGAAGGAAAGAAAAAAAGAAAGAAGGTAAAAAGGAAACATTTAGCAATACTCGATTACATGCCAGGCACTGTGCTAAGTGCTTTATAAATATCTCATAAAACACAAAACTCTAGAAGAAGGCCCTCAGTGCACTGGGTAATGTATCTACAGGTGATCTGTGGGGGACCATGAATTAGAATTTCACAGGAGAAGAAAGCATGACTAGGCTGCGATTTGCATTGATGAATGGAATACTCACATAGAATTGAGGGAATAACCACATATTTTTGCATTTCAAATATATTTTCACAGGTAGAATTTTAGTTCATAAATGGGCCCATTTGCGGTGGGGAGTATTTGAGGAATACAATGAAGCCGAGCGTTTCTACCAGTCTAATGGAAAAAATGTACCAGTAAAGTATGATTATCTTCTTTTCACTTATTTGTGAACTACATCAAATTGAAGTCATCTTTTCTTGAGTTAATTTTCAAAAATATTTCAGTTATCAAGATTGTTTTTCTTTCAGCTATAGACTACAACAATGTTGTGTATATCATCAATTTCATTATAACCTTTTTTTATATAATATGCGACAGGTTCCTACCCCAGCATACTTTAAAGCAGAGGCAGTTATATCAAAGCACAGAAATTTTTTCTGAATCTGATGCACAAAATCATGACAGACCAACTCTTTGGTGTTGCTACATATGTTTGGAACAGAGATACCTGCAAACAAGGCATTAGATACAAGCCACCCCTACAGAGATAAACCTAGCACAAGTCCCTGCTGCCTCCTCAGGACATCAGCAGTGCATACTGACAGACAGAGACAGTAGAAGCCCCCCAAATGTTGGAATACCACACCCTCACTGTACCAAAGGACCTACCTGGTCCTTTTCCTCTTTCTCTTCATACACAATCAAGGTATTGAATGATTTTAGGAGGAAGCACAAGCAACATTCTATTACTTTTCAGTTTCACAGAGGGTAATTTCACCTCTCAAGGAAGGTAAGTGCCAGTATCCTTCCTTATGCAGGCTACACTTGCTCTCTTCTTGTCTCTGCAGGAAACCCACATTGCTCTCCCTCTTGGGTTCACAAAAGGTTTAGCTTCAGTCAATCCACAAGCATTGATGAAATACCTGTGTGTGGGGTGTGCTAGGTGCTGTCCTAGGTCCTGGGGATTCAAAGGGAAGAGTGAAAGCCTCTGCTCTCAAAGACCTTGGGATGGGTGGGGAGGGCAGACAGGTGGAGCAGTGGATAGAGCACAGGCCCTGGATTCAGAAGGACCTGAGTTCAAATCCGGCCTCAGACACATAACATTACTAGCTGTGTGACCCTGTCCAAGGCACTTAACCCCATTGCCTAACCAAAACTAAAAAAATATAACATCAAGGACCTTGGGGGAAATAACCTATACTTCTATACATATATCCACAAAATAGATGTGAAATAAATGCAAGGTATTGGGAAGGACATGAGTCTTTGTGGTACCCTTATTTCCTCTCCATGCTTTCCTGGGCCAGAGAGCTCTGAGAGGTGCTTTGTTGAGAACTTTTGATCTAATGAGTGAATTAAACCTTGTGAAAGAAGTCAATGAAAAACAAATTGCATTCTTAGGAATACAGATAAAAAACTTGAGCTGCCCCACATGTTAGTGGTGATAACAACACTGAGCAACTTCTATAGTTGCTAAGAATGAGGAAAATTCCCTCTTAATTCTCATGAGGGTGACAATGAGGAGCACGGAATCCATTCTTGTGAGCAGCACAGTCAGAGACACCGGTGACCTGACCTGGTTCTTCCTGCAGACAGGCTAGGATTGGTATATTCCAAGAAGCCCACCCGAAATTCCCTGAAGGAGTTCCCTGCCAAACATAAATTGTTCTTCCTGCCTGCCTGAGACTTTGCTGCCTAAATGGGTTGCTTGATAAACACATTCGGTGATCAAGAATCCTTGATGTGATCACATCAGGGTTATACATAGGTTGGGGTGTTATATACAAACTGACGTTCTTGAAGTCTAATACTGATATATTTTCAGATGTTCTGAAGCTATCACTGGTGCAAATAAGGCATATACATGTTCTGGAGGCAGCTGTTCAGTCACATCATGCACAACAGATCCCAAAACAGGAAAGTTTGACAAAGACTGTTTTTTCCTACCTGACAAAGTTCAGACTGAGAAAGCCTCCATCATGTTCATGCAAAGCATCAATTCTGTAAGTATTTGGATTATTCATTCTGAAGTCTGTAAAAAGAAGAAACAGGGCCTCTTCTAACCTTAAGAGCTGACATTTATTTAGTGTCAATGTTTGCAAGACACTTTGCCTCTACCTTCTTATTTGATGCTTAGAATGACCTCATTTACCGTAACCTTCACTCCTATTTCACACATGAGGAAATGGAAACTTGGAGAAATGAAGTGAGTGATGCCTGGTCCCACTGCTAGCTCAGGGCCCTTTCCTTACCCCAGTCTCTCTATCAGAACATCTGTCCAGATAACCTGAGGTGGACCCCTTGATCTAGGCAGATCCTCACTGAGCCATTATTTCTCTAAAAGGGAAGGCTGAGGATACAAAATCATGAAGAATACAAGAGAATACCACCATCATTGCTCCAATCCTCTTATTTCCCCCTTCCCCAATACACTCTGGACATTCTCTTTTACTTTAAGATCTTGAAATTAAATACCCTTAAATCCTTAAAATAAATAAGGAAATTTGGGGCTTTGAGAGTGAATACTTTCTTGAAGGTTAGAGGATAAAGGGTCATGGTATCCTGCATAGTTCTTTTTGATCAATTACATATAAAAACGATTTCTAACACTCATTTTAACATATTTTTTGAGTTCCAAATTCTCCACTTCCCCTTCCCCTCTTTGAGAAGACAAGCAATTGCTACAGATTGTACATGTACAATCATGCAAAACATATTTCCATATTAGCCATATTGCAAAACAAAACAGACAAACCTCCAATAAAGAAAGTTTTTTTAAAAAAGATTCTTTGATCTGCATTCAGACTCCATCAGTTTGTTTTCTCTGGAGGTGCATAGGATTTTTTGTCATAAATCCTCTGAAACTGTCTTTAATCTCAATAGTTCTTATTTAATGCTTAACTTTCTGTTAAACATTATCCTATCTCTTCATAATTGTCTAAAGAGTCTAGCCTTTTGAAAATTATTCACACTATAAATAAGCTTAAAGTAGTCTTTTAAATCTCAGTAATTTCAGCATTTTAGCTCAGAGGCCAAATGCTTATTGACTGACTGACAGAAGTACTGCCTTCTCATTTAGGGGAAAAAGGCAGACTAAGCTATGGTTTCTGCTTTCTGGCTATCTGACTAGGTTTTACAAGTACCTAAGGAAAGAAGGAAAGGGAAAGACAAAGTAGAAAGGTAAAGGTATAGCCAGCCAAATGCAGAATTCGAGATAAGAGCAAAAGAAATAATAAGGTTCTCTTAAATGAGGAATGCAAAGAAATAGAAATAATAGAATGGGAAAGACAAGAGATTTCTTCAAAAGAAACTTAGAAATATCAAGGGAACATTTCATGCAAAAATGGACATTAAAAAGACAATATGGTATGTACTTGATAGAATCAGAAGAGATTAAGAAGTGGCAAGAATATACAAAAGAACTATGCAAGAAAAAATCTTAACATCACCAATAACCACATTGGTGTAGTTACTGATCTAGCACCAGACATCTTGGAGAATGAAGTCAAGAGGGCTTTCAGAAGCATTGCTAACAATAAGACTAGTGGAGGTAATAGAATTCCAGCTGAGTCATAACCCTTTGACTCTGTGGATCACAACAAAATATGGCTAGTCCTCAGACAGACATCTCAGATCATCTTACCCATCTCTCAGGGAACACGTTTGTGGGTCAACAAGCAATAGTTAGAACCGAACATCAAAAAACTGATGGGTTAAGATTGGAAAGGGAGTTCAACAAGCCTGTATATTGTCACCTGATTTATTTAAATTATATGTGGAGTACATCATGTGAAATACCAAGCTGGATGAATCTGGCACTGGAATTGATGATGCCAGGAGAAGTATCAACAATCTCAGATTGTAGATGATGCCACTCTGATGGCAGAAAGAGAAGACTTACAGACACCCTTATGAGCTTAAAGGAAGAGAGTGTAAAAGCTGGCTTGAAGTTTACCATCAAAAAAAATCTAAGATCTTGGCAACTTGTGCCATCACTTTCTGGCACACAGAGAGAGAAGAAATGGAAGCAATGTCAGATTACATATTCCTGAGCTCAAAGATCACTGCAGATGGTGACTGCGGCCATGAAATTAAAAGACGCTTGCTCCTTGGAAGGAAATCCATGGCAAATCTGAACATCATACTAACAAGGACAGACATAACCTTGCTGACAAGATCCATATACTTAAAGCTATGGTTTTTCCAATAGCAGTATATGGTATAAGGAAAGCTGAGCACCACAGAATCAACACATATGAATTGTGGTGCTGGAGGACTTTTGAGAGACTCTTGGGCAGCAATGAGATCAAATCAGTCAATATTTAAAGAAATCAACTCAGGCTGTTCACTGGAAGGTCAAATACTGAAGCTGAAGTATAAATACTTTGGTCACATAATGAGAAGATGGGAGGACTCATTGGAAAAGATCCTGATGTTGGGAAAGATTGAAAGCAAAAGGCAAAACGATGGCAGAGGATGGGATAGATAGTGTGATTGAAACAAACATGAACTTGGATAAATGTCAAGAAATAGTGGAGGATAGAAGAGTATGGCATTCTATGGTCCATGGGGTCACAAAGAGTCAGACACAACTGAGTGACTGAACAACAAAGCTAAGCTTTCAGGAAGGTAGATGGTGCCTCACTGAATTGGCCCCTCATTGTCAAACATCTCTCAAAAATCATCCTAGAAAAAATATATGTATGTATATGCATATGTGTACACACACACACACACACACACACACACACACACACACACACATACATGTTCCTAAACTGGTTTTTTTCCAGCTTTCATGCTTTTAAGGAGGAACTTGACCTAATTCTCTATCTTTGGTGATACATATAAAAAAGCAGCCAATTGCACATAGGACCTGAAACAAAGAAAAGCAACAATGTGGCTTAAGAGAGGGCCCTTCATCACTGAGAAACCAAATTTTTCTGTAAAACTGTATTCCCCCTTTGGTCCAGAGAGGATAAAATAACAGAGACACGTCAGTGAATACCATGAAAATATCCAAGTAAAACGAGGTAAAATTGTTGCACGGAGATATAATGGAATTGGAAAATATTTGCAGGTAAAATGTCCAGGAGCTATTCCATTACTTCATAATCCTATCCTTATGGAATGGCAAAAAAGTTTCAAAAATTATAATAATAATCATTATACATTTATACATTGCTTTAAGATCTCCAAAGCATTTTATAAATATCAGCTGATTTCTATCCTCCAAAAACTCTGGAAGGTAGCTCATATTATCCCCATTTTACAAATGAGGAAACTGAGAGTGACAGAAGTTAAGTGACTTGTCCAGAGTCACTAGTAAACATCTGAGTTGGGATTTGAATTCAGGTCTTCCTGACTATAGGCCCAATGATGTATCCACTATGCTACATGGCTGTGCTCAATTTGAGTTGTTTTAATTCAATTTAATTTAATTCAACTCAATTCAAGAAACACTCATCAAACACCTACTTTCTCATGGGATTCTCAAAGTTAGTTCCTTTTTTGGCTTGGCACACAATAGGCATTTAATATGTTGTAAAACAGTTGCTTTTAGCTGAGTAATTGAAGGGGCCTGCTGAGAACTTTTGGACCCTAGCTCTGTAATCCTATGGATTAGTCTTCCCTCCCAATTTTGACTCAGTGAAAAATATGGCAAACAGATGATCTGCGCTTCCATGTATGGCACTTCTGTCTCCTCACTGCATCTAATAAAGGGTCACTTGCTCTCTTCAAGCACCAGGGCCTCTAAGAGACTGAACTGAATGAAGTCTCTGGTGCTGACAGAACACTCCATTACTCCTGGAATCCAGCAAGGAGGGGCAGAAACAGAAGTTCCTGTGAAAACAGAGTTAACTGCGGGCACTGTGCCCATCTGTGTTAGGCTAACCCCACCCTTCTATATGGTCCAAAGCTACCTGACCTGGACAGCTCCCACTGCCACTAACCATTCTCTCTGGCAATAGCCAAGTCCATGAACCTGCAACAATGCTCAGCAAATACCACTGGAACAACATAGTATTTAGGGGTTTGTATGCTCAAATGTGGTCCTACCCAAACTCTGACCACAGCATGAATCTCATCCACAATATCTGTGACAGTTTGTTTGTCCAGATGAAGATGTCCAGCAACAGGAAGTCTTCCACTGAGTAATGAGGTGTTTATCATCTCTGGGAAATATCCAATTCCATTTCTGGAAGGCTAACTCTAAATGAGTTTCTCTTTACATAGAGCTAAAACCTGACTTTCTGTAACTTCTAGCCACTGGTCCTAATTCTGTACCCACACACATATACACACACGCACAACCATCTAACCAGGCTCAATAACAAGTCTAACATCTTGTCCATTTATATCACTGAAAATATTTGTAGAAAGCTATCATGTTCCTTAGAGCCTTCTCTTCTTTAGGCTGGTTTTCCTCCACTCCTTCGACCTGTCTTCACATGGTGCCATAGTTCAGAGCCTCCCCACAGTTCTGGTCATCTCCCTATGGATACTTTCCAGGTGGACACTGTCCCTTCTACAATGTCATCCCAAGAACTGGACTCAGTACTTCAGGTGTGGTGGGACCAGGCCAGTGAAGAAGGGCACTCTCATCCTTTGGAAACTCTATGTATATTAATGCAGCCTGGGATACATTTACTTTGGGGGCTTACATCAGACTATGCATGGGATCATGGGTTTGCGACTGGCCATTATTTTAGAGGCCTTCTAGTTCACTTTGCACATGACTAAGTGGATTCAGGGAGGTAAGTGACTCAGGTCACACAGTAACAAATGGCAGAACCAGAATTTGAACTCAGGATCTCTAAATACAAAGCCAGCACTCTTTCTACTGCTGCCTCTCTTCCAGACTCCTCATGTTGAGGGTGCAGTTCACTATAAACACCAGGATTTTTTTTCATTGAGGCAGCAAGTTGGTGTACTGGGCCTAGAGTCAGAAAAATGTGAGTTCAAATCCAGCCTCAGACACTTTCAAGCTGTGTGACCCAGGGTAAGTCACTTAGCCTCTGCCTGCCTTAGTTGACCTATATGTAAAATGGGGATAATAATAACACCTGTCCCAGGATTGTTATGAGGATCAAATGAGATAATAATTGTAAAAATACTTAGTACTGTGCCTGACATCTAAAAGGTGCCTTAATCATTTCTCGCCCTCATGAACTCCTTTCTAGACAAATTTCCCCATTCGGTACTTGTGATTCTTGAACCCACCTAAAGGACTCCCACTTCTCCTCACCTTATGGTCTTTACCTCGCTTCCTATTCCAGCCTAGTGAGGTTTTTAGGGAACTTGAAGCCCAGTGTCTTAGCTATCCCACCCAGTTTTGCAACATCTGAAAAGCAGACACAGATGCTCTTTATGCCTTCATTCAAGTCACTTAAAACTCATTTTAAAATTAGATTAAAAATTAGGTAAACAAATAGAACAGCACAGGGCCAAGGAAATGTCCTTGTGCCATTCCACTAAACGTAGCCTGCCATACTGATACCTTTGTATTACTACATGAATTACCACTTCTGGAGTCAGTCAACCAAGGCTGAACCCAATTAGCTATATTATTTTTTTCTACAATTTTTCAACATGTTCACAAAGATACTCAGTCAAACATTTTGCTGAAATCCAGATGCCTCAGATGTTGCCATGATGTCTCTGTCTAGTGAGCTGGTGATAAACAGAATCAAGGTCAGTCTGACATGACTGCTTCTTCAGGAGCCCCTGCTAGCTTTCAGTCATTGTCTCTTCCCCTTGTAAGTGCTCATACTCAAATCAAACTCAGAATCCTAGACTCAGAGAAAAGTCTAAGTGGAAGAGGATCTGGAACTCAATCAGTCAATTTCGCCATTTATGTACTGGGAAACGATGTGGGCAGACGTAGGCTGGTAAATGTTTAACTAGTGACTGAAAAAAAAATACATGCAAGACACATTGTAAGTGATAGCGGCATTGTTAACATTATCTCTTCACTTTCTTAAGTCTATACCAGTGTGTCAAACTGAAATAGAAATGAGCCCATTGATCCATGCAGAAGGATCCCTTTACCTGGATAATGACTTGTTTTAAAATGTAATCTTATCCACATTTTATTTTTTTATTTATTTTGTTAAATATTTCCCTATCTGGTTTCCAAGTGCATGGGCTGCCAATTTGTCACCTGTAGATACTCAACGAAAAAATAAGCCAAGCTCTAATTTGTAGTATTTGCTGATACCTGACGTGGAAAAGCTCATGCTGAAAATTCAACTACTGCTCTTCACAGCCCCTTAGAGTTGGATCAAGCACATTCAAGATGCAGTCCCAGAGACCATTTCGGGGAGCATCTGTTCAGTCAAAACTGTTTCATGATGATACTAAGGCAGTTTAATTTCTAATGTGGTAAATATAAATAGGTAAAACAAACATAAACACAAGCTCTCAGGGGAAGGGTCCTCAATTATTTTGTAGTGTAAAAGAATCCCAGAACGTACTTATCTAGTCCAATGTCTTCACTTTGCAGGTGAGGAAACTAAGGTTAAATTACTGAGCCAAGACAGTGGAAGGGGCAGGTCTAGAATCCCTGGACTGTTGAGGAGTTTTCAAATGAGTTACTTCCCCCCCTAATCATCATAGGGTTGCTTTTTGTGTCATGGACCAATCAATACACTGGTGCAGCTTTTGGAACCCTTTACATAATCAAGTTTTAAATGCACAAAAAAATAATCCAGATGACAAACAAAACCAATTGCATTTTAGAAAGTATACAAATGTCTTTTCAAAACCTAGATCACAGACCCAGGTTAGGAAGCCCTGGTTCATAGTTTTCATATTTGTCATGCAATTGGGCTTTTTCAGGTGGTTGAATTTTGTACAGAAAAGAACCATAACAAAAATGCTCCAAATGCTCAAAACCAGAAGTGCAGCCTCAGGAGCACATGGGAAGTGATCCAAGATTCTGAAGACTACAAGGCTTCCACTCCGATGACAGCAGCACAGCCACCCCAGCCCACCTTCTCGCTGAAACAGATCCGAGAAAGGATCCTGTGCCTAGTTCTGGATAAGTCTGGAAGCATGGCGGTAAGCCATACCTGCCCCATTCTCCTGGAGGTGGGAGGGGTGTCTTGACAGCACCTGATGGACCCACAGAATCTTGGGCTTGTTGGAAACCACATTGATCTCATGGTTTAAAGGAAACGAAGAGCAGGGAATCCCTCACCCTTCACCAAGGTTCCCGACATACTCATACTCCCACTCCTCCTCTTTCTCCACTAAAGATTCATGATGAATTATCCCCTGTATCAAGATGATACTTTGTCAAAGAGTGAATAAACTAAGAATTTGCTCTACATTTCACTTCCCAGCCCATGAGAATCTGTAGTCCCTGTTAACTGAACGACCCAATCAACTTTGCATGACATCATATTTTCCTCCTTTCTTCATGATTGTACAAAGTCATCAAACATCCTATCTAAAAATGCAGACCAGATTCTATACTTTAAAAGACCAGCAACTTCATTAATATGGGCATTCTCTACTCTACTCTGCCATGCACCACTGATCAAAATGGCTTAGTAGTCCCATCATAAAAGTTTATTAGTTCCTTGTTTGCAAATAATTCAGTAAGAGACAATCTGGGGGCAACTATGTGGCACAGTGGATAGAGCACTGGCCCTGAATTCAGGAGGACCCAAGTTCAAATCTGGCCTCAGACACATAACACTTACTAGCTGTGTAACCCTGGGCAAGTCACTTAACCCCATTGCCTAGCCCAAACAAAAACAAACAAAAAAGAGACAATTTGGTATAAGTGGATGGAAAGTTAACTTCTGAGTCAGGAGGATCTGGTTTCAGTTCCCACATCTCACATATACTGCTTAGGAAATTCCCTGAAACAATAATTTGCAGAGAAGGTGCCACCCTACCCCAGTAGAGAGATTTTCCTCATTTGGGAGTACCTGCACCATTGAAATCACAGGTCAAGTGTCTATCCTACATAGTAACTCATCTCTGGTGATGTGGCTCAAATTAAAAGGCAAAAATATTTCACACAACTTCTTTCATCTACTAAGACCAACACCAACTCATTCACAACCATACTCCTACTTAAAATACCATACCTTAGTCCTTTCAGAATCTGTTAACATGGGTCCACCAATGTTCAGAAAAACCCTTCTACCACTTGAGCTTGCAGAGTTACTACAGCTGAAACATGCACTGTACCTATGGTCACCTCGCAATGTGCCTCTCCAAATTTAAGTGGCCTTGTCCTCAGGTAGCAAACATGTAGCCCATCTCCAAGCCCATTCTCAAATCCTTTCTAGCCCAGAAGAATACTCAGATCTTGTTTTCTATTTCCTAATCATGGAGAATCCAGAGTGTCCACCATGGGACTTAGAGCCCCTAGAGTTCTATATATGGCCTTAGTCCATCCTGCTATAGCTTGCTTGCAGAAGACCACTTACCAATTGGACTTGTGTTTTTCATGCAGAGTGAGAACCGGCTAAATCGCCTGAATCAAGCCTCCAAACATTTCCTGCTTCAGATCATTGAACGTGGATCCTGGGTTGGGATGGTCACATTTCACAGTGCAGCCTCTGTCCGTAGTGAACTGGTACAGGTAGAGACAGATGCTCAGAGGAATACCCTCATTACCAAGTTACCTGCTTTCGCTTCAGGAAAAACATCCATCTGCTCTGGACTTAGAACAGCATTTCAGGTGAAATCATCTCCCCTCCACTGTCTCTATTGTAGTGGATATTTTGAAAGTGAATTTCTATTCTGGATGACCTTCAGTTTCCTACAGTCTAGTACAAATCTGATGCCTCTAAAAAGTGAATGTATTTCCAGGGAGGGTAAGGGATATCAAGACATGGAGATGTGGAGAAATCCTAATTAAATTTAGCCCAAGAATAGTAAGCACTTAGTGTTGAACTAAGGAAGAAAGGAAGGTAGGAAGTCAACCTTAGACTCAGGGAGACTTGGGCTCAAATCCCTCCTGAGAGGCAAAAAAGTAACTGTGGCTAGAACTATCAATGCAGAGTCAGAAAGAACCAAGTTCAAATTCTTCCTCAGAAACTTATTAGCTGTGTGACCCTGGGCAGGACAATTTATTTGTGCAGCCTTCAGTTTCCTCATCTGTAGAAAAAGCAGAGTAGAGTTGATGACTTTTGAGGTCCCTTCTAGCTCTAAATCTGTAGTACTCTAACCCATACAGGCTGTGCAATTATAAAACCAATGCGAAAGGCACTGTTAATAATATATAAAAAGGGGCATGATATGCAGCAGAAGCATGCAGGGCAACCAGGTATAATGATCTTTAATCTGGGCTCCATTCTGGGAAAGCCAGATATTTCTGTTGATTCATTTTAACACAATGAGATAAGGAGCTGTTAGTCATCCAGTAGGGGGTTGTTATAACACAGACAAAGAGTGATGAATTGATGTTTTGACTACCATTATGGAGGGTTTTCCACATTTTGATGCACTAATTCTGTCTAAAGATTGTTGCCCTTGATATGAAATAAAATTATAGAATTATCTTAGTCATCCTGTGGCCCAGCTGCCTCATTTTACCAATGAGGGAGCTGAAAGAAACAAAAGGTATCTTAGTGGGTGGGAATTGGACATACCATATATGGTATTTCTATAGTAAGTATAGTATATATTTGTATAGTAAGTAATTTGTATGTAGAAAGAATGGGATAAAGGTCAAGAAGAATGAGAACTAAGAGGTCATGGATGATTTTATAGATACAAAATTCAATACAGAAGAACAGATGGAACCCTGATCATAGGAACTTGAGTGATATAGAAGGAACGAGGGTCAATGGAACAAGGTTCTGGAGAAAAGGAAAGGGACAGCATCCGGGTCATTGAGGAGAGATTGGCTTTGACATGACAGCACTGCTGTTTCCTCTGATACAGGAGGAAGGACATGGGTGAAAGACCAGAAAACATGCCAGATGGCTTCAACTTTTTCTGCAAAGGAAGAGATGATGTCATGTGCTGGTAGTTGAGAGATTTGGATGAGAAGCTGGGGTCTCAAAGAGTTGGGAAAATGGTTAGAACAGATGCTGTGAGGGATGTGCGGGACAATCAAGAAAGAGTAGTTGCAACAAGCATAGTAAAGGTCTGGTTGAAGTGCATGTGGCATATGCTCATAAGGCGGGACTACTGTCTCAGGGCTGTCTATCCCAGTCCTCCATTGCTCAGGAGCTGGACAGAAACATTGAGTTACTCAGTGTTGGTAAGTAAAAGGATGATGACAGTGGAAAGCCAAAGAGGCAAGAGATTGTGGAGCATTGGATAGGGGAGTCAGACAGGGATTAAGAGATCAGAGGGCACAGTACAGAAAAAGAGCAGGGTTAGGAGAAGTGACCATGAGTGAGATGTGGAAGTACATGAGATTGTACTTACACAAAAAATCTTCAAATCTGAAGGATTTTTTTACATGGAGCAATTTCAAACAGTGGAAATATGTAGAGTAGAGCTGCTTTGACAGAAATTAAATACTTTGGTCTAATACATACGTTGTTTTCTATGGCATAATATTCCCCATAAGAGGCAACGAGCATAGTAAATAGAGTGTTGGTGTGAGTATGTGGGAAACCTGTGCTCCACTCTGCTTCTGACCCCATAATGACAGCAGGCAAGTCAGTCAACCACCCTGAGCATCAATTTCCTAACTTGTAAAATGGAGATATTAGTACCCATAGTACTAGTACCTGCCTCATATCATAAATGGGAAACTCAGATGAGATCATAGATATAAAGTGCTTTGCACACTTGAAAGCACTATGTAAATGCCAATCATTATTATAATCAAATGTCCTGGTCACACAGATACAGTTAGGGGTAGCAGCCCTTGTGCTCCACTGGCATCATTCCAATGTCCCAGGAACTCAAGGAAGGCCCCTAGCACATTGAATGGCTCCCTTGTGGTAAACAAGTAGAAAATAGACAAGAGTCATACAGGTAGTTAAGGTAATGAGCATTTCTTAAGTGCCAGGCACTGTGCTAAGCATTTCACAAATATTATCTCATTTGATTCTCACAATACCCTGGGAAGAAGGTGGTCCTATTAGCTATATTTTACAGATGAAGAAACTGAGGCAGGCTGAGGTTAAATGACTTGCCCAGGATCACACAACGAGGACAGTCAGATTTGAATTTAAGCCCAACTCTCTCCACTGCCATACCTACCTGCTGATATAGTTAAGGATGGGTTGTGATTTGCATCATGGGAGGGGATACTCACATAGATGGAATTTCAGATCCATTGGTATATTGGAATATAATATTTCCTGTAAAGCCAGCTTTGCTTCACAGATAGAATATTGAGAAAGGCCAGATCTTAACTTCCACTACTGAAAGTTTTAGGTATGACCCTGCACAAGTCATTGAACATCGAAGTATCTCAGACAACACCCTAAGGCTTGTCATCTGATTTAGTGGAGGGAGGTCCTACCCCAGGACTCCTATACTATTCCCTAAATTGAGTGTTATTAGTCATGCCTTTGCTTTTGAGTGTCCAGTTTGGCACCTCATGCAGAGCATGGTTTCCCAAAGACTCTGTTAGAGAACACTCTCTATTGTGAATGGGATTAGCCAAATAAAGCAGGCAAGAGAGAGCACAGGAGCATAGAATTGGAGCTAGAGGAGACCTCACAGGCCACCTGTATCCTTCTTTTGCAGATGAGGAAACTGAGACCCACAGGGCCTCAGACTCTTCCCACCATATCATGTCTCCTCTAAGGTTCCTAAGCTTCCTCCTCTCTAGCCCTCCCAGGAATAACAAAAGAATCAGAAACAATTCCATGCACATAGTGGGTGTTCATGTGTCCAGTGTCTCCTCAGCCTCCATGTGTGATAGATCCACAAAGAACAGATACCCTGGCTGGGACTGAATACCAGTGTACAGAAGCCGGGTCACTCGCATTCACCAGAACAGCCCTGCTTCCAAATGGAAGCATCAGCTGTGACAAATTTCCTGGATTAGATCAAGAGGAAAGGCACTTGGGCTGAGTTTCTGAAAGTTGCACTTCTCATATTTGAAAATCTCAAGACAGGAAAATCCTCCTGGGGTTCCTGGGGTCTTTCCTTTATTTTCTTCTTTCATTCCTGGCCAGACCCACTCACTCAGGGTTACCTGGTACAACTAAGTCTGCTTACCAAGGTCTGGGATGAATCTCTGCTTTTAGGTAATAGGAAGGAAATTCTCAACAGATGGTTCAGAAATCGTCCTTCTGACTGATGGAGAAGACAATACACTCAGCACATGTTTTGATCAAGTAGAACAAAGTGGGGCCATCATCCACACAGTTGCTCTGGGACCTTCTGCGGTCATAGATCTGCAGAAGCTGTCAAAGATGACAGGTAAATGATAACCGGGAGCATATGTTTCTTCAATAGGCACAAAACTTATTTCTATATGAACCTCCCCTCACATTCTTCACTGAGATCTGCAGGTGAACCATTACAGGTGACCTAGGGCTTCTGAAGGCAATGGAAGTGGGGCACAGGCTCTGGAAGGTCAGGCAATAAACATTAAATGCCTACTATGTTCCAAGAGCCCCTGAACAGCTGAACTGATGGATCCTTGAAGTAGTGAGGATCCAAGAAGCTCAATTATGAATGAAATAAGTGAACTGGTTAACATCATAGATTCTGTGACACTTATTTGATTCCTTATCAGCACTTTTATCTCTTCCTAGGGCCTTGTGTTCTAGGTAAATGAGACTTTAATGATTGTATGACATATACTTTATACACCACAAGATTGAAAAGTTTGACCTTGACCTCCTAGACTGAGGCTGTATTCCTACCACCTGTAGAATGGCTGCAGTTTATGAAAGAACATAAAACTTTTTGAAAAAATACCTTTGGTAAGACTGTTAAGTTGTCACTATCCTGTGCCAATTATTTAAATTCTGTTAATATGATCCTGCTTTAGGAGGTGTGCAGACAGCTGCTACAGACAATGCCCAGAACAATGGGCTCATTGATGCATTCAGTGCCCTCTCATCAGGAAATGGACTGATCACTCAACAGTCTGTCCAGGTCAGTTTCTATTTCTCCTTTCACATGTTTGCACTGTATAACATCATGACATTCTAGGGTCAGAAATTTAGACTTTCGAAGGACCTCTGAGGTTCGTAAAAGCATGCATCAGAGGTATAAGGTTGGAAGGAACTTCAGAGTCAACCAGTCTAAACCATGAATTTTATAGGTGAGAAAACTGAGGATGATGGACTTGTCCAGGTCATGCAGGTAATGAGTGGCCATGATGGGATATGAACTTTAGTCTTCGGACTCTACATCCAGCTTTCTTTCCACTGCACCATGCTGGGTGGGATATTAGGATCGAGGGGGAACTGACAGCATAAATAACAGGCTTCTCACACATACATATACATATATTTTCTATATATACATACACACACGCAAATATATATGTAAATTTAGCAACTTTCAACAAATGCCTACTATGTGCTAGGCACAAATTTGCAAATACTGTGTCATTTAATCTTCACAACAACCCTGGGAGGTACCTGCTATTATTAGCTCCTTTTTACAGATTAGGATATTTGAGGCAGATAGAGGCTAAGTGACTTGCCCAAGATCACATGGCTAACAGGTATTGTTGGCAAAATTTGAATTCAGGTCTTTCTGACTCCAAGTCTAAGGCTATATCTCCTCTGACACCTATCTGCCTCCAGACGGTGAACATTTTCACTGGCTGTCCAGGCTTGGTTAAATTTTTTTAAAAAGCAGTGGATGTCAACATGCTAATTCACATGATGATTTCACTCTCCCACTGATATATGGAACAAGCTCTTCACCCAGCCTGCTTTCAGAAAGCTGTCCATTCCTGATGGCTCCTTCTAGAGCCTCGGAGGATAAAGAAACTGAACTTTATGCACACCACTATTAGTAGTGGACTCTTTGCATATTTCCATGCCATATTCCCCTCACCTACAACTTCCTCACTATTAAAGACCACCCAACTGGTTCTTTCTACTGGATCTCTAACTATATCATGACTTCTCTAAGAATCCACAATATTTTAGCACCTTGGAGGTCATTTGAATCCAAGCCCAAGGCCAACATTTAAATCTTTTCCAAAAATCCATAACAGGCCAGCTAGGTGGTACAGTAGATACAATGCAGGCCGGAAGTAAAAAGACTGCTCGATGAGTTCAGATCTGGACTCAGACATTAGCTATGTGATGTTGGGCAAGTCACTTAACTCTGCCTCAATTTCCTCATCTCTTAAATGAGAGAGAAGGAAATGGCAAACCACTCCAGTAGCTTTGCCAAGAATATCCTGAATGGGGTCATAAAGTACAGGACAAAACTGAAAAGTCTCAACAACAAGAACCCGTAACAGGCAGGATTTCCCAAGTAGGGATTAGGAATATGAAAATGGATGTCAAAATCAAATGTATTTGACAAAAAGGGCATATGTCCCTTTTTTACTATTTTGCTACACCTTGTGACAATTATCATCAATAATCAATCAACAACCATTTATTCAGCACTTACTATGTGTCAGGCACTGTCCTAAACATTGAAGATACAAATTAAAAATGATATGGGCCCTGCCTGCAATGAGCTTACATTTTATTCAGGGGAAACAACATGACCAGATATATTTAATGCAAAACACTTACAGAGTACACAAAATAGAAGGGGGACCATGAAGGCACTATAAGCTGGGAAGGAAAGGAGGCAATAAAGTACAAACACACCCATGTCTCCCCCATCCTCCTGTGCCATCCATTGTGCTCGACAGTGAGCCGCATGGCAGAAACAAAAAGGCCAAAGAGAAGCATCATCATGTCTGGGGCTACCTATGTGTAGCAGCTTCTACTACTCAGGACATCACAGCCCTGGGGTGGGAGTTCCAAAACGGAGTAGCTTCGTTTCTCCAGGGTGTATTAGATTTAGGTTTAATAACCATTTATTAAGTGCTTATCATGTGCAGAGATGTTACAAAGGAAAAATTGACAAGAGATTAACTATGGAAGGGAAGAGGGAAGAAGGAATTGAGGATGACACCAAAGGTGTAAGCCTGGGTGATACGGAGAAGTGACTGGCATAGCTCCCCACAGTAGAGGAGAAGTTACAAAGAGGGGGAACTTTGGGGGAAAGATAACTAGTCCGTTTTTAGACATGCTGAATGTAAGATATCTTTGGGACACCTGGTGTGAGAGATATCAACTAGGCAGCTGAAGATGCAAGTCTGGAGGTCAACAGAGAGATCAAGGCTGAATAAATAGATCTGGGAATCATCAGCAAGAGACAGTAACTGAATCCATGGAAGCTAATGAGATTACCAAGTGAAATAGTATAGAGGGAGAAGAGAAGAAGACTCAGGACACAGCATGATCAGTGGCAGTCATTACAGTAACTTTGGAGAGAGAAGTTTCAGTTGAGTGACAATGTTGGGGGCCAGACTGTAGAGTTTAAGAAGAGAGTGAGAGGAAAGCAAGAAGAAGCACCTATTGTAGACAGCTTCCTCGAGGAGCTTAGCTACAAAAGTGAGAAGAGGGATGGGATGATAGCTTGTGGGGGATGGACAGATCAGATGAAGATTTCTGAGAATGGAGGAGACATGGGTATGTTTGTAGTAGAGAAGGAGCCAATGAGACAAGGAGATTGAAGATGAATGAGTGTGAGAATGATGGAAGGCACAAACTGCTGAAGAAGACAGGACAGAAATGGATTTCTCATGCATGGACAGGGTTTTGCCTGGTAAAGAGAAGGGCGCCCTCTTCGTGTAGACAGGAGTGAAAGAGATAGTGGTAGAAGGCATATGGGAGACATGAAATGAAAAGGAAGATTAGGAAAAAAGGAACTCTCAGAAAATATCAATTTTTTTCACTGAGATGTGAGGTAAGCTTTTGAGATTAGAGAGTGAGGGAGAGGGAGCCATGGGAGGTTTAAGGAGAGATGAAAAGGTTTGGAGGAGCCTCTATGGTGAGTGGGAGAGTGAGGTAATTGGGAGGAATAAAAGGAAAACAGGACCAGGCCAGGCCAGACCAATAAGGCAGGGTGGTTCAGTGGAAAGAAATCTGGATTCTTTATCTGCTCATGCCATCACTCTGAGATTAGCTTCCATTTGCACTGAATTTTATTTAGGAGGGAAACTGAGTAGGAAACAGAAGGGAGGGAGAGTTGTATGAGTAAAACTTGTATATTACCTCAGACTAAAACTGAGGACTCTCATTCAAGCCCTGCCTTTCAAGTCCTTTGTGCCAAGAATATTATTCATGCACATTTGTATAACCATGACACCTGTTTCCTTTTTTCACCATCTTATCTCCTAAAGCATGCTTAACCAGAGGGATAGGGAAGGGGCCTCTAATTTAATTGTTAGAGGGAACTTCCAGGTAAGGAAACTCCCTCTACCAATGCATGCTGATTCCTTCTCTGCAATTTATAATCTTTTGCCCATTGGCATGATATGACTTGTGGATGACTTATTCCTTTACCCACTCACTAAATGTTTTGTTTTCTTAACAGCTTGAGAGTAAGGGAGCCACTCTGAAGGATGGGGAATGGATGAATGGCACAGTTACTGTTGACAGCACAGTAGGCAATGACACACTATTTCTTGTCACGTGGACAGCACAACAACCCCAAATGTTTGTCTCAGACCCCAGTGTGGGAAAATCTATGATACTTTTTCTGTGGATGCAAATTCCAAAATAGCATACCTCAAAATACCAAACACTGCAAAGGTGAGGAGCTTTTTCTCTTGTGTTTTCTTAAGATTTTCAGAAAAAGGAGCCAAGACTTTAATATCAGTATTATAACTTTGCAAGTATTCTTGAGTGACAAGAAGTATTTTTTTACTAAAAAAAAATACACTCTTACTCCACACGTTCTCTTAAAATGTGATGAATTCACCACAATAAGCACACGTTTAAAAAAAATTTATACTGTAGCAACAAAGGAACTGTCATAAAGACTATCACGACGGCAAAATCTGGGCTAGAACACAAGGGAGGTTAGGACAGCAGGCCAGAAAGTTATGAAACCTTTTCTGATTGGCGTAAACATACTTAAGACACCCCATTTCCCCATCCAGAATTTCAGAACACATGTGTCCTGACCTCCAAAATCGTACCCTTGTTTCTGTGGAGAAAAGACTATGGCAGGGTCAAATCTTTTAAGTCACATTTTTCATAGCAAAGGTTTCAATACTAATCAGTATTACGCATACCCTGGGGAAATCTCTAGTCCAGTTGCAGCACTCATAGGGAGGAATGGTTTGAAATGACTGTCACAGCCGATAGAGAAGGAAAGTCATACAAACTCTATAGCAGATTTCTTGAAATTTTCTTGTATGAGTCAGATAAGACGTTAAGATAGATATGGATAACAGAGAAGGCAGGTAAGGCAGGTCTTAACACTGTTTTGCTTTACTGAATTTCTACTGCATTTTTTAGGATGGAATTTGGACTTACAGCCTTATGTCAAGTGCACAAACCCTGACTCTAACAGTGACCTCTCGTGCTTCAAATCCTAATGTAACCCCTATTACACTGGATTGTAAAATGAATAAAGACACCAGCACCTTCCCTAGTCCAATGGTTGTTTATGCAGAAGTTCGCCAAGGATCCCTGCCTATTGTAGGAGCCAATGTGACAGCCCTCATTGAATCAGCTGATGGAACAACAGAGACTCTGGAACTTCTGGATAATGGTGCAGGTAACTGATAACCTATAAAAACCTTAGAGTTCTTTCTCTTTTAAGAAAGAATTACAATTTTTTTTTCTTTTTAATAGTATTTTATTTTTTCCAATTACATATAAAGACAATTTTTAATATTCATTTTTATAATACTTTGAGCTCCAAATTCTCTCCCTCCCTCCTTACCTACCATGCACCCTCCTGACGATGATAAGTTATTTGATATCTACTATATATGTGCAATCACATGAAACATATTTCCATATTGGTCATGTTGTGAAAGAGGAAACAGTTTGCAAAAAATAAATTATTATTAGCAAAAGGAAAAAAATGAAGATAGTATGCTTTGCTTTGCATTCAGACTCCATCAGTTCCTTGTCTGGATGTGGATAGCATTTGCCATCATGAGTCCTTTAGAATTGTCTTGGATCCTTGTATCACTAAGAAGAACAGCTGCTAAGTCAATCATAATTGATCACAAAATGTTGCTGTTACTCTGTACAATGTTCTTCTATTTCTGTTCATTTCATTTTGTATCTGTTCATATATTTCTTTTTAGGTTTTTCTGACATCTGACTTCCCATCATTTTTATAGCACAATAGTATACCATTATATTCATATATCAGAACTAGTTCAGCCATTCCTCAATTGATGAGGATCCTCTCAATTTCCAACTTTTGCCACCACAAAAAGAACTGCTACAAATATTTTTGTACATGTAGGTCATTTTCCCTTTTTTATGATCTTTTTGGGATACAGACCTACTAATGGTATTTGATGGATCAAAGGGTATGCAGTTTGATTGCCCTTTGGGCATAGTTCCAAATTTCTCTCCAGAATGGTTGGATCAGTGGACCACGCCACCAACAATGCATCAGTGTCCCAATTTTCTCACATGCTCTTCAACATTTATCATTTTCCTTTTTTGTCATATTAATCAATCTGATAGGTCTGAAGTGGTACTTCAAAGTTGTTTTAATTTGCATTTCTCTAATCAATAATGATTTAAAGCATTTCCTCATATGACTATGTATAACTTTAATTTCTTCATCTGAAAATTGTTCATTCATATCCATTGACTATTTACCAATGGGGGAATAACTCATATTCTTATAAATTTGACTCAATTCTCTATATATTTGACAAAAGAGGCCTTTATCAGAGTTATTTTCTTTAAAAAAAAATTTTCCCCAATTTTCTATCTACCTTCTAATCTTGGCTGCACTGGTTTTCTTTACACAAAATGTCTTAATTTTATTTAATCAAAATTCTACACTTTAAAATTCTCTTGACCTTCTCTATCACTTGTTTACTCATAAATTCTTCCCTTATCCATAGATCTGACACATAAAATTTTGCATGCTTTCCTAATCTGCTTATGTGATGTCACCCTTTATAGCTAAATCATGTACCCATTTGACCTTATCTTGGTATGTGGTATAAGATGCTGGCCTACACCTTATTTCTGCCAAATGGTTTTCCAGTTTTCCCAGTAATTTTTGTCAAATGTGAGTTCTTCTCCCAGAAACTGAGGTCTTTGGGGTTAATCAAACACTAGATTAGTATGGTCACTTACCACTGTTTCTTGTGTACCTAATCTATTCCACTGCTCCACCACTCTATTTTATGGCTAGTACTAGATCATTTTGATGATTACCACTTAGTAACATGATTTGAGACAGAGTACAGTAAGGTCACCTTCCTTCACATTTTTCTCATTGATTTCCTTGATATTCTTGACCTTTTCTCCTTCCAGATGAATTTTGTTACTATTTTTTCTAATATTATAAAATAACTTTTGGTTGTTTGGTATGGCACTGAATAAGTAAATTAATTTACGTAGAAATGTCATTTTTGTTACATTGGCTTGGTCTATCCATGAGCAATTAGTATTTCTCTAATTGTTTAGCTCTGATTTTATTTGTGTGGAAAATGTTCTGCAATTGTGTTCATATAGTTCCTGAGTTTCTCTTAGTAGGTAGACTCCCAAGCATTTTATATTATCTGCAGTTATTTTAAATGGAATTTCTCTTTCTATATCTTGCTGCTAGACTTTGTTGGTAATATGTAGAAATTCTGATGATTAATAGGAGTTTATTTACTATCCTGCAACGGTGCTGAAGTGGTTAATTATTTCAACACTTTTAGTTGGTTCTGTAAGATTCTCTAAGTATACTACCATATCACCTGCAAAGAGTGATCATTTTTTTCCTCATTTGATATTCTAATTTCTTTCATTTCTTTTTCTTTACTTATTGCTATAGCTAGCATTTCTAGTACTATATTGAATAACAGCCGTGATAATGGGCATCCTTACTTCACTCCTAATTTTATTGCGAAGCCTACCAGCTTATCCCAATTACATATACTTATTGATGGTTTTAGATCAATGCCACTTAGTTCCATTTTTTCCTATAATTTTCTGTGCTTTCAATAGGAATAAGTAGTGTATTTTGCAAAAAGCTTTTTCTTTATCAATTCAGATAACAATATGATTTTTGTTGTTTTACTTATTGATATAGTTAGTTATGTTGATAGTTTTCCTAATATTGAACAACCTCTGCATTCCTAGTATAAATCCCATCTGGTCATAGTATATGATCGTTGGGATATATTGTTGTAATCCCTTTGCTAGTTTTTACTTTAAAATGTTTGCATCAGTGTTCATCAACATTCTTGGCAGGAGGTCATTAATACCTTTTCCTGGCTGAAAGGGAAGAGTCAGGCTCATAACTTTTATATTTGAGAAATATATTTGAGAAACCTTAACAAGACAAAATAAAGTGAAATATTACACTCCCTTTTTCACTTGTTCAATATTTTATGTTTTTCCAATTACATGTAAAAAACAATTTTATTAGTCTTTTTTTATTCTGAATTCCAAATTCTCCTCCTCTTTCTCTTCCCCCCCCTTATTGAGAAGGCAAGCAGTTTGACATAGATTATATATGTGTAGTCACAAAAAACATTTTCATGTAAGTCATTCTGTGAAACCAAATGGAGCCTAAAAAAACAAGAAAAATAGAGAAACTAAAGAAAAAGTATCTTTGATCTGCATTCAGGATCTACCAGTTCTTTCTCTGGAGATAGACAGCACTTTTCATCATAAGTCCTACAGAATTGTCTTGGATCACTGCTGCTGAGAATAGCTACGTTATTCATAATATATTATCATACAATATCATTGCTGTATACAATGTTCTCCTGGTTCTGCATGTTTCACTTTGCATCAGTTCATGTAAGTCTGTCCACATTTTTTAAAGAACGTCCTGTTCTTGTTCAGTCTGATTGGTATGGGGATCACATGAAAGGGAGTAATAGAAAACAACACTACAAAGGCAGGTGAGAGTTAAATTATGAAGGGATTTAAAAGACTGACAAGGTTTCTAAACAAGTAATAGGGGGTAGTTGAAGTTTTTGCATAGTAAGGTCACATGTTCAGATCTGTGTTTTAGGAGTGTTGCAGAGGGATGAGACTGCAGGCAGGAAGACAAATTATGAGGCTTTTATAATCATCCAAATGCCTGAATTAGGGTAGAGGCTGTATGAGTAGAGGAAAAGAGATTGATGGAAAAGATGATATAGAGGTCAAATTGACAAGACTTGGCAAATGACTGGATATGGAGATTGAGAGAGAAGGAAGAGACATGGGTTCAAGTCCTGCCTCTTATACTTACTAGTTCTTGACTGTGGAAAAGTCACTTAACTGATCTAAGTTTCAGGATCCTCATTTATACAATGGGTACAGTAATATATTTCAACTGGGCTCTGCTGGTATATTTTTAAGGACTGACTCTCTGGGGAAAAAAAGAACATACAACACACTTCTAAATTTAATCTCCATTGTTTTCTTAAATCTAGACATTCAACTAAACAATAAACCAAGGCCCAACTTGTAGGTACTTCCAAGGTATAAATGCTCAACATTAAAAATTGACCAATCAGCTTTCTCTAGTACAAGTTGACCCTAACACACCAATGTTATAGTACTTACAGGGTTGTTGAGAGATTCCAATGAGATCAAGTTTGTAGTAAGCTTTGAAAACTCTCAAATAGTTTATAAAAATATACGTTTGCCCCTAGAAGCAGCATATATCTTTGAGTCTATTACTATTTTCCAATGTCCAACTGTATTTTTGAGAATTTATATATTCCTCTATCATGGCAATGCTTAACAGCTCCTTTATTTGTACACAAAGGTGCTGATGCTTTCAAGAATGATGGTGTCTATTCAAGGTATTTCAGATCCTACAAAACAAATGGTCGATACAGTCTAAAAGTGAGAGCCCTGGGAGGAACAAACACCCAAATGTCAAGACCCCAAGTGAATGGAGCCTTATACATACCAGGCTGGGTAGAGAATGGTAAGAAACCCAATATCTCTTTCAGATGGTGAATGGTGGATTTTTTTTTTATTTCTACTTTACCCTCTTGTTCTAGAACCTCACGGTAATTTTCCTTCGTAATTTCTTGTAATATTGTATCAATATTCTTTTTTTTAATTTAACTTTCAGGTAGTCTAACAATTCATATATTGTTTCTCCTTGACCCATTCTCTAGATCAGTTGTTTTTCTAATTAGATGTTTCATATTCTCTTCTATTTTTTTCCATTCTTTTGATTTTGTTTTATTATTTCTTGATGATGTATAACATCATTCACTTCCCCTGGCCCACTTCTACTTTGCAAGGAATTATATTGTTCCTTAAGATTTTAGATCTCTTTTTCCAATTGGTTGATTTATTTTCATAATTCTTTTTTATTTCCTCGGAAACTTCCCATAACAAAAAATATGGTACTGTATTGAGTCAATGGCAAGAGGGGATCCAATTGAACTTTCACACATCTTGGATCTCAAACTAAAGATTATTCATACATTATGAAACTTGTTGAAAGAAGTGGGGCTATTTAGCCCAACTAACAAAAGACTTATCTGTCAAGTAGTTGAAGGGATCTCTCAAGGAAGAAAGATTAGACTTGATCTGTCCCAGAGGGCAGAAGCAACCTCAGTATGTACAAGTTGCAAACACGAAGATTTACCCTGATAGAAAGTAAAATCTTCTAACACTTAGATCTCTTCCATAGCTAAATGAGCTACTTCAGCAAGCAGAGTTTCCCCCCACTAGATGGGCTCCCCATCACTAAAGACTTTCAAGTCCAATCTGGATGACTACTCAGGTTTCTTGTAGAGGAGGACTCTTTTCACATAACATGGGTTATATGGCCATTGGGTCCCTTGCAACTCTGAGGTTCTGCAATTCTGCAATTGAGAGGCTACCTAACATGTACATCTTACTGTAAGTCAGTATCTCTGGCCTACATAGAAAATTCAGCAGACCAGTACAACACAAGAAAGCAGTCTCAGCATATCTGTAACTGGAAGAAGAATCAGGTGTGTAAGCCTTAAGTATTCCAGTATTGCCCACAGACACAAATGTTTGGGTAGAAGTAGAAAGGTTAAGGCTAAGTATAACAGTATCTCAGAACTGGAAGGGACCTCCTTGGCCTACTACACCAACCCATTCCTGGAACAAGAGTCCCCTCTATAACATAGTCTCCATCCTCTGCTTGAAGCTCTCTGCTGATAGAGCAATCCACTGAAAAAGTCTATTCTATGTTAGAATAGCTCTAATTTCTATATCTGCTCCTGTCTAATGTCTACTCATGGCTCTTGGCTCTCTCCAACATGGCCAAGCTATATAAATCTATTCCCTCCTGCTTCTCAATGAGTCAGGCAGCATGTTTCATGTTTCTGGTATAGACAGTAAACACTATAGGCCTCAGAGGAAAGTGAAATCAGTTCACTTGAGGCTGGAGCACTCAGGGAATGCCACTAGGAGGAGGAAAACTGTGAAATAGGATCTGAAAGATGTAGAGGATTAATTAGATAGGCAGAGGAGGTGACGTAGTTTTTCCAAATGAGACCAATAAACCTGGTCTTTGGGAAAGACAGCTTTTTTACTTTTTTAACTTTTTTACTTCTTACACACTTGACTCATGACCTAAATTTAGCAGGAGATGAAAGTGTTATTGAGAAGAAAACAACTGAAAGAGGTGGGTGAGCTTGGGGCACTATGATCATATATAATGAAAGCGTAGTGGATGGAGCACTCGCAGTAAAATGTATAGTGCACCAGCTCTAAAGTCAGGAGGACCTGAGTTCAAATCCGGCCTCAGACCAAACACCTGACATTACTAGCTGTGTGACCCTCAGCAAGTCACTTAACCCCAAGTGCCCCCCCAAAAAAATGCAGCAAGCAAGTGGTATTGTGCCTAAAGACCTGAATAACTTTTTCCATGCAGGAGAAGTAAAAATGAATCCACCACGACCTGAATTTAATGCCAGTGACCTTCAAGGCAAGCAAGTATCTTTCAGCAGAATAGCATCAGGAGGTTCATTTATAGTAACCAATATTCCAAGTGGCTCTATTCAAGATGCATTCCCACCATCTCAAAATCACTGACCTCAAGGCTCAGATAGAAGGAAATCGAATTAATCTGACATGGACAGCTCCTGGAGATGACTATGATGATGGTCAAGGTAAGTGTGAAGTTTGGTTATCATTTAGAACAATAACAACAACAAAAAGCAGCCATTTCCAAGTGTCTGCTCTGTACAAGTCAGTGCAGTAGGCACTGCAGAAAGAGAGTCCCTGCCCTCAAGGAGCTTGTGTTCTGGTGTAGAGATCCAACATGAACAGAGTTAAGTAAATGTAATTAATATACAAAATAATTCAAAGGAATTTCAGGAAGGAGAGAATATTCACAAGGAACATAGACTATTAGTGCTAGAAGAGAATACTGAGCCCACCTAATCCAACTCATATGCAAACAAGCAGCCACTTAGCCATTCTTGAACACCTTCAACTGAAGAAAGAGCAGTTAAAAAAATATGGTTTTAAAAAGAAAATCTATTCCCAGAAATTCATGCTTTTATACTATGAGATATTTTACTAAAGCAACAAAGTTCATAGAAAGCCTCTCTTGAGGTTTGTATCAGAGAAGACAGAAATGTATAGCCTAGAAGAATGAAAGGTAGATGGAGGGGCAGGTTTAGGAATAAGATACAAATATTCTATAGAACTAAGTTACCCCCTTTGGGAGTAAAGCTACCCAGAACTCAATCTGTAAAGAACTTAACAAGAAATATCATTTCCCTCTCTCAGGAAAAATTGTTCCTGTGGAGATCTACTACATAGGTACCTGCTTGACATTTATCACTCTGTCAAGGATGCATATACAAGACCTTAAATGGAATGCTAGATAAGACTATAACTGTAGCTTACTATTGATTTCTTAGATAGGGAGAACACATTCTTCTGATCTCTGTGATATTTGTTATTTTTCTACTTTATTAAATCTATGCAAATATTATCAGTAGTTTCATGTCCTTTTAGCCCAAGAGTACATCATACGAATGAGTGAAAATATCCTTGACCTACGGGATAAGTTTGATGATGCTCTCCAAGTGAACACTACTCACCTGACACCTAAGGAGGCCAGCACCCAGGAATTCTTTGTGTTTGAGCCAAAAGGCATCAATCTGGTAAATGGCACCAACATCTGCATTGCCATCCAGGCTGTTGATAAAGCAAATCTGAAGTCCAAATTATCCAACATTGCACAAGTATCTGTATTTATACCTCCAGAGGAGACCCCTTGTAGTGGCAGTCACATCTATAAAATAATGTTGAAGTGGCTGGGTGAGCTGCAGGTGACGATACCGAAGTAAAGGGCCTTATGTATAGAGGCCTGAAGCTCAGGTTTTGTGAGAGGAGTACAAATCCAGTTTTTCTTCTGGCTTTGTCCCACCTCATCCATTCCCCTTTTGATTATAAACATTTCTCAGATGTATTCCTGATTGCCGGGTGTGAAGGAAACATTGACATGTGGATGATGTAACACAAAATATCTGGATGTGTATGTGAAAGGACTATTTAGCCAAGTGTGACAATTATCACCTTTTTATTCACTATCCTGCCCACTGACAAATAAAGTCTACTCTCATTTACCATTTTTTTAAATGTGTTTTTATTGTTTGGATGAGAACTAAGACAGTTTTGAATGGCAGTCCAGCTTGTCCCTAGAGAAAAGATAGGAAAGCATGCCTCCCTCCCTGTATTGCAGAAGTGGGGGACTGTAGGTAATAATATTCTGTCTATCATAGGACATGGTCTTTTTCCTCATTAGTTTTGCTGAATTGCTTAATTCACCTCTTTTTCAAAAAAAAATATTATAAAAGATGGATTGCTGTCAAGGGCAAAGGGAGGGATATTTTCAGAAAGAAATGATATAAAAAGTAAAAGACTACAATAGGAATATAGCAAAACAATTAAAATGTAAAGAGGAAGAACAAAAATATTAAATGGTTGCTAGTAGGCTAGAGAAATTACACTTGTAACTTCTCACTTTGGTTAGTCAACAACAATTGTGCACAGAAGTTAGTCTACCCCCACAAGACAGAATCTCAGAGTTGGAACAGATGTCATTTAGTACAACACTTACCCAAGCAGGAATCTCCTCCAACAGAACATGAATTCAGTGAATCCCAATCAAGCTCATATGATATGGAAGATCCAGTGGTTGTCTAAGAGCCTCCACTGGAAGAACTCTAGAGATGGAAAACCCAAGTTTCCCAGATGGGCCATGTCACTTTTGGACAGCTCTAATTTTTAGAAAAGTTCAGTTTCTGCAAAGCTGAATCCTGCCTCTCATCTGCCATTCCTAGGACTGCCCTCTTGGGAAAAATGAGCCAAGTTGGATTCTTTTTCCAAATGACAGACCCTCAGAGACTTTAAGGTCATGGTTCAGTGGAAGGCATGCTGGATTTGGAGTCAGAGAACCTGTGGGAACTTTAGCCTATCATTCTAACCCCCCAGCCCCCAGTGTCCTCATATGTGAAGAAAAGTGGTTACACTTTAAGATCCCCTTTCATTGTTAGGTCTATATTCTTGTATACCCCTAAAACTTTTCTTCTCCAAGCTAACTGTATTTCTTTCATGTGAACTTCAAATTGTAGAGTCTCTAGTCTCTAAACCCTCGTCTAGACTTCTCCAGCTTGTCAAAGTCCTTCCTCAAATGTAGCCCCAACAGATAAGCAAAATTCTCCAGATATGGTCTCACCAGGACAGAGAGATTGTTTTCCACAGTGGGACTATCACCTTGGGGTGTGTGGGATGTTCAGAAGGACTAGCACCTCTGGTGTGAGGGCTTGCTGTGACTTTTTCAGGGCTACTCATTCATCTTTGGTGTCCAACTAGTCACCTAACTGTCACCCATGACTTCAAGAAGCTGTAGCATGCACTGTGGCCACACTTCAGTAAAACTATCTTGGCAAAAGGGCTAAAGCAAGTTGAGGGTAACCAATGGACCTCAAACCTGTTGGTGAATTAGGGGGATGTTCACTCCAAGCATGTGAGTGAAAGGAGCCGCTCTCAGAGTCAGGAAGATCTGGGATCAAATCCTGTCTATGACACAACCTTTTCCCATGATGCACAAGTCACTGACAATTCTCTAACACTCTAAGATGCAGAGAAGGGGCCAACTTGCCTGGGTAAGAGTCTTTTGGCTACAGATCCCTTCCTGTCAATATAGTATACATTAATAATTAACCATTAATATGTTATTAAGCCCTTTGGGGCTAGACCTAGCTTTAACTGGCCATGGGAACACACTCAAGTCAGAATTTTTCTAGGTTTCAATTTGCATAGCTAAAAAATAATAAGCTGAACTAAATTATCTCTAAGTTCTCTTCTGGCTCTAAAATATCATCCCAATAATGCTGCTTATAACATGAAGGACCTACAGCCATCACTCATAATCCACAAAAGAAGTCCAAGGGAAGGGGTGATTGCCTCTTTCCTGCAACTATCCATCAGTCCAATGTCCTAGTGTGGACAAAATTTTGACCATCAGTAGCAAAGACACTAAAAACAAAGCCCAAATCTGACTCCCAACTTTATAAAACATGAATGCATCCTCTCATAGAATACTATTATATGTAGTTTACCATTTCATTTAATTTTTCTTTGACCACTAATTAAAATGAAAAAGAACTAAATTACAGAGATTATGCAGTGTAAGACTGACAAGGATGGCATCCTCATTCACTTGGTTGAGATTGCTGAGGAACACATGACTGAATTGAACTTTCCAAACAATGAGTGATCGTTATCTTGCAGATTTTGGAGGCAGAATGGAGTTGTGGAGACAGCTGGCCTGAAAAAAGCCAGAAGAGCCTGAGTTCAAATCTCACATTGGCATATACTGGCTCTGGGACCCTAGGCAAGTCATTGAACCTTTCAGTGCCCTGGACAACTCTTGAAGGCTCTAAGCTGCAGAGCAGATGCCAACCTGCATTAGTAGAGGCTGTTTCTTAATCCAGGAGCTCCCTATACCAATGAAGTCACAGGTCCAGACTTTGTCCCTATCCTAATTTTAGAGAAACTGCACTATTATCATTATTATGATGAAAGAGTTAACCTGAGAAGAAACACTTGTATCAGAAAGCAGCTCTATTTTGTCCATAATTTGTCCACAGAAATATTGGATGATTTCAGAGGATATTCTGGCCACCAGGGCTGACAAAATCCTCAAATTCTGAAATTTATTGTTTATCACCAAACTGCATCTGTTGATCTGCTAGGCACACAGAGAATTCTGACAATCTTTTCAAAGCAGAGATCATTTCTACTTTTCTCCATGCTTCCATAACTCCAGCTCATCTAAAGAATTCTGGATTTAAACAGTAAACTGTAATATGACATACAATACATTTATCAAGGTACCATCATCTATTAATTATATTTTATTCTCAGCTAAAACATAAAGAGTAAGAAATTGGGGGTGGTTTCTGACAGTCAAGTCTATAAGTATTAAATATTTACTGCTATGTACCAGGCATTGTCATAACTGCTGGGAATATATACATTATATACAAGCTGAAAGAAAGCTAGTCCTTGCCTTCCAGAAGCTTACATTCTATTGGGAAGACAATACATAAAAGGAAGGTGAAATATTGCAAGGGATTGGGGCAGATGAAGGGAAAAAAGTACCTGTCCTGAAGCATAGTAGAAAAAGTCTAGAGAGAAGTAAGTGGAGCCAGGACAGAAATGAAGAGAAGACATGGCTGGCCTGGGAACTTTCCTTACAATGGAAGTCCTAAGAAAAACTGACCCACCAAAGAAGGGATCACAGGGGGAGGAGTATAATTCCAAGGTGAAAAGGCTACAGGGGCAGAATGAGTTTCCAGGGTGAGGAGGCTGCTATGGCATGGCAGAGAAAGTCTGGAGAGTCAAGAGTGGATTATGGACAGGAATGAATGCTTGTCCCAATGAGTACTTCTCATTAGACAGGTTAGTCTTCTTTTGAAGTTGCCATAGTCTATTTTCCATGTTTTTTATAAAACGTGGTTTCCAAATATAGAAAACAACTTGTTCTTCATCCACACATTTACTTATATGGCTAAGTTAAGGGTCACTGGTTTTAGGTCAACATTGAAAGGCTCACCAGGAGAACTCAGAGGCAGCCCACAGACAAAACACTCTGGAACCACTAAGTGAGCTACTTTAAGAACATATAGGGAAAAAGTTCCATTCCTTTGAGTTATTCTTTACCTCAAGTAAAGAAAACAACTGTATCCATCTTATGAGATAATTCGGTATAAACATCTGCTTTAGTGCCACATTTCGTGCTTCCATTGTGAAGACTCAAAAATCTACTCTAGTATATAGCACTCTGTCTGAGAAGAGGATCCCTTCTCATCTGGGTTGGCTATGCTTCCAGAGCATTTCCATTCTTTTGTGTGCATGAGTGTAGATATAAGCATTGTTGTAGGTGAAATGCCTACCTCACTTGTGGCAAATCAGAGACGAGAGAGAAAATATTCAGGAGAAAAGAGTAGTCAATGGCATCATATATTGTCGAAAAGTCAAAAAAGGATCAACACTAAGACAATATCATCATATTTCTTAATTAAGAAGCCATGGTAACTTTGAAGAAAGCAGTTTCAGTTCAATGAAGCATCAAAGACAAGACTGAAAACTCAAGAGACTGGAAGTATAATGATGTCCTTGAAAAATATTGTTGTTCATCCTTCGTTTTCAAAGAAGACCAATCACATCACGCACTGGATTTAAGTGAAGCAGAGTTGCACAAAGTTGGCAGCCTCATTCTCTTTTCCAGAGTCACTGAAGTCCAGTGACAAAATAAAAGTCAAGTTGACTGGCAATGGCCTAGGGTACAGTAGATGACCTTTGCATCTTTTTTATTTGTTTGCTTTAGGTGGCACTGTGGATAGAGTGCCAGGACTAGAGTCAGGGAGACTCATGTTCTTGAGTCCAAATCTGGCCCCAGACACCCACTAGCAGTGTGACCCTGGCCAAGTCACCCAACCCTGTCTGCCTCAGTTTCCTCATTTGTAAAATGATCTGGAGATGGAAATGGCAAACCATTCTAGTATCTTTGCTAAGAAAACCCCAAGTGGGGTCACAAAGAGTTGAGCATGAGGGAAACAACAACAGTAAATGTTAATTGACTGGCTGACTGCTGCTGCCACTAATGTAATCAGTAAAGTAATGGGGGCATAAGAGATCCAGAAGATGTGCTAAGATCCTCAGGCCCTGGCTTAAGACCTTGGCTTCTTCAATGTCTGACCAAGCTCTAAACACTCCACAGAGCCTGCTTCATGTGCCTTCATGGCAGTTGGAACAAATTATTCCCTGCTGCCTATTATGCCTGAAGAAGTCTTCACGTGCTCAGGGTAGTTACCACCACCCCCCCACCACTAACTAATGGATTTGAGGCCTGCTGGTCTTCAATCTAGTTTAGCTTCTCTGCTGAGGTTTTCTGGAGTGTGGCCACTGAAAGTGCTACAGCTTCTTGGAGCCACAGGTGAGAGCTAGGTGGCAGATGGACACAAAAGGTAGATAAGGAGCCCTGAAAAGAGCTCAATAGCCCTCATACCAGAGGTGCTAATTCTCCATGAACACCCATGCATCCCTTTGGCATGTACACAGACAACAATGAACACATGTTTGCCTGAGACTGACTCTCAAGTCTCTAGCTGCCCCTTCTGCTTTATCTTTCTTTCCCTCAACACAGGTGACCAAAGAGAGATTCTGAGATGGATGTGTCCAGTTGTAGTGGCTACCATGTGAGGTTGAGAGCTCAAGAGTCCCGGTGCTAGTTGCCCAACAGGAGGCAATCTCCACAACAACATGATCAACAGTCTTATAAAGTGTTTCATGTCTTAAGGATCAAATTTCTGGGAGAGTATATTAGAAGTGATGGATTACTGTTTCACATTTTAAGTATCTGTCAATGTGCATTTATGAGTCTTTTCTGTTTTAAGTGTTCATTTTGTGGTGGAGGAAATAAATAACTGCCCTATTTCTGATATCACTACTTGATATATTAAGTAATTTTCTAGCATCACATTGTACCCTCACCATCTTCATGCCATGCTGCTAGGCTCCATCCTTCACCTGCCTCTGCATTTTAGCTTCTGCTCATGCTCTGGTCTGGTGAGAGTTCACTCAATTTAGACCAACCCAGATCTACCATCCAGATCTACCATCCTATTTTCTGATCCTTTTTATGCCAGGTCACAGTACCCTCATCCCTTTTTATCTCTAAATCTTGGATAATAACCTCTAATAATCTAATCAGCATCAACTTTACTGGAAAAAAAATGCATGATTAAGAGACATGTGACATCATTCCTATGTCTCCCCAGAGAGACAAACACACTTTTTCTTGGTCTCCATTCTCCCTTTGCCTGACTCAGAAAACCACAAAATAACATTATTGGTGTTTTACTGAATTTCTGTTTATTGCATTAAACATTTCTCAATTACATTTTAACGTAAGCTGCTTGAGGGCAAGTCATCTAGTTTTTTGTACTGTTATCCTTAGTTCTTAGCATAGTGCCCAACATAGAGTAAATACTTATTAAATGCTTTTTCATTCAAATAAATGTGAGGTAAGTGCTATCATCATTACCATTTTACAGATATAAAACAAAAAATTTACAGAGTTAATCTCTTGGACACCTTCCAGTTCTGAATAGCTTGACCCCCTGATCTTAGAATCTTGGAATCTGTGGTCTGGCCCTGTGAATTTGGTTTCCTTTTTCTTTTTTTTATTTATTTTTAGTTTTCAACATTCACTTCCATAAGCTTTTGAGTTTTAAATTTTCTCCCTCTCCCTCCCCACCTCCCTACTCAAAATGATGTGCAACCTGATACAGGCTCTACATATACATTCCTCTTAAACATATTTTCACGTTAGTCATGTTCTAAAGAAGAATTAGAACCAAGAGGAGGAACCACAGGAAAGAAGAAACAAAACAAAACAGAAGAAAGAAAGAGGAGCAAATAGTATACTTTGATCTGCATTCAAACTCCATAGTTTTTTCTCTGGATGTGGATAGCATTTTCCATCATGAGACTTTTGGAGATGTCTAGATCCTTGCATTGCTGAGAAGAGCTAAGGCTATCAAAGTTAGTCATTGCACATTGTGGCTGTTACTGTGTACAATGTTCTCCTGGTCCTGCTCACTTCACTCAGCATCAGTTCATATAAGTCTTTCCAGGTTTTTCTGAAGTCCGCCTGCTCATCATTTCTTATAGCACAATAGTATTCCATTACATTCATATACCACAACTTGTTCAGCCATTCCCCAATTGATGGGCATCCCCTCAATTTCCAAATCCTTGCTACCACAGAAAGAGCTGCTATAAATATTTTTATACATGTGAGTCCTTTTCCCATTTGTATGATCTCTTTGGGATACAGCCCTAGAAGTGCTATTGCTGGGTCAAAGGGTATGCATATTTTTGTAGCACTTTGGGCATAGTTCCAAATTACTTTCCAGAATGGTTGGATCAATTCACACTCCACCAACAACGCATTAATGTTCTAATTTTCCCACATTTTCTCCAACATTTCTCATTTTCCTGTCTTGTCATGTTAGCCAACCTGATAGGTGTGATGTGGTACCTCAGAGTTGTTTTAATTTGCATTTCTCTCATCAATAGTGATTTAGAGCATTTTTTCATATGACTATAGATAGCTTTAATTTCTTCATCTGAAAACTTCCTGTTCATATCCTTTGACCATTTTATCAACTGGGGAATGACTTGCATTCTTATAAATTTAACTTAGTTCTCCATATATTTTAGAAATGTGGCCTTTATCAGAGACATTGGTTGTAAAAATTCTTTCCCAGTTTTCTGCTTCCCTCCTAATCTTGGTGGCATTGGCTTTGTTTGTACAAAGACTTTTCAATTTAATGTAATTAAAATTATCCATTTTTCATTTCATAATGTTCTCTATCTCCTGTTCAGTCATAAATTCTTCTGTTCTCCATAAATTTGACAGGTAAACTATTCCTTGCTCTCCCAGTTTGCATATAGTATCAGCCTTTATATCTAAATCGTGTACCCATTTTGACTTTATTTTAGTACAGAGTGTAACATTTTGGTCTCTGCCTAGTTTCTGCCATCCTCTTTTCCAGTTTTCCCAGCAATTTTTGTCAAATAGTGAGTTCTTATCCCAGAAGCTGGGGTCTTTGGGTTTATCAAACAGTAGATTACTATAGTCATTACCTACTGGGTCTTGTGTACCTAACTTATTCCACTGATCTACCACTCTATGTCTTAGCCAGTACCAAGTACTTTTGATGATTGCTGCTTTATAATACAATTTAAAATCTGGTACAGCTAGGCCACCTTCCACAGCATTTCTTTTCATTAGTTCCTTTGTTATTCTGGACCTTTTGTTCTTCCCAATGAATCTTGTTATTATTTTTTCTAGCTCTGTAAAATAATGTTTTGGTAGTCTAATTGGTATGGTACTGAATAAGTAAATTAATTTAGGTAGAATTGTCATTTTTATTATATTAGCTCTGGCCCTGTGAATTTGTAGGTGTAAACTGAGTATTAATTAGTACAGTTTCTTCTCCTACCCCCATCCCTACCCTCACTGAAATATATAAAATAATCTCTGCTCCTTTTTTTCCCCTCCTGGTGATGAATCCTCCACTAATTTTGATACTGCTTGGCTTCAATACTAAACCAACGCTCTTCCCTTATTTGTGATAAATTACTTAGCCCTGAAGAGTCACTGCTTTTCTGGTCTATTATGCAGTAATGTTATGAGAATTCAGGAGATGAATGTAGCATACTTTAACAATCTGGGTGAGAAGCAGAAGGCTTGACTGGCAGCTGACTCAGACTTTGAATCTAAAGACTTTAGCTTGTGATTCTGACTTATTGACATATTACTTAGTGTTCCAATTATTTACTGTTTCTCAACTTTAATTTCCCTAGTTAAAAAAAATGTTAATAGCCCCAATTTCAGCCATTTGAATACTTTGAGATCCTTAAGTAACACCTGTGTGGTAAAGAATTTTTTAAAAGTGTCTCAAGCCAAGTCCCTTAACTTCCCTGGGCTTCAATCACCTCATCTCTAAAATGAGGGGATTGTACTTGGTAGCCTTCGAGGTCCTTTCCTTTTCTAAATCTATGATCCTATGAAAGCAGAGAACTCAGGTCATTACTTTATAATTCTGAAGAACCAACTAAATAGTCCAATAAATATGTTGGTATTTTACATGCAGATGTTACTTTGGTAGGCTAACAAATAGCTAAATACATGAACTATTTGAGATTTCCTCAAATAGAGGACTCCCAGTGTGAGAACTCCCTTTAACAAGGTAGCTAACAACACATCTATTACCCAGTTGATAAATCCCAAGGAGTTGCCTAAGCCACAAAGAGTAGCTCAGGGTTACTTGGCTGCTGTCAAAGGTGGGATCTGAACCCAGGTCTTCCAGAATCCAAGATCAATACTCTACCTGCTAAACCAAATAGCCTCTATTTAATGTCAATTTATAACATCAATAAATTAAATACTTATGTCTGGATGTTTTATTTTATTATAATCAACATTTTAATGAACTATAGGAAACTCAATCAATATGATATAAATACATCCATTTACACTTCCCAGTTTTATCTATTTTATGAAATAAGAATTAGTAAAAGTCCTCCAAAGATAAACTAACTTCAAATGTGACCTTTCAATGAATGTGTCCAAACACTTTGGTTTCAAAGAACAACCCATACAGATGGTAAAAGGCCTCACAATCACACTATAAGAGATGGAAGGAACTTAGGGAGTTCAGATTGGGGAATACTACAACAGGAATGATAACTGGGGTAAGTAGGTAATACAGTGGATAGAGCAATGGCTCTGGAGTCAGGAAGATCTGAGTTCAAATTTGACCTCAGATGTTTACTAGCTGTGTGATTCTGGACAAATAACTTAGCCCCTATTGCCTTGAAGAAAAAAAAAGGGAGGTGAGAGAATTATACCTGATTTGAGATATTTGAATGGTTAGCACATGGATGAGGGATTAGACTTTTTCTACTCAGCCTCAAAAGACTAAACTAGTAGCAACAGGTAGAAGATATAAAGAAGCAAGTTGAGGTTGAAGTAAGGGAAAACTCTGTACCATTTCTGCCCCCAGATCTTACTGTCATGGGAACTCCCAGTTTAGAACTTCCTTAAAGGTTGCCTGGCACACTGAAAGGTTAAGTGATAGGACCTGAAGCCAGGTCTTCCCAACTCTGAGACCCAACTCGCGTCCAGTTTACCAATCTATCTCTTTTCCTAACAAATGGAGAGAACCAAGAGTGCAGTGGGCCAGAAGCGTCAAACTTGGCCCTCCAGTCACACTCAACCTGAACCAGATTAAAATGTAATTGGGAAATGTTTAACATAACAAACAAAAATACAATAAAACACAAGATAACACTAATCTGTGGTTTTCTAAGTCAATATATGAGTCTGCAAGGCTCCTTTTCTATTTGGGCTTGTCATCACTAAGGGAGCTGCCAGAAGAGACTGTGGCTTTCCCTTCATTAGAGCTCTTCAGACAAAGGCTGGATCACTACTTGTCAGGCAAGTTGCAGAAGGGCTCCCCTTTATGTTCAGATTAGGCTGCCTTTGTAGTCTCTTCCAACTCGGAGGTTCTGTGAATCACTCACATTCACCCAAAATGTTTTTCAACAGCATATCAACATAATAGAGGAATGAAAGGTGGCAAGACAATCTATTTTGTAACAAATGCCATGAGGTTTCCTTACATGCAATGTGATGGAGCACAGTGAACCAGGGCAAAACTTCCACTAAACAGATAGTACTCAACTCACTGACATCCTCTAAAAACCAGATTTTTCTTGTACTGCACTGAAAAAGGGTCAAAGAGGGCCAGCTCATATAGGGAATACAGCACCCCAAACAATTTTCACGGTATTTCCTGCGATTGGTATATCTGATCTTCTAAATCTACAGCCACCCAACTCAGAATCAGGAAGTCAGGGAGGACATCTGGGAATGTCAAAAAGAGCTGACCAGGGCACATGAAATATACTTAAGCCTCAGAAACTATTGACTTAGAAAAGCAAGCAAATTTAAAAAAGAACTTAACAATTTTGGTTATTCATTTTTGCCTTCAGGATTTGTTGTTGTTATTATTACCCTTTTTTGGTTGTTATTTGTTTTAGGATGCTTTATTTCAAGGCTGGAGGAGACCATAGAAATCACTTCATTTCATGAGAAACATTAATTCTTCAAGGCTCAACTGTCAGTGCAAAAACTCCCTTTTTACCAATTAACTACCTTACTGGATACTTTTAGAGTTGCTCAGAGGGGTTAGATGACTTGCTTATGGTTACAAAGATAGTATGTGTCAGAATCCAGATTCAGGATTTATAATCCAAGATGTAAAACTCTTTGGTAGCTCAAGAGTAAGGATTTTTTTTTCTTTGTATTCTCACTGTCTAGGGCCATGCACCTCATACAGGTGCTTCATAGAGATTTGTTGAATGTAACGATTTAGAAAAATTTCACAGCGCCCCCTTTCTTTGCTGAGCCAATGTACTCTACTCAAAGAGAAGTAAAGGCAGAGGTAAGACACACATACAGCCAATTGGGGGCAAAAAAGTGTTTGCAGCTAACTATCCTGGGGTCTTTGAATACGGAGCCAACAAAGCAGGCTCTAGGACTTTTGTCTTCTAATCCTAAAGTCTGTTTAAGCAAGGATACAAAATGAAAGCAAGGATGCTAAAGGGAGGAATTCCTGATCTCTCCCCGTGGCTGTGCATCTTCCCTGGTCTCCCTCAGGCCCAACCAGAGCCACAGGGTCAGGACCCTCATACAATGTGGTTTGCAGGAGGTGGGATCTCATCAAGGCTGGGAAGCCCCTGGGGGAAGGAGGTTCACTGTAGGAGACTTTTAGGAGTTTATATCCCTTGTCCTGGGGCCAAGCCTGAACATCTGGGTGAAGCTGCTGCCTTTGTCCCATCATCAGGCATATTTTGTGGTTTAAGCTATTAAGAGAGGCTTCATAGATAATATATATGGAATAACATTTCTAAGCCACAGGGTCACCAAGGACTGTCTCCTAGAGTAATCCTCTCCTAGTACTTTCATGGAAAGTCACTTAACTGCTGTTAGCCTCAGTTTTCTCAACCACAGAATGGGAATAACAGAAGGTTTGTTGTAAGAATAAAATGATATATTTTTATAAAGTGCTTTGCCAGCCTGAAAAGTACCATATAAATCTAGCTATGGATAGCATCTGAATTATTGCTAACAACACTTTTAGGATGAGATCTGCTATTCTATTTTTTATTTTTATAATGTTTAGTGACTTGGATATTTGGCAGGCCTATTGCACCTTTGAATCAGAATCCCTAAAGGGTAAGTAGCACTTACCAGTAAATACTTTGAACTGTGGGCTTTTATTGCCTCAAAAATAAAATGTATTGAAAGGGATTCTGATCAGATCACCACCTCTGAGCCTCAGAGGCCTCATTCTTAAGGCAAAGGGCTTGGACTTAAGGGGCCTCTAAGATCCTTTCCTGCACTAAATCTATGTTCCTGTGATCCCAAATAAGCAACCCAAACTGAACTATGGCATGCTAGAACTGAAGAAGAGACATTCAGAGTCATCTTGTCCAGCCTGCTTAGTTCCTCCGTGAGGAAAAGGAAGCTGAGAGAAGTTGGGGATTTAGCATCTCAAAACCCCTGGATCCTTTCAAGGCTCAGCCCAAGTGTCCCCTACTTCAAGAGGCCTGTTCTGAATTCCTCAGTCATCAAGGTATATATCTATTTTCTATATCCAGTACTTATCTGTGAATATATTGTCTCCCCCTAGTAAAATGTAAGCTGCTTGAAGTTACATGTTGTTTCACTTTTGAATTTGTTCCTGTAGAGCCTAGCATATGAGTCTATCTCAGAGTAGGAATCTAATAAATGCTAGCTGATGATTACTACTTACATACCAAAAGGAAATTGCTGTTTATTAGTCAATGGCTCCAGAGTGAGGAATAACAGCCAGTCCCCTTCTTCAGCTCCTAACAGGCTCATAGGTCACAGGGATCAAAGATTTAGAATGAGAAGATAGAGAGGTCACTTAGAGCGGAACCCCTACATTTTACACATGAGAAAATTAAGGCCCAAGAGGTTAAATGAATTGCCCAAAGTCACCCACGTCAAGATCTGAAGGAATCCTTGGAAATTCAGCCTTCTTTCCCCTGCACCATGCATTTTGATGGGGTGCAGCAAAGGGGTGTGTGCCCAGGATCAAAAGGTCAGTGTTCTGTTGCTGGGGGAGCAAGGCTTTTGGAATCCAGGGCCTGGCTTTCTGTCCCCATCAGATTTGGCTGAGCTCAAAATGTTGACATGGCACTGTCTTCTCAAGTCCTCCAGGGGGAGCTAGGAAGCCAGTCCATGGAGCAGCCAGCTGGGAGCTAATTTTTACTAACTTAAAAGATGACTTGTTTAAAACATAAGCTTGGGAGCTGGGGAAGACCTGGAGGGATCTATACCTGTGGTTTTGTTAGCAGGTAGAAATGCTAGTGTGGAAACTCCCTCTAGCATTGCAGTTTGGCAACTCGGAATCATGGATTTAGAGCTGGAAGAGACCTGAGGCCATCTTGTCCAACCTCTTCATTTTAGGGATGAGGAAATTGGGACCCAGAGAGGTCAAATAATTTGCCCAAGGCCACTCAGACATTTAATATCAGAGGCAGAATTTGTACCCAGGTCCCCTGGGTCTAGATTCCGCACACTGTATCATACAGCCTTGCTTGTCTATGACTTATAATCTGAGAAAAGTAGTCAGGGGCACTGCCCAGAATGCCAAGCTGCGTCCGAGGCAGTATTTGAACGCAGATCCTCTCGACTATGAAGTCAGCCCTGTATCCACCATGCAATGCTCTCAAGAGAGTAGCAGGGATCCTTGGCTAGCAGGGAGAGGTTAGACATAAAGCTGCTCTTCTTTCTTTGGGAATAGGTGGGGGAGATAGGTGGCCCTCGTGGGCCTCAGCTGCTAGGTCGAGCTCTTTCTTCCTGTGGTCCAAATGGCCCCTAAAGAATTTGTCTTGCTCTCTTTTCCTCCATTCTGAAGGCTCACAGTCAGATGGCTATTTGTTGCTCTGATTTCTTCTTCCTCTTCTCCACAAACAACAGTTCTCAATGGCTTCTTTTACTTATTTTTTATTTTTATTTTTTCCCAATTACACATAAACAAAAAATTTTAACATAAGTTTTTAAAATTTTTCTCTCTTCCCTCCCTTCTTTCCCTCCCTCTCTTTGGGAAGGCAAGCAATTTTATATAGACGATACATGTGCAGTGATACAAAACATGTTACAAAAGAAAATAGACTAAAAAAGAAAATGAAACAATAATAAAGTTTTTAAAAGTATGATTCAAGCTACATTCAGACTCCAGTTCTTTCTCTAGAGGTGGATAGCATCAGTTTCTTCCTCTTTCCCTCTTCTGCACCAGGTAGTCAATTTCCTCCTTCTTAATAATAACAATGATTACATTATATACAGCAGCCGCAGTACTAGCGAGTAAGCTGCACAGCCACAATGTGTGACTTCACCGAGGATCAGACAGCAGAGTTCAAGGAGCCTTCCAGCTGCTTGACCAAACAGGGGATGGAAAGATCTTATACAGCTAGTGTGGGGACACAATGCGAGCCCTGGGACAGAACCTGACCAATGCTGAGGTGCTCAAGGTCTTAGGGAATCCCAAGAGTGATAAGAAGAATGTGAAGGTGCTGGACTTTGAACGCTTTCTGCCAATGCTGCAGACGGTAGCCAAGAACAAGGACCAGGGCACATATGAAGACTATGTAGAAGGGCTTCGGGTGGGAGGGAGGGAAGAGCAAAATCACGGGGGCTGAAATACTCATCACCCGGGGTGAGAAAATGACAGAGGACGAAGTGGAAGTGTTAGCGTCAGGGCGCTGGATCAAGCGTGAAGAGCTCCTCCGGACGGATGGCGATGGATGGCTGAGAACAGCTCCCCTTTCCACAAAGAACCCCCTAACTTGCTCAGTGTGGAACATCATCCTCTTGCCCCTGAAGCAACTAACTACCTTTTCAAGGTTACCAACACTCTTACTTCCAACCCCTACCACATGTCCTCTTCGGCCTATTTGCTCTCTGCTTTCACCAAATAAACTTGCTATTTGCTCCTTAAAAAAGGACTACAATAGCTAGTATTCATATAGCACTAAAACTAAACACATTATATCATTTGGTCTTCACAACAACCCCATGAGATAGAATGTTCTCCGCTGGGCCACCTGGCTGCCTCTCTAGTTTTAAGGCTGAACGTGCTTCGTGGCAAGGAGACCCTTGTCAGCAAGGTCTTCCCAATTTTTCTCCCTTTCCATTCCCCTGCTTCTTTTAGCTCTAGGAGCTGGCACTGCAGGCCTGCAAGACAGCAGGGTCTACGGCATGGACTGATCCAGTTCCATTTTCCTCACTAGAACACGCGTATTTGTGCATGCAGGGGGCTGTTGTCGTTCGTCCTTCGTTTTCAAAGAGGACCAGTGACATCAGGGTGATGACCTCACTTGCTCGTGAACCGGATTTAAGTGAGGCAGAGTTGCACGAAGTGGTCAGGCTCACCCTTCCACAGTGGGCTAAGTCCAGTGGTGGGACAAAAGTCAAAACCACTGACAAGGACCCAGGATGCAGCAGATGACGTTGGCGGCTTCAATGTCTGACCAAGACCCAAGTGCCTGCTTCAGTCACCTTCGTGGCCATTTGAACAAATCATTCTCATCTGCCTGCTCTGCTGAGGGAAGTCTTCACATGCTTGGGGTAGACATCCCCTTCTCTCACAGATGGGTTTGAGGCCTGCTGGTTACCCTCCACTTGGTTTAGCCTGTCTGCCACAATGGTTTTACCAGGGTGTGGCCGGTGCAGCTTCTTGGAGCCACAGGTAAAAGCTGAGTGACCAGCTGGACACCAAAGGTGGATAAGCAGCCCTGAAAAGGGCTTGGCAAGCCCTCACACCAGAGGTGCTAGTACTCCCTTTACACCTCACACATACTTCATGTAGGGAGTAGGGGCAGCTAGATAGCTCAATGGATGGAGAGGCAACATGAAGTCAGGAAGACCTGAGTTCAAATCCAGCTTCAGACACTTACCAGCTGTGTGACCCTAGGCAAGTCACTTAACCCTGTTTGCCTCAGTTTCCTTTTCTGTAAAATGAGGTGAAGAAGGAAATGGCAAACCATTCCAACATCTTTGGCAAAAAAAAAAATGGGGTCACAAAAAGTCAGACATGACTGAAAATGACTGAACAACAATAACACGGGGTGGTACTAAAGAGTATATTCTCAACTCATCCGTGCTGTTTTTCAATGGATTTACATACTTGTGTTGAGTTAGAAATGTTCCCCATCTTCCATATATCTCCTGGCTCTATGTGGTTTATGAATAACCTTAATGAAGCAATTAATATATGTTCCATTTGTTGGTTTGGGTCATTCCCAGCATCTTATTGGCCAACTGCCAAAAGTTCTGGCAGCAGTATCTAATGGAAAGAGCTGAAGAACAGGACCTTGAACCCCATCCATGTGGATGGTTACATGACTTGTACAAAGTCACACAATGAGTCAGCAACTGACCTACGATTGAAGGTCAGCTCTAATGCCTTCAAGCTCCAGGGCACTTACTGTCCTGGTGGGCAAAGGTTTGGAGAGAAGACAGAGGCCAGGAGGAACAACAGCAAATGATGAAGCTGTAGTGCAAAGCCAGGCTGGTTAACAGGCACTGGCAAGCGCAGGTCCAAATGTAGGCTTTGACGTGAAACTGAAGCTGACTCACTCAAAGTTATGTGACTTCCTCTTCAGACAAAGAAGTCCGATGTCTTCCATCACCTCCCGACCAGCGAGGCTGATTCCTATGACTCTATTTTCTTCTCTCCCTCTTTTTATGTCCATGATTCTTTTATGATACTGTTTTGGCACAGAGAAGGGCCTTTTGTGAGTTTCTCCATACCTTCCACCTAGGTCGGGGCATAGGGTGGAGTCGGTACTTAATGATTTCTGGATGTCTGTGGAATGAATGAATAGCGGCACCTGCCTCCTGGGCTTGTGGTGAGGAGTCAACAGGATACGAGGAGTAAAGGAGTGGCAGAAGTGATATCTATTTAATAGAGATTCTTGGATATTTTTGTGTGTTGGGCCCCTTTGGCAATCTGGTTAAAAAACAACCGACAGAATCATAGTTTTAAATAACTGAAGGAAATGCAAAATTTCAGGTGTAGGATAGTGAAGATAAAGATGTCATTTATTTTTCCATCTAAGTTTATGGACTCCCTGAAATCCATCCATGGACCACAGGTTAAGAATCTCTGTACTACATAGACATGAGTTATTATTGTTGTTATAATGATGATTGTTGGTATTATTATCAGTTATCTTTCCCACTTTATCAAAATCATTTAAAACTGCATTATCATAAGCATTTTACACTGTAATTTAATTTCCCAAGTTATTGCCCACATTAGAGGTTTAATGAAAATATATACTATCTTATTACCAGATCTATAAAGTGGTGGATTTACAATAAACTCTGGGGACTTAAAAAAAATTAAGTTCTTACTTTTAAAATTTATCATCATTTTTATTTTAACAATGATAATAAATCTCCACCAAGGTCTCATTCTGGTTTCTCATGCATGGAGTTGATGACCCTGAGCTCATAAAAGGACATTGCCAGTATAGTGTAAGCTGCAGCAGGTTCTACCAGGCTGGAAAGGCTTCAAGCTAGGGCCAATTGGTAGACTGGATGTCTTGTTTTCTGAGAATTTGCCTCAGGTTCATTTATTAGCTAGCTCCAAGATGATAAAATTTCTGGCCACTGGCAACTCACAAAGACCACTTCCAAAGGCAGGATTTCTTAACCTTTCTTTTTTTACATGATGAACCCTTGCCCATCATACATACTAATATATAGATCTACAAAGGAAACAAACTATATTGAAATATAGTTATTAAAATACTTTTTAAAAAATTTATGGACCTCAAGTTAAGAACCTCCAAATGAAGAGGTTTTCGAAATTTGTGGAGAGAGTACCTGCACTTAAGAAAACACAAATGCTTCAAACACTAAAATAATTTTACATTCATACAATTCCTACCCAAAGAACACATCCATATACTTATGTCCTTAAGAAATCAGATTTCATAGTTAAGAACAATGTTTTGCCATCTGGCAAACATATAAAAGACATACATACATACATATATATGCATACACATACATAGATTGTGTGTGTGTGTGTGTGTGTGTGTGTGTGTGTGTGTGTGTGAGAGAGAGAGAGAGAGAGAGAGAGAGAGAGAGAGAGAGAGAGAGAGAATTGGACCTGGTATTTCACTGAAAAAAAGAGAACTCCCAGAAGAGAAAATCCCCTCTGCTAATGTAGGTTGGCACCTTCTCTATGACTTACAGTCTTAAGGAGCTGCCTAACACTGAAAGGTGAGATGACTTCTCTGTTTCACACAGGCAATATGTGTCAAAGTCAAGACTTGAACCCAGGTCTTCCTAGCTCCTTGGTCAGCTCTTTCTCCATTCTGCCATGCTGCCTTTCTTCCTGCATATAATATAGATATATAAAACAACTATTTGCTTTATACTATGTTCCTTCCTGATGGCCATAAGCAAGCATTTTTAAGTACTATTGAAGTGAGTTGTTTCTGACTAAATAATGATAACAAAGTTGTATTTTACTGGAAACAAGGTCAAAGTCCTGCGTGACTTACTGGCAATAACTTTTAAGAGCATATATATAGCAGCAGGAGACAAGTTTTCTAGACTGGCCTTTTCCCAAAGAAGAACTGGATACAGACAGTCAGTTATGATATCATTTAAAATATTTGTTTTAACTTTGGCCCTGTACCTGCTTCAGGGAACAGGTACATCCCTCATTAAGCTGAATAACAATGGCTATGAAGATGTGGTCATTGCAATTGACCCAGGTGTGGAAGAGAATGAAAATCTTATTCAGCAAATAAAGGTAGGAGAGGTGTTAAATGTTTACTGTTCAGTTTTATTTGAATTTTCAAATGTATCTGTGCATGTAAGGGGGGAATCTGTATTGCTAACTATTTTTTATTTGAAAAAGGTCTTGATATCTCATTAGCTTGCAAGCTCCATAGGAATTGACAGTAGGTGTCAAGCAAGAAAACGACCATAATCTTTTAAACTTTTTTTTTAATTAATGGCTTTTGTATTTACATTAGATAAATTTAAAGGGTAAGAAAGGAGGTCTTTTTTCAGAAGTAACAAAGCATTACTAATGACAAATTCTGAGTTCCAAGTGGCAGAGGATACACTAATGGGCCAGATAATATGTTTGGAACAGTCATAGTTTACCAGTCCCTACCACCAAGAAATGCCATTGTTTTCATATTCTATATTCCCAGTTTGGGGTTGTCATAACCCACAGAAGTCTTCTGCCTTGTAGTTTCTTGTTCTTTGCTAGAGGCCAGGGAATATCATAGCTTCAGGGGGACAGGGCAAAGGGATTTCTGCTGTCCTGACCTGCCAGATGCCAGTTATTGGAGCACTGCCCTCTGCCCCCAACAAGTATTGGAATTACTGTGAATATTTTATAGTTACTTGTCTGTGTTCAATCAGTAGAAAGCATTCTTTCAGAGCAGAGGTTGTTAGCTTTTTTGCCTTTGTACCTTCTTCACCTAACACAGTGCCTGGCACAGACAGATGCTTCAGAAGTGCCTGTCACCTAATGTAGGCATTTGAGATGTTCATATCACAATTAACCTTTGTATGTTGTTTTAAGGGCAGTTAGATGGCACAGTGACTAGAGCACCAGGACTGAAGTCAAAAGGACCTGAGTTCAAATGTGGCCTTAGATACTTCCTAGCTGTGTGACCCTGGGCAAGTCACTTAACCCTCTTTGCCACAGCTTCCTCATTTGTAAAATGAGCTGGAGAAGGAAATGGCAAAACACTCCAGTATCTTTGCCAAGAAAACCCAAAAAGGGGCCGCAAAGAGTTGGACACAACTGAACAACAAATGCCATTCAAGCATCAAACCTCCATTTGACACATACAGAAGCAGGACCAGAAAGGTGAAGTGACTTCATCACACAAGTAGCCAAGCAGTAGCCAGAATCTGAAGGTCCAGTCCAACATTTCTTCAACTATACGGTGACACCTCTCACCAGCCCATGGCTCTTATAGGAAATCTCAACCTTTTTGTATCATGAAGCTCTTTGATGGGCTAGTGAAGTCTTAGGACCCCTTCTCAGAAAACGCTTTTAAATGCATAAAAAAATACAGAGGATTGCAAAAGAAGCCAACAATTAGTACAAATAAAGATGTGATTTTTTTTTTCTCATCCAAGCTCAGAGACTCTCTGAAATCTAACTGTGGACTGCAGGTTAAGAATCCCTGTTCTAGAGAAAACCTGCAAATTTCAGGTTAAGGGAAAACAGGACATTGACATTGCTTACCCAAGTATAGGGGGCTGAAAACAAACAAATAAACAAACAAACAAAAAAAGAGAATGGGACCGAAGAGCACAGTCTGACTCCTGACAGAACGATTTAATGTTTTAAGAATCCTGGTTTGTTGTGGACTCAAATTCATTCTAGCTAAAAACAGGGAACTGCACAATGGCTGCAGAACAGACTGTCAGGAAGGAAAGAAGCTTACACATCCTCCAGCACTACCCTCTCCATGTAGGCTGAATGGACAGAATACCCATCAAAGAGGGAGAGAAGGAGCTAGGACCCAGGCACCCAGCAGAGGGAGAACAACTCCAGGATGAAGAGCTAGGCCCAGATTCTCTCTCACCAACTACTGCCTCCACTGGAGGAATTTATCCTGAGGTGGCAGTTAAAGGCATAAGCGATTGTTCCAACACTGGTTACTTGATGGGCTTGCCTTCCTCTATTTGCTGAGAATGATTTCTGTAGGACAGAAGTCTTTTGCATTATCATAATTCATATTGCACCTTGTACTGTGGGAAATTCCACTCTTACCACACACACTGCCTCCATGAATGGCCCTTTGTGCACATCTATATGCCTCCTTCTCTTCAGGAAATGGACTGATTGGGGAGGCTGCTACAGTGACAGACTCTCTTAGGAACATGAGGCTCTGTCTCGAGCTTTCACTGGAGAGCTTAGTATCTGGCCAAGTAGCAGGCTGGTGGTCCAGGTGGGATTCAAGGCCTGGTCTGCAGGGTCAAAATCCCACTCAAATCTCTCAGCCTCCTCCTGCAGCTGCTCATGAAGCCAATACTTTTCACTCAGATTCATTTCAATTCGGTCAGTCAGTCAGTCAACATTGATAAGTACCTATTGTGTGCCAGGCACTGTGCTAAGTGATAGGGATGTTGCAGTCTGAGAGGTTTAGACCCCTCAAGAACTAGAGTACAGGACAAGGTTTTCTGGAATGAATTTACAGAGTCAAGCATTCTTTAAGTCAAGGTGGCAAAGATTTATTGTTGTGCTATACAGTGGGCAAGGATTATCAACGAACCTGCCATGGTGGGCAGAGCTCTTTAGGGAACTTGCAACCTACCAGGAATGATGCTAAAGCTTATATGGGAAAAGTAGTGGATTATGTGGCAAGTATGCTAATTAGGTGACAACATGCAACCTCAGTCACTAACGTCATTCGCTATTGGAAACTGTGGGGAGGGGAAGGGTGAGGTCCTAAAGAGTACATTTTTGGTCTGTTATGTCTGTAACAAGGTAGTTTCAGGAATTGATGTCTATAGTTTCACCTCTGGATTGTATACGGTAACTGTGGGCATCAGTACTTGATAATTCTGCTGGTACATGATAGTCCTCTCCATACAAGGGAAATTCTGCAGAGGTCAGCCTATTCTTGTAACAGGAAGAAATAGTTTGCCTCATTGGGCCCACTCATGAGTTACTTATTGCCAGAGACAGGATCCTTGGACCAGAGGGAAACTACCAGGGATAGTGTTTCTGAGGCCAGGGAGAAATTGGGATCCAAGCACAGGCACCCAAGCACCCCATCAGGGACACAAAGAAAGGCAAATGACAGTTCCTGTTCTCCAGGACCTCAGAGTCTAATGATAACATGCAATGATTACACATAAGTAAACCACAGGAAGGAGAAATCAGAGATAATCAGCTGAAGGAAGGCACCAGAATGGATTGTAACTGGGGAAGGCTTACTGTAGATAGTGGGTTTTTAGCTGGAACCTCAAGGAAGCCAGGGAAGCCAGGAAGCCGAGATGAGGAGGGGAAATGTTCCAGGCATCGGGGCAGCCAAAGGAAATGGAGAGCTAGAAGACAGAGGGCTTGGGTTTTGGGAAGGGTAAGAGGCTGGCACTACTGGATCCCAGGGTACTTGGTTGGGTGTAAGGCATTAAGAAGACTGGAAAGGCACAAGGGAAAAGGACGTTAGGAAGAGCTTTGAATGTCATGCAGAGGATTTTCTATTGTATTCTAGATGTGACAGGAGTCACTAGAGTGCACTGAGTAGGTGGGTGAGAGGGGAAAGATCAGGCAGCAGAATGGAGGATGAGTTGGAGTGGAGGAGATGTGGCAGCATTCACTATGCATTTATCAGGTGGACCGTGCAGCTCAATTTAACAAGACTTACTGAGCTTCTATGATATGGAAGAAGCTTTGCTGGGCACTGGGAAAACAAAGTCAGAAATGAAGAACAGTGGCTTCTATGAATGAGCTTCTATTTCACTGGAATCAAAAACAAGCAAATAACAAGATAACTGGAGAAGAGAGAGAACACGGATCTCGAGGGGGACCAGGAAGATTCTTTTAAGAGGCGGCAGGGCTTAGATTCTTAAAATCTAGCCAATAGCTGACTAATGTTCAGACTCCTTCAGAGTCTGCCCAACATGATGGATGTTCTAATAAACCTTGTCTTTGGCTGAAAGAAGGCTTGGGTCAAATTCTTTTGGGCAGGAGGACCCATGTGCTGTGATTTGGGGTCCTAGCACCCTTAACCCCTAAACCTCATCATTTTGGTAGCCCGTAGAGGGAAACTGCTTAACCCCAAGTTCTTCTCTAGCCAAGACTGGAAGGTATGTAAGCCTCCCCCCTGCCTTTTCTTGCTCTGCAGTTGGGGTCATTCTTCAAGCAGCAAGGCTTGGAGGTACTTTTCAGGCAGACAGTTACAAGGCTGTCTCACACTTGGCCTGACGCTCTCAGGCTCTCAGTCCCCTGGGTGGGTTCAAGGCCATGGACCTGGGTACACCTTCTGCAGCATAGAGGACAAGGAAGGATACCTTATCTGGAAATGTATGCCCAATTCTGTCAGTTCTCTTGGTGCCAGGGAATTGGGGAAAAACTGCAGTTGCTTTTTGGTTCCCTGAGGCTTACTTACTCCCTTCCCTCTACACCCCTGAATCCTCCTTCATGGAGGTTACAGGGGAGAGTTAGAACAGCTAAAAATATCTTGGCAGATTTTGGAGGTTTTGTGATTGATCATTAAGGAGTTTTGAAACTCCTCCTTACAACCCTTGTCATTCCCTTCTCTTGAGTCAAGAGGGTATCTGTTAACACCTCTCATAGGAGAAGAAAGTTTCACCCTTTACCCCTCACCTTTGATATCGCCCTCCCCCACCTGGGAAAGGAAGGAGGGAGGAGGGGCAGCAGCTGCAGTGTGGGTCCCACTGGCAATGGCCTTGGGCCCTGGGGCAGCCTTTGCCTGGAAACATCATCCAAGTTCAGCATATCCGGTTCAAGGTAAAGAAACTAGCCTCCAGCATGCTCTTTTAAAGTTGTAGTTTTAACTCTTAATGAGATGTTGATTCTGTGTGAAGTAATTTGGTAATGCATTTAACAAAACTGAAGTCACCTGATTAGTAATGGGTTTGTTTCAAATTTCAAATTGGTGAACATTTTGTATCAGTTATGTCAAGCAACTTTTCATAATTTGGTTACCACTAAAATAATTTGGTTATTGTTGGTTATTGTTTTAATGTGTAAACTAGCCAAAAAGCTTGTTTGGGTTATGGCTTGCTGAGAATTTGCAAGTATACAGAAATCTCTAATGATTGGCTTTTTATACCAGGACAAATTTAAGTTTGAGATGTAAGTCCTGGAAAAGTTTTTCCTAAGCTGTAATTAATTAAACTTGCTGTTTGAGGTAAAAGCTCATAGGATTTCATTTTGAGTTGTCTGACGGATCATAATCCACTGATAATCAATAATCCACCATCTGAGAAATGCCACAAACTATTCAGAGAGAATGTGATACTGGTGGGAAGTTAGCATTGGAAAAAAGCTGAGAGGACAATTTTAGCCTCAGTCTAAGATGGGATCCTCCTGGCTCAGTTTCCTCATTACATTCCTTTGAAAACAAATGTTACCCACCTGGCTATTCCTGAGTCTGGCTATGAAGTAGATTTGATACTGCATGGTTGGAAAACTGAATTATCTGAATCCAAACAAAGCTAAGGATGTTTTATCCTGTCACATCTGGGCCCTGCAGTCTTTTCTGTCAGATTTGTGTCTTCCAGACTACAAGCCATTCACCTACAGTTGATAGCAAACAGCAGGTACTAGCCAACGTCCCCCCATCGTTACCTGGATGCAGCCTGTGCTCGGTTCTAGTCAACCTCCTCTGTGGGACCCCCTCGAGGCAAGGACAGCTCTGTGCCCCTTGCAGCAGGAAGCAATTTCAGAAGCTGACACCTTTGCCCCTTACCCCCAAAGGGGTCCCATTTGTTTGAGGGGGGAATGATGAGGATGGGATCTAGATCTCAAAAAAGGAAAAAATTCTAGATTTTCCCGTGTGGCCAAATCTCTGGTGTTCCCCTGAGGCTATAATCCTATCAACTGGCCTTTCATTGTGGACCTCCCCATGGCCTCAGGCCACTTCCCACCCTTAATCCTATCTAGGCTCCATTCTCCCTTGGCCATATGGTCCAGGTCCCTGTAATTCTATTACCTCATAGACTACTTGGCTACTCCTAGATCCCTCCTATAGTCTTAATGTATACAAGGTCTATCCTGTCTCCTTTAAGGTGTTTAGATTCTTAAAATCTAGCCAAAAGCTTACTAATGTTCAAACTCCTCAAGAGTCTGCCTAATACGAAGGATGTTCCAATAAACCTTGTCTTTGACTGAAAAGATTTTTAAAAATTTTTTAAAAAGAGGTGGCGGGTAAACGGACATCAAGAAGTGGAGGAAGTGCCTTCTAGGCAGGGGGGATGGCCAGCCTTTGCCAGGAGGGGCAGAGTGGGAGACAGACTGTGAAAGGGTCCAAATGAAGAGCTGAGGAGTTTGTATTTAAGCCTAGATTCAATAAGATTGAAGATTAGACTTTGCAATGACAGCCTGATGGCCAGTATGCCTGCCTCAGGTCTCTCTCCATTCTAACCCATTCTCCACTAAGCTGTCAAAGTGATCTTCCTAAAACAGAGGTCTGACCATGCCACAACCTCCCCCCATCCCCCATGAACTCCAGTGCTCCCTGTCACCTCCAGGACCAAATGCACAATGCTCTGTTTGGCATTCAAGCTCTTCACAACCTATCTCCTTCCTACTTTCTCAGTCTCCTCACACCTTATTCACTCTCAGTGTACTCTGAGATGCAGGGACACAATGCATCTGCTAACTCTGTACCTTTCTCTGGCTGTTCCCCATGCCCGGAACTTGCTTCTACAGAAAGCCTTTCCTGATCTCTCTTAATTCTAGTACTTTTTCTCTGCTGATTATTTCCCAGCAGAACTAGTTACTCTCTCTTGGCTGAGCCCACCCTCATCTCCTTGCATTTATCACATTTCCCCTTGCATTATAACTCTTTGCATTCTTGGCTCTCCTGCCCTCCCCCACATCCCATTAGGCTGCAAACTCCTAAATGGAGGGTGTGTGTTGTAGCCATCTTTCCGTCCCCAGTGGTGCTTTGCAAATGTTAGATACTTCAAAGCTGTTTGTTGAACTGAATTTAATTGAACTGTAGCCCCTTAGTGACTCTAAGGAGGAGGAGGAACAATGTCAGGACCCACTAGGACATGTATCAGACCTTGGATGGTTTGGAACTGACTTACAAAGCTACTAAGTTTCATGATAAAGGCTAGAGAAGCTTTAGCTTCTAACTAACTAGAATCCTAGTTAGTCTACTCCCTGAAAAGCTATCTGATTGTGAGGCAAGGAGGGCAATTTGCCCTTATTTCACAGACAAGAGCATTGAGAGTCTGGTTAAATGTCTTGTTTAACATTACAGGATTTATGAGGGTGTTAGAAAGACAGGACTGACCCTGGAACCCAGAACACCTGATTCCCACTCTAGTGCATCATCCACCCTACTATACTATCTTAGCCTCATTTAAGTCAATCTAGATAATTAACAGTCCACAAATGTAAATAATAACTACAGTACCAACAGGAAAAGGAATTCCTGGAAATTAAAGTGAGTCTGAAACATAGCCAATCAATTGAGAAACACTTGTTAAGTACTACTTTGTGTTAGGCATTGAGGATACAAACACAAGGAATGAAACAAACCATTTCCATTCTAACTGATGATGAGAGCTTAAAAGGCACAACATTAGTGGAGAGCCCGTGTGTTCTATCCATGCCCCCGGAGGAGTACTAGAGAAAGACCTCTACCATTCTGGGGAATATCCCAGAGAGAATTTATGGGACAGCACAGACAAGGGGCTTACATGGATGGGATCTATCAGCAGGTGGAGAGAAAATCCACATCAGAGAGATCAGATCCAGTGAAATACGGAAGTCACTACAACAAAGCCCCAACCTCACTGGTGATACAATGCTGGAATTCTGATTTGCTTTAAAGAAACATAACCTTAAGTACATTCTTAAATTAATTAATTAATTTTAGTTTTCAACAATCACTTCCATGACCTTTTGAGTTTTAAATTTTCTCCCCCTCCTTCCTCACCTCTCTCCCCAAGATGGCATGCAATCTGATACAGGCTCTACATATACATTCCTATTAAACATTTTCACATTAGTCATGTTATAAAGAAGAATTAGAACCAATAGGAGGAACCACCAGAAAGAGGAAACAAAACTCAACAGAAGAGAAAAAAAATAGCAAATAGCATGCTTCGATCTGCATTCAAATTCCATAGTTCTTTCTTTGGATGTGGATAGCATTTTCCATCACAAGGCCTCTGGGAATGTCTTAGATCCTTGTAATGCTGAGAAGGGTTAAGTTTATCAATATTAGTCATCACACAACGTGGCTGTTGTGTACAACGTTCTCTTGGTTCTGCTCACTTCACTCAGCATCAGACCATACAAGTCTTTCCAGGTTTTTCTGAAGTCAGCCTGTTCATCATTTCTTATAGCACAATAGTATTCCATTACATTCATATACCACAACTTGCTCAGCCATCCCCCAATTGATGGGCATCCTCTCAATTTCCAATTCTTTGCCACCACAAAAAGAGCTGCTATAAATATGTTTGTACATGTGGGTCCTTTTCCCATTTGTGTGTTCTCTTTGGGATACAGCCCTAGAAATGCTATTGCTGGGTCAAAGGGTATGCACATTTTTATAGCCCTTTGGGCAAATTGCTCTCCAGAATGGTTGGATCAGTTCACAACTCCACCAACAATGCATTAATGTTCCAATTTTCCCACATCTTCTCCAACATTTCTCATTTTCCCATTTTGTCATGTTAGCCAATCTGATAGGTGTGATGTGGTACCTCAGAGTTGTTTTGATTTGCATTTCTCTAATCAATAGTGATATAGAACATTTTTTCATATGACTATAGATAGCCTAATTTCTTCATGTGAAAACTGCCTTGATTACAATTTTTAACAAAAGCCTTACATTGTCATGGTACAGCCCTGATTCTCAGATTCCTATACATACTATGTCAGTATGTGTTTAACATAAAGAGGACATGTGTACTCTGGCCTTTTCTTAAACAGCATACATGACCAGGACACTAAAGAGGTGATAGTGTAAGTCAGACTGAACAGTACAAGCATGTCCACATTTCTCCATTTTCACTTGATTAAAATGCTATAGTCATTTTTTTTATTAGCAATTTTCTTTGTGAAGTTAAATGATTGTTGTTTGTTTATCCCTCCATCAGCTGTCAGATTTCCTAATGGATTTCTTCTTTCCACACAGGATATGGTGTCAGAGGCTTCAACTTATTTGTATGAGGCCACAGAAAAAAGATTTTACTTCAAAGGAGTGTCCATCTTGATTCCTAAGATATGGCAGACAAAACCAGACTATGAGCAACCAAAACTTGAGACCTACAAAAATGTAAGATCATCAAACTCTCCTTTTTATTAAGAATTATTTTTACTAAATGACATCTTTATTAAACATTAGTTTATGTGTGACCTAATTTTCTAAATGCAACTCTTCGATAATTAATGAAATTTTTTTCAGAATCTTTCAATCCAAATATTGCAAGTTTTGTTTAAGTTCTATATAACAAAGATGCTTTAAAAAAATATTTCTAGGCAGACATCATCATTGAAGTCCCTAATCCCCCAGGCAATGATGTTCCACGAACTGACCAGTTTGGACAGTGTGGAGAGATGGGAGAGAGAATTTATTTAACTCCCGACATCATATCGGGGGAAAAGTTGAACGAGTATGGACCATCAGGTATAGTATTGTATCATATCTGCAGCATATTTCATAACTGAGGTTTCACAATACATATATAGAATATGGTTCTCTTGATTTGAAAATACAGAGTAGACAAAAAGATTGTAAGGGCATCCCTTCTTTTCATCTAAAAAGGTATAGCAGTATTTCACTTCTCCTTTGGAAATATTTTAGACCAGTGGTCTCTAAAGTTTTTTGATTGTCCTCCCCATCAGTAAAAAACTTTTGAGCATAACCCTCAACATGTATATATGTACTTAACTGCAAATTAACTGCAGAAATTGTGTGCACTCAAAAACTTACATAAAATAGACATTTTTAAAGGATGAGAAGAATTAATCCATATTTGATCCCAGAGTGAATAGGAGACACTGGAGTTTATTGAGTATGGGAATGATATGGTCAGACCTGTACTTTAGGAAGATCACTGAGAGTTTGTGGAGGATCATTTGGAGTGGGGAGAAATCAAAGGCTAGGTAGGAAACTTATCAGAAGACTATTATGGCAAGAATCTAGATATGAGGTGATGAGAGTCTGAATCAGAGTGTCAGCAGTGTTAGTAGAGAGAAGTGGACAGATGTGGAGATAGAACTGACAATATATGACAACTGACCATATACGTGGATGTGTTGGTATCTCTAAGAAAGAACAGGAGAATTTCAAAGACAAGTTGGTTTGGGAGAAAAGCTAATGTAATGAAGATATTCGAGCCAAAATATGATTGACCAATCCCCACTCATCTTATGTGGGCTTTGTACCACCAAAAAAGGAAAGGGGGGAGGTGGGGCTCTTACTCACTGGGCATTACCCCCAAATGGAGGGGGAATTAGGATGTGGGTGTAATTTTTCCAATGATGTCTGGACAGCCGATGTGGGTAGTGTAGTTAGTTTAGCTTAAAACTGTTTAGAGGGTGTTGATACCCTGCTCAAAAAAGTAAAGGCTGAGAGCTTGAACAGCAGAGGGAAAGGGTAGAGTAGGGGAGTTTTGGGAGATTAGGTGGGTATAGTTCTGTTGGAAATACAACTATAGCAAAAAAGGTGAGATGTGACTTATCTCCTCACCCTCAGGTTGGCTGATTCTGTACCACTTAGGATCAGGTCACAACTCTTTCTGGATCAGTCTTATTAAATGCCTACTATGTCCTAGGAACTGCACTAAGGCACTGGGGATATAAAAAAAAAGAGTCCCTGCTCTCAAGAAGCTTACAATCTGATGGAGAAGATATATATAGTAAATATGCACAAACAAGTTATATACAGGATAAATAAGCAATAATTAACAGAGGGAAAGCAAAAGAATTAGGAGGGTTTGGGAAAGACTTTCTGTAAAAGATAAAATTTTATTTGGGACTTGAAGCCAGGGAGGCCATTAGTCAGAGCAGAAAAGGGAGAACATTCCAAGCATTGGGAAAAGCCAGAGAAAATGCCTGGAGTCAAGAGACAGAGAGTCTTGTTGGTTGAACAGCCAGAAGGCCAGTGTCACTAGACTGAACAGTATGTGTTGGGGAGTAAAGCATAAGAAGATTGGAAAGGTAAGGGGGGCTAGGTTATGAAGGGCTTTGAATACCAAACAAAGGATTTTGTATTTGATCCTGGGGGTGATATGAAGCCACTGGAGTTTATTGGAGGGCTTGGAGGGAAAGATGCAGGGTGTGAATGGTGACATGATCAGACCTGTGCTACAGAAAAAATCATTTTAGTGGCTGAATGGAGGTTGGATTGGGCTGAGGAGAGATTTGAGGCAGGCAGACCCACCAGCAGGCTATTGCAATAGTCAAGGTATGAGGTGATAAGGGGTCTGCACCAGAGTGCTGAAAGCATCAGATGAGAGGAGGAGCCATATTCAAGAGATGCTGCAAAGGTGAAATCAATGTGTCTTAGAAATAGATTGGATGTTGGAAGTAAGACAGAGGGACAAACCCTGGATGACACCTAGGTTGTGAGCCTGATGGACTGGGAGGACAGTATTGCTCTCTACAATAAAAGGAAGAAGAAGAGAGAGCATAAGGGAAAAGATAACGAATTCAGTTTTGGATACATTGAGTTAAAGATGTCCACTGCATATTAGTTCAAGATGTTGGAAAGGCAGTGAGACTGGAGGTCAGTAGAGAGATTAGGGCAGAATTAGTTCATTTGAGAATCATCAGCAAAGAGATGGTAATTAAATTTGAGGGTTTAATGGATCACCAAGTGAAATAGTATAGAGGGAGAAGGGGGACCACCTTAGAACCCTGAGGATCACCTCTTGTGCTGCTGTCTTAGCTGCCCTGGGATCTGGGCCTCTACCTTACAGCCCACTCATCTAGAGAACATATTCAATTAAAATACTTCTCACATCAAAACTTTATGAATCAGTGTAACACCCAATGTGAATATAAGAATCTAAAATTTCTCCACATAGATTTGGACATCTAAGTATAACCAGTTATTAAAACGATAGGAGTCAAATAGAACTAATTTTATTTTTAATAAATCCAACAAATATTACTAAGTACCTACCATATGTGAGGTACTGCATAATGTATAGAAGATACAGAGATAAAAATAAAACATTCTCTACCCTCAGGTAGCCCACAGTCTACTGGAAGGATACAAGATGGACACAGAGAATTAGAAAACAGAGCAAGGAGTAAAGAGGGAACAAGAGAGATCAGCCAATGAGCTCTAGGACTATTGAAAAAGAGACTGAGTGTGGACTAATAGGTGGTGAGATCAAGGATGACTTCCCAGAAGAGGTGGAACTAAAATTGAATTCTGAATGAAGATAAGGGTTCTGAAAGGCACTGATAAGAAGGAAGTACATACTGGGAATTGGGCGGGGCTTGGGCAAATATCCAGAGACAAGAGATTACATGTTGAACTCTGGGAACAGCAAATTATTCAATTTGACTGGAAGAAAAAGGGCACAAAGGGAAGTAATAAGAGATAAGCTGGAGTCAGAATTTGGAAGGCCTTAAAGATCAGATTCAGTGGTCTGAATTTCATCCTAGTATACTAGGGAGTCAAGTTTTTTAAGCAGGGGAGTGACATGGTCAGATATAGGATCATGGGATTGTAGATTTAGCACTAGAAGGGACCTTAGAGGTAATCTAGCCCAATCATTTCTTTTTTTTTTTTTTTGGATCATAAGGACTCTACCTTTGATTCATATTATTTTATTTATTTTTTAGATTGTTCATTGTTTATTTTTTTAATTTTTTATTAATTTATTTTTAGTTATCAACAATTAGTTCCATAAGCTTTCGAGTTTTAAATTTTTCTCCCCCTCCCTCCCCACCTCCCTTCTCAAGATGGCATGCAACCAGATATAGGCTTTACATATACATTCCTATTAAACATATTTTCACATTAGTCACATTGTAAGGAAGAATTAGAACCAATAGGAGGAACCACAAGAAAGAGGAAACAAAACAAAACAAAACAGAAGAAAAAAAGAGGAGCAAATAGTATACTTCAATCTGCATTCAAACTCTGTAGTTCTTTCTCTAGATACGGATAGCATTTTCCATCATAAGACTTTTGGAGATGTCTTAGATCCTTGCATTGCTGAGAAGGGCTAAGTCTGTCAAAGTTAGTCATCACACAATGGCTGTTACTGTGTACAGTGTTCTTCTCGTTCCACTCACTTCACTCAGCATCAGTCCATACAAGTCTTTCCAAGTTTTTCTGAAGTCTGCCTGCTCATCATTTCTTATTCCACAAAAGTATTCCATTACATTCATATACCACAACTTGTTCAGCCATTCCCCTAATCCAATCATTTCATTCAGCATATGAGGAAACTAAGGCCCAGGGACATCAAGTGATATGTCCAAGGTTACATAAGTAGCTGGTTCTGACCCAATGTTCATTCTACTATAACACATTGCTAGTCAACCTGTCCCTAGAAAAGTATAATACAGAGTAATGTGAGGAGAGGGAGAGGATTAGCAACCAGGGAAAAAGATCAGAGAAGGCTTCATAGTAGAGAGAATGCTTGAACTGAACTTGAAAGGAAGATAAAGATTTTGAAAAGCAAAGATAAGGAAGGAGGATATTCTAGGCATGGAGGACTACTAGTATTAAATGTAATAAATGTACCAGGGGCCAACACAGAACACAAAATACCCAAGGGAATGAAAACACTGACACCATGTAGCATGTCCTGAGTGTCGGAAAACAGAGGAGTAGCCTACTGGTATCTATACAACGTCAAGAAATCTATGAAAACACCAACTCCTCCCTCAGAGTGTTAGGCTCCCTCTGATAGACTCGTGTGGGGGATGTGGACTAGAGACACATAAGATGATCAGACATGGATGAACTGAAATCTTTACCACTGATGACTATAACTAAATCAATGAGATCATGGATCCATCCAATTATTTAAGTAAGAGTAAGGGATAACAGGGAAAGAAGGAAGGAAGGAAGGAAGGAAGGAAGGAAGGAAGGAAGGAAGGAAGGAAGGAAGGAAGGAAGGAAGGAAGGAAGGAAGGAAGGAAGGAAGGAACAAATGAACGATTACGTGCCAGGCACTATGCTAAATGCTTTACAAATATCATCTCACTTGCTCCCCACAACAACCTTGAGAAGTAGGTGCTCTTGGGATCTCCATTTTATAGCTGAGGGAATAAGGCAAAGGTTAAAAGACTTGCCCAGGGTCACACAGCTAGTAAGGGTGTGAGACCAGATTTGAACTTGGAACTTCCTGACTACAGGCACAGCACTCTATCCACTGCACCACCTAGCTCTTTTGAATAGCACACCTGTAGTCAGGAAATATAAAAGCTCTAGGAGAAAGGCCTCAGTGTACTAGGTAAATTATCTACAACTGATCTGTGGAAGACCATGAATAAGAATTGCACAGGAGAAGAAAGTGTGACTAGGATGAGATCTGCATTGATGAAAGGAATACCCACATAGATCTGAGGGAATACCCACAGAACCATTCAATTGTAGAAGCAATTATACTTTTGCATTTTAAATGTATTCCCACAGGTAAAACTTTAGTTCACGAATGGGCCCATTTGAGGTGGGGAGTGTTTGATGAATACAATGAAGAGGAGCATTTCTACCAGTCTGATGGAAAAAATGTACCAGTAAAGTATGGTTATCTTTAACTTTTTTGTGAACCACATCAGATTGAAATCATCTTCTCTTGAGTTAATTTTTAAAATATTTTGGTTATTGAGATTTTTTTTTCATCTATAGACTGCAATAATGTTGTGTGTATCATCAATTTCATTATAACCTTTTTTATATAATAGGTGACAGGTTCCTACCCCAGCATACTTCAAAGCAGAGGCAGTTATATTAAAGCACAGGAATTTTTCTGAATCTGAGACACAAAATCATCACAGATCAACTCTTTAGTGTTGCTACATGTGTCTGGAACAGAGAGACTTGCAAACATGGCGTCAGATACAAGCTATTCCTAGAAAGATAGACCTAGCACATGTCCCTGATGCCTCCTCAGGACATTAGCAGTACACACTGACAGACAGAGATAGAAGAAGCCCCCCAAATGTTGGAATATCACATCCTCACTGCACCAAAGAACCTACCTAGTCCTTTTCCTCTTTCTCCTCATACACAATCAGTCTATTTCCTCAGAGTATTGAATGATTTTAGGAGGAAGCACAAGTAACATTCTATTATTTCTCAGAGCTTAAGTACAATTACAGCTCTCAAGGAGGGAAAATGCCAGTATCCTTCCTTGTGCAGGCTACTGTTGCTCTCTTCCTGTCTCTGCAGGAAACCTACATTGCTCCCCCTGCTGGGTTCACAAAATTTTAGCATCAGTCAATTCACAAGCATTGATGAAACATTTGGTATGTTCTGGGTGTTGTCCTAGGTGCTGGGGATACAAAGTGAAAAGTGAACGTCTCAGCTCTCAAATACCTTGGGGGAAAATAACATATACTTATATACATATACATGTATGTGCTTATATACACAAAATAGATGTGAAGTAAATGCAAGGTAATTGGGAGGGACACGAGTCTTCACGGTGTTCTTATTTCCTCTAGATGCTTGGCTGGGCCAGAGAGCTCTGAGAGATACTCTGTTGAGCACTTTTCATCAAAAGAATAAACCTTATAAAAAAGATCAATGGAAAGCAAATTTGATTTTGAGGAACAGAAATGAAGAACCTTAGCTGCCTCACAACTTAGTGGCAATAACAACACTGAACAGCTACTATAGCTGCTGAGAATGTGGAGGATTCCCTTTTAATTCCAATGAAGTTGACAGTGAGGAGCCCGGAGCCCATCCCTGTGAGCAGCATAGTCAGGGACACCAGTAAACCTGACCTGGTACTTCCTGCAGACAGGCTAGCACTAGGATATTCCAAGAAGCCCACCTGAAATTCCCTGCAGGCGTCTCTGCCTAACAGATTGTGTCTTGCTGACTGACCCTTTGCTGCCTAAATGGGTTGCTTGATACATGCTCTCTGTGACGAAGAAATAATTAATGTGATAACATGAGGGACACACATAGGTTGGGGTGGTTTTAAATGAGTTTATGTTTTTAAAATCTAATTCTAATCCTAATATGTTTTCAGATGTTCCGAAGGTATCACTGGTACAAATAAGGCATATTCATGCTCTGGAGGCAGTTGTTCAATCAGAAACTGCAGAACAGACCCCAAAACGGGAAAACTTAACGAAGAATGTTTATTTATACCTGATAAAGTTCAGAATGAGAAAGCCTCCATCATGTTCATGCAAAGCATTGATTCTGTAAGTATTTAGAATTTTAGATCATTGGTTCTGAAATTTGTAAACAGAAGACAGAGTGTCTATCCTAACCCTAATAACAGCATTTATTAGTATTAAAGTCTGCAAAACACTTTGCCTCTACCTTCTTATTTGATGCTTATAATGACCTCATTACCTATAACTGTCACTCCTATATCATACATGAGAAACAGAATTGGAGAAATGAGGTGAGTGGTGCATGTTCCCACTGCTAGCTCAGCACTCCTTCCATTATATCCCCTATCAGAACATCTGTCCAGATGAACTGAGGCAGGTCCTTTGGGCTGGGCAGCCCCTTAGTGAGCCATTACATCTCTAAAAGGGAAGGCTGAGGATAAAGAAGAGAACAGAAGGGAATGTCCCTTTCACCATGCCAATCCTCTCATAACACCACTTTCCCACACATGTACTCTGGGCCATTCTTTTTGAATTTATGATCTTTAAATTACTCTAAATACTCTCTAAAACCCTAAAATAAAAAAATAAAATTTTGGGCTTTGAGGGGGAATGCTTTCTTGGATGTAAGGTGGAGTGGAGGTATCAGGATAGCCTCAATAGCTCTTTTTTAATATTTAACTTTCATATATATATGCCCATATGTGCATATACATATATACGCATACATAAAGATATGTTCTTAAATCGGCTCTTTTGTTTCAACTTACATGCTTTTGAGAAGTGATCTTGACCAAATTATCTATCTTGATGTTAAATATAAAAAACAGTAAGATTAAGTAAGATTAGGTGACTCATGTCACATAGTAGCAAATGGCAGAGCCAGAATTCGAACTCAGGACCTCTGCATAGAAACCCAACACTCTCTCTATAAGTATGGTGCCTCTCTTCTGGATTCCTCATGCTGACTTTGCAGTTCACTATAACCATGGGGGCAAATATGTGGCACCACAGTGCATAGAGGGCTGGGCCTAAAGTCAGGAAGACTCGTTTGCCTGTATTCAAATCTGACCTCAGATACTTAGCTGCTGTGTGACTCTGGGCAAGTCACATAAATTTGTTTGCCTGCATTTCCTCATCTGTAAAATGAGCTGGAGAAGGAAATGACAAACCACACCGGTATCTTTGCCAATATAACCCCAAATGGGGTCAGAAAGAGACATGACTGAAACAACTAAATAACACATGCAGTAGGACTTTTTTCTCATTGAGGCAGCAAGGTAGTGGTGTGGATTAAGTGTTGGGCCTGGAGTTCAGAAAGACCTGAGTTCAAATCCAGCCTCAGGTACTTCCTGGCTAGGTGACCCTAAACAAGTCATTTATTCTCTGCCTGCCTCAGTTTCCTTATATGTAAAATGGGGATAATAGCAACACTTACCTCCCACGGTTGCTATGAGGATCAAATGATATAATAATTATAAGGTGTTTAGCACGGAAGTTTACACCTAGCAGGCACTTGATAAACGCTTCCTCCTTTATTCTCTTCAATCATTCCTTTCTAGACACATCTCCCCATTCTGTACTTGCAATTTCTGAACCCACACAAAGTACTCCACTTCTCCTCACCTTACATGATTTACCTCACTCCCTGTTCCTGCCTGTTGAGGTTTAGGGGGATCTTGATACTGCCATTCAACATATTAGCTATCCCACCCAGTTTTACAAACATCTGATTTTCAGACACAGATACTCTTTATCTTCATCCAAGTCACTGATTAAAAAAATATACTAGAATAGGACCAAGAAAATATCCCTGTGGCATTCTACTAAATGGAGCCTGCCATATTGATACCTTTGTATCACTACATTATTCTCCACTTATGGAATCATTCAACCAAGGCTGAACCCCTAGCTACATTACTATTCTTTCTACATTTCAACATTTCCCAAAACAACTTAGCCAAACATTATTCTGAAATGCACCTACCTGAGATGCTGCCATGATCTATCTGGCTAGTGAGCTGGTAAAAAATGGAATCAAAGTCTGACATGACTGGCTCTTCAGGAGCCCCTGCTAGCTTTCAGTCATTGTCTCTTCTTCTAAGTGCTTATACTCAAATCAAACTCAGAATCCTAGACTCAGAGAAGAATCTAAGTAGAAGGGAATCTGGAAATCACACAGTCCATTTCTGAATTTGTGGACTGGGGAACAATGTGGGAAAAGGTATGCTAGTACATGTTTAAAAACCAGCTCTCTGAAAAAAAAAATACACCCAAGACAAATTTTTAAGTGTTAACTGCTTTGCTAACATTGTCTCCTTCACTTTCTTAAGTCTACATCAGTGTGAAATAGAAATGAATCCACTGATCCATACAGAAGGCTCCCTTTACCTGCATAATAACTTAGCTTTAAAATGTAACCTTATCCACATTTTGTTGGTTTTTATTTATTTTGTTGAATATTTCCCTATCTGGTTTCCAAGGAGATGGGCTGGCTGTTTGTCACTCTTAGATAATCAGTGAAACAACATACCTAGCCCTGATTTGTAGTACTTGCTGATTTCTGAGGTATAAATGCTCATCTTGAAAATTCAACTATTAGCTCTTGACAGCACCTTAAAATTGTTTCCAGCACACTCAGCATGTAGCCCCTGAGACCCTTTTTTGGGGGGTCTTCCAGGTATGAACTATTTCATAATAATATTAAGGCAATTACTTTCTAACTGATAAATATAAATAGGTAAAACAAACATAAACACAAGCTCTTGGGGGAAAAGTCCTCAATAATATTTTAGCATAAAAGAATCCCACTCTTCACTATGCAGGTGAGGAAACAAAGGTTAAATGACTTCATCAAGATAGTGGAAGGGGCAGGCCTATAATCCCAGGAGTGCTGAAGAGTTTTTCAAATTAGTTGATTTGCCTCCCTAAATCATCATTGGGTTGCTAGTTGGATTTATTGTATTAATGGTTTACAAAATCGGTCCTTCACCCATTTTGTGTCATGGACCCCTCAGTACTCTGGTGAAGCTTTTGGAACCCTTTACATAATCAAGTTCTAAATGCACAAAATAAAATAATCCAGATGACAAACAAAACCAATTGCATTTTAGAAAGTATACAAATGTCTTTTCAAAACCTAGATCACAGACCCAGGTTAGGAAGCCCTGGTTCATAGTTTTCATATTTGTCATGCAATTGGGCTTTTTCAGGTGGTTGAATTTTGTACAGAAAAGAACCATAACATAGATGCTCCAAATACTCAAAACCAGAAGTGCGGCCTCAGGAGCACATGGGAAGTGATCCAAGATTCTGAAGACTACAAGGCTTCCACTCCGATGACAGCAGCCCAGCCACCCCAGCCCAGCTTCTCACTGAAACAGATCCGAGAAAGGATCCTGTGCCTAGTTCTGGATAAGTCTGGAAGCATGGCGGTAAGCCAAACCTGCCCCATTCTCCTGGCGGTGGGAGGGGTGTCTTGACAGCACCTGATGGACCCACAGAATCTTGGGCTTGTTGGAAACCACATTGATCTCATGGTTTAAAGGAAACAAAGAGCAGGGAATCACTCACCCTTCACTAAGCTTCCCTTTAAACGCTCATATTCATACTGCCTCTCCTCCTCTTTCTCCAATAAAGATTCATGGTGAATTGTCCCCTGAATTAAGATGACATTTTGATTATCAAAGAGTGACTAAGCTAAGAATTCGCTCTACAATTCGTTTCCCAGCCCATGAGAATCTGTAGTCCCTGTTAACAAACTAAACAATCAATCTTATATGATTTCATATTTTCTTCATTTGTTGATGACTGTGCAAAGTCATCAAACATCCTACCTAAAAATGCAGCTCAGATTCTATACTTTAAAAGACCAGAAACCTCATTAATGTAGGCACTCTCTACCCTACCCCACCATTCGCCAATGATCAAAATGGCTTAGTAGTCCCAACAGACATGTTCATTTGTTTCCTTGGTCAAAAATTGTTTACTAAGAGATGATGTGGTACAGAGGATGGAGAGCTAACCTCTGAGTCAGAAGGATCTGGTTTCAATTCCCACATCTGGTATGTGCCGGTTAGAAAATTCTCTGAAACTTATAGTGTCAGAGAAGGTGCCAACCTGCCTTGATGGGAAAGTTTCCTCATCTGGGAGTCTACTATACCAATGAAATCACAGGTCTTATCCCTATTCTACATGGTAGTTCATCCCTGGTGACGTGGCTCAAATTAAAAGGCAAAAATATGTCATACAACTTCTTTCATCTACTAAGCCCAACACCAGCTCATTCACAACCATGCTCCCACTTAACATCCCCATGCTTCAATGTTTTCAGAATCTGCTAATTTGTTAATGAGGGTCCACCAATGCACAGACAAACCCTTCCACCACTTAAGCTTTCAGAGTTACTGTGGCTGAAACATGCACTGCCCTTTTAGTCACCTGGTGATGTGCCTCTCCAAATTCAGGTGGCCTTGACCTCAGATAGCAAACATACAGCCTATCCCCAGGCCCATCCTAAAATCCTTTCTAGTTTAGGAGAACACTGAAGAGGTTATATTCAGCTGTCCTACCTTTGGACAACCCAGAGTCTCCACCACGGTTCCCAGAGCCCCTAGAGTTCCATATATGGGCTTAGTCCATCCTGCTATAGCTTGCTTGTAGAAGACCACTCGCCAATCGGACTTATGTTTTTCGCGTAGAGTGGGGATCGGCTAAATCGCCTGAATCAAGCCTCCAAACTCTTCCTGCTTCAGATCATTGAAATAGCATCCTGGGTTGGGATGGTCACATTTGACAGTACAGCCTCTGTCCAAAGTGAACTGGTACAGATAGAGACCGATGCTGAGAGGGACACCCTCATTACCAAGTTACCTACTAAGGCTTCCGGAGGAACATCCATCTGCTCTGGACTCAGATCAGCATTACAGGTGAAATCATCTCCCCTCCACTGTCTCTACTGGAGTGGGTATTTTGAAAGTGAATTTCTATTCTGACTGTCCCTCCCATGCTGTTTCACAGGTAAACAGGAGAACACAGGAGGGTTCCTAACACTAACAGGTGTTCTAGCACAAGTTCACTCGAGCCAGCCAGATAGGAAGATAGTTTTGGAGGGGTTAAATAAGCTTTATTCTAATCTAGTCTTCCCAAAACAGTTGCTGATAATGGGAGCTCCAACTCCTACAGCATTCCCTCATCACTCTTCTCACAAGGGCAGGAGAGAATAGGAATACAACTCCTCATCCTCTAAGCCTCAGTGGGGGCCAGTTGAGGCAAACACAGATTTCCCCCAAGCTGTGATGGGGGACAATCAATGCAGGTACATGCATTCCTCTGTGCATTAACCAAATCCCCAAAATGTATTCCCCACTTACTGACCATTGCCCACTTTATTTATAGGGCAGCAGACAAAGAAGGCATCTTGCCAACAGTAAGCTTACAGCTTAATTTTAGCAATATTATCGTGACCTAGGACAGTGCAGGTAAACATTATGTCATCTCTATCTCTCACCGTGCAAGCATGGTAGAGATGTTTACAAACTAAGACAGTGAGAAATATTATCTATTTTGGCCATGGATCCTGGGACTTATTATCTAAAAAGAATAACAAAAATCCTCCTTACACATACTAAAAACCACCTTACTTACAAATGCCTACTGTCTAGTGTGAATTAGATGCCTCTAAAAAGTGAATGTATTTCCAGGGAGGGTAAGGAATATCAACAAATGGAGACGTGGAGAAATCCTAATTAAATTCAGCCCAACAAACAGTAAGCACTTAGCGCTGAACTAAGGAAGAAAGGAAGGAAGGAAGTCAACCTTAGACTCAGGGAAACTTGGGCTCAAATCCTTCCTGAGGCACCAAAGTAACAGTGGATACAATCATCAATGTGGAGTCAGAAAGAACCAAGTTCAAACTCTTCCTCACAAACTTATTAGCTGTGTGACCCTGGGCAGGACACTTCATTTGTGCAGGCTTCAGTTTCCTCATCTGTAGAATGAGCAGAGTAGAGTTGATGACTTTTGAGGTCCCTTCTAGCTCTAAATCTGTAGTACTCTAACCCATACAGGCTGTGCAGTTATAAAACCAATGCGAAAGGCACTGTTAATAATATATAAAAAGGAGCATGATATGCAGCAGAAGCATGCAGGGCAGCCAGGTGCAATGATCTTGAATGTGGGCTCCATTCTGACAAAGCCAGACATTTCTGTTGATTTATTTAAACACAATGAGATAAGGAGCTGTTAGTTATTCACTTAGGGAATGTTATAACACAGACAAAGAGTGATGAATTGTTTTTTTTACTCCCATTATGGAGGGTTTTCCACATTTTGATGCACTAATTCTGTCTAAAGATTGTTGCCCTTGATATGAAATAAAATTATAGAATTATCTTAGCGATCCCGCAGCCCAGCTGTCTCATTTTACCAATGAGGGAGCTGAAAGAAACAAAAGGTATGTTAGTGGGTGGGAATTGGACATACCATACATGGTATTTCTATAGTAAGTATAATATATATTTGCATAGTAAGTAATTTGTACATAGAAAGAATGGGATAAAGGTCAAGAAGAATGACGACTAAGAGGTCATGGATGATTTTATAGATACAAAATTCAATAGAGAAGAACAGATGGAACCCTGATCATAGGAACTTGAGTGGTATAGAAGGAAAGAGGGTCAATGGAACGAGGTTCTGGAGGAAAGGAAAGGAAAGGCAACCAGGTCATTGAGGACAGATTGGCTTTGACATGACAGCACTGCTGTTTCTTCTGATACAGGAGGAAGGAAATGGGTGAGAGACCAGAAAACATGCCAGACGGCTTCAACTTTTTCTGCAGACGATGTCATGTACTGTAACTGGAGAGATATAGATGAAAAGCTGGGGTCCCAAAGAGTTGGGAAAATGGTTGGAACAGATGCTCTGAGGGATGTGCTGGAGAATCAAGAAAGAGTAATTGCAACAAGCATAGTAAAGGCCTGGTTGAAGTGCATGTGGCATATGCTCGTAAGGGGGGACCACTGTCTCAGGGCTGTCTGTCCCAGTTCTCCATTGCTCAGGAGCTGGAGCAGAAATGTTGAGAGTTAGTCAGTGCTGGCAAGTAAAAGGATGATGACAGTGGAAGGCCAAAGGGGAAAGAGATTGCTGAGCATTGGATAGGGGAGTCAGAGAGGGATTAAGAGATCAGAGAGCACAGTACAGAAAAAGAGCAGGGTTAGGAGAAGTGACCATGATGTGGAAGTACATGAGATTGTGGTTAAACAAAAATCTTCAAATCTGAGGGGGTTTTTACATGGAGAAATTTCAAACAATGGAAACATCTAGAGCCACTTTGACAGAAATTAAATACTTGGTGGGGGCAGAGCCAAGATGGCAGAGTAAAAGCAGTGACTTGCTTTAGCTCTCCCCCAAACCCCTCAAAACTGTGACCCAGATCCAAGCAGGAATCTCTTGCTTTCTCCGTGCTTGGATCTGGGTCACAGTTCTGGATGGCGGTCCTGGGGCAAGGAGGAGCACTTGCTAGGTGACGCAGTGGATAGAGCACCGGCCCTAAAGTCAGGAGGACCTGAGTTCAAATCCGGCCTCAGACCAAACACTTGACACTTACTAGCTGTGTGACCCTGAGCAAGTCACTTAACACCAACTGCCTAAAAAAAAAAAATAGAAAACAAAAGAAATTAAATACTTGGGTCTAATAAATATATTGTTTTCTATTGCATAATATTCTCCATAAGAGGCAATGAGCATAGTGAACACAGTATTGATCTCAGTGTGTTCAACTCTGCTTCTGACCCCATAATGACTGCAGGCAAGTCAGTCAACCACTATGAGACTCAATTTCCTGACCTGTAAAATATAGATAGTAGTACCTATAGTACCAGTACCTACTTCATAGCATCAATGGGAAGCTCAAATGAGATCACAGACATAAAGTGCTTTGCACACTTGAAAGCACTATGCAAATGCCAATCATTATTATGGTCAAATGCCCTGGTCACACAAGTACAGTTAGGGGTAGCAATCCTTGTGCTCCACTGGTATCATCCCAATGTCCCAAGCACTCAAAGAAGGCCTCTAGCACATTGAATGGCTCCCCTATGGTAAACAAGAAGGAGAAGAATAAAGATAAGAGTCATACAGATAGTTAAGGTAATAAGGATTTTTTTTGTTATTTTTTAAAATTAATTTATTTATTTTTAGTTTTCAACATTCACTTCCACAAGATTCTGAGCTCCAAATTTTCTCCCCATCTTGTCCCTCCCCCCACGCCAACATGACATACATTCTGAATACCCCTTCCCCTAGTCTGCCTCCCTTCTATCTCTTCCCTCCTCTTATCCCCTTCCCCTTCTACTTTCCTGTAGGGCAGGATAGATTTCTATACTCCATTTCCTGTATATCTTATTTCCCAGTTGCATGTGAAAACTTTTTTTTCAACTTTTATTTTTAAAACTTTTGGTTCCAAATTTTCTCCCTTCCTCCCTCCCCACCCACCCTCATTGAGAAGGCAAGCAACTCGATGCAGGTTATACATGTGTAGTCATGCAAAACACTTCCATAGTAGACATGTTGTGAAAAACTAAGTATATTTCCCTTCATCCTATCCTTCCCCCCATTTATTCTATCCTCTCTTTTGACCCTTTCCCACCTTAGAAGTGTTTGCTTCTGATTACCCTCTCCCAATCTGCCCTCCCCCTATCATCCTCCTACTCTCTTGTCCCCTTCCCCCCCCCCATTTTCCTGTAGGGTAAGATAGATTTCCATACCCAATTGAGTGTGTATGTTATTCTCCCCTTAAGCCTAATCCAATGAGAATAAGATTCACTCATTCCCTCTCACCTTCCCCTGTTTCCCCTCCACTGTAAGAGACTTTTCTGTTTTTTTTTTTTGTGAGATAATTTACCTCATTCTATCTCTCCCTTTCTTCTTCTCCTAGTATAATCCTCTCTCATCCATTAATTTTATTCTCCAGATATGACCCCTTAATCTCAACTCACCCTGTGCCCTCTATCTATCTATCTACATATACATACATATAATTTTTTTCCTCCAACTACCCTAATACTGACAAAGGTCTCATGAGTTATAGATATCATCTTTCCATGCAGGAATGTAAACAGTTCAATCTTAATAAGTCTCTTATGATTTCTCTTTCCTGTTTACCTCTTCATGATCCACTGGAGTCTTGTACTTGAAAGTCAAATTTTCTATTCAGCTCTGGTCTTTTCATGAAGAATCCTTGAAAGTCCTCTATTTCACTGAATGACCATGTTTTCCCCTGAAGGATTATACTCAGTTTTGCTGGGTAGGTGACTCTTGGTTGTAATCCTATCTCCTTTGCCCTCTGGAATATTATATTCCATGCCCTGCAGTCCCTTAATGTAGAAGCTGCTAAATATTGTGTTATCCTGATTGTGTTTCCACAGTACCTGAATTCTTTCTTTCTGGCTGCTTGTAATATTTTCTCCTTGACCTGGGAACTCTGGAATTTGGCTGTAATAGTCCTAGGAGTTTTCCTTTGGGGATCTCTTTCAGGAGGTGATTGGTGGACTTTTTCCAATTTTATTTTGCCCTCTGGTTCTAAAACATCAGGGCAGTTTTCCTTGATAATTTCTTGAAAGATGATGTCTAGGCTTTTTTTTTTTGGTCATGGCTTTCAGACACTCCAATAATTTTTAATTCTTTCTCCTGGAGCTATTTTCCAGATCAGTTGTTTTTCCAATGAGATGTTTCATGTTGTTTTCTATTTTTTCATTCTTTTGAATTTCTCATAAAGTCACTAGCTTCCAATCACTCCATTCTAATTTTTAAGGAAGTATTTTCTTCAGTAAGCTTTTGGACTTCCTTTCCCATTTGGCCAATTTTGCTTTTTAAGGCATTCTCCTCATTGGCTTTTTGGACCTCTTTTGCCATTTGGGTTAGGCTATTTTTTAAGGTGTTATTTTCTTCAGTATTTTTTGGGTCTCCTTTAGCAAGCTGTTGACTTTTTTTTCATGATTTTCTTGCATCACTCTCCTTTCTCTTCTCAGTTTTTTCCTCTTAATTGCTTCTCAAAATCCCTTTTGAGCTCTTCCATGGCCTGGGATGAATTCATATTTTTCTTGGAGGCTTTGGATGTAGGAGCTTACACTTTGTTGTCTTCTTCTGGTTGTATGTTTTGATCTTCTTTGTGATCAAACTAAGATTCTATGGTCTGACTCTTTTTGTGCTGCTTGCTCATGATCCTAGCCAATTACTTGAGTTATAAACTTTTTGTTAAGGTAAAGGTCTGCTTCCATTGTGGAGAATGTATTGTCCTAAGCTTTGGTGGGGTTTGTGCAGCTTTTTTCAGAGATACTTCTAGGAACCTGTAAATTTTCAGTTCTTCCAAGGCTATGATCAAGGGTGAGGTGTTTACTCGTTCCCTGGCCTGTGCTCTGGTCTATGAGTGGCCACAAGCACTCTTTTCTGTCTTGGAACTGTGAGGAGGATATCCTCTCTACCACCACTACAAGTTCCACCATGCCAGTGCTCCTCCTCACCCCAGTACCGCCACCCAGATCTGTGACCCAGATCCAAGCACGGGTAAAGCAAGACAATCCTGCACCAGCAGATCCTTGCAATCCCCCTCTGATCAGCCACTCGATTCCCCCTCAGTAGGTGGGCTGGAAGGTCTGGAAGCAGCCGCCACCCAGAGTCACTCTCAAAGACTGGAGCTGTGACCATGCTTCTCTCTCACTGCAGACACACTTTTCCTACTGACCTTCTAAGCTGTCTTTAGCATTCATGGGTTGAGAAGTCTGAAAACCGCCACAGCTGCCTGTGATTCAGTTCCATAAGGCCTGCTCCAGGTTCACTGAGGCCTGGTTTGCCTGTGCACCCACGCTGTACTGCGTTCCTTTCTCCATGTGGCACAATATGCCTTTCTGATCAACCATCCAGGTTGTCTTGGGCTGGAAATTTGTTTCACTCTGTCTTTTTGTGGGTTCTGCTGCTTTAGAGTTTGTTTAGCACCATTTTTTTACAGGTATTTGGAAGGGTTTGGGGGAGAGCTCAAGCTAGTCACTGCTTTTACTCCACCATCTTGGCTCCCATAAGCATTTCTTAAGTGCCAGGCACTGTGCTAAGCATTTTACAAATATTATCTCATTTGATCCTCACAATAACCCTGGGAGGAAGGTGGTATTATTAGCTATATTTTACCGATGAAGAAACTCAGGCAGGCTGAGGTTAAATGACTTGCCCAGGATCACACAACTAAGATGGCTACGATGGTCGGATTTGAACTTATGCCCAACTCTCTCCACTGCCTTACCTACCTGCCTGATATAGAGAGGACAGACAAGGAAGGATGGGTTGTGATTTGCATCATTGGAGGGGATACTCATGTAGATGGAATTCCAGATCCACTGGTGTATTGGAATATAACATTTCCTGAAAAGCCAGCTTTGCTTCACAGATAGAACACTGAGAAAGGCCAAAGCTCAACTTCGGCTACTGAACATTTTAGGTGTGACCCTGTACAAGTCATTGAACATCAGAGTATCTCAGAAAATTCCCTGAGGCTTATCATCTGGTTTAGTGGAGGGAGGTCCTACCCCAGGACTCCTATACTATTCCCTGAATTGAGTGCTATTAGTCATGCCTTTGCTTCTGAGTGTCCAGTTTGGCAGCTCATGTAGAGCATGGTTTCCCAAAGCCTCTGTTGGAGAACACTCTCTCTTATGAAGGGGATTAGCCAAATAAAGCAGGCAAGAGAGAGCACAGGAGCATAGAGTTGGAGCTGGAGGAGACCTCACAGGCCACCTGTATCCTTCTTTTGTAGATGAGGAAACTGAGACCCACAGGGCCTCAGACTCTTCCCACCATATCATGTCTCCTCTAAGGTTCCTAAGCTTCCTCCTCTCTAGCCCTCCCAGAAATAACAAAAGAATCAGAAACAATTCTATGCACATAGTGGGTGTTCATCTGTCCAGTGTCTCCTCACCTTCCTTTTGTGTGCTAGAGCCACAAAGAACAGATACCCTGGCTGGGACTGAATACCAGTGTACAGAAGCCGGGTCACTCGCATTCACCAGAACAGCCCTGCTTCCAAATGGCAGCATCAGCTGTGACAAATTTCCTGCATTAGATCAAGAGAAAAAGGGCTTGGGCTGAGATTCTGAAAGTTGCACGTCTCGTATTTGAAAATCTCAAGACAGGAAAATCCTCCTGGGGTTCCTGGGGTCTTTCCTTTATTTTCTTCTTTCATTCCTGGCCAGACCCACTCATTCAGGGTTACCTGGTACAACTAAGTCTGCTTACCAAGGTCTGGGATGAATCTGTGCTTTTAGGTAATAGGAAACAAATTCTCAACAGATGGTTCAGAAATCGTCCTTCTGACTGATGGGGAAGATAATACAATCAACACATGTTTTGATGAAGTGGAACAAAGTGGGGCCATCATCCACACAGTCGCTCTGGGACCTTCTGCAGCCAAAGACCTGGAGAAGCTTTCAGAGATGACAGGTAAATGACAACCTGGGGAATACATTTCTTCAATAGGCACAAAGATTATTTCTATGTAAACCTCCCCTCACATTCTCCTCTAAGATCTACAGGTGACCAGGGGTTTCTAAAGGCTATCATGGAGGTGGGGCACAGACTGTGGAAGTTCAGTCAATAAACATTTAAGTGCCCACGATGTGCCAGACACAAAGAAAGGCAAAGAAAGTCTCTGCCTTCAAGAAACTCACATCCATTTGCAGTGGGGGCAAGATAACACACAAAAAAGGAGCTGAAAGGGGGAAGGGGAGAGAAGGGTACCCAGAACAGGAGTGTGATGGAGTCCAGAGGAGTGAAGCCTGGTGGGAAATGAAGAGACAACTGGTGAGGGCGCCTCACATAAATTGAAGATATGAGAAGCATTCTGCTCTGCCCCTTCTGCCCTCCATGCTCCACCCCTCCAATAAGAGAAGGGGAGAAGCCCCTGGGGCAGGGGAGACCAATGAAGTTCAAGTTCCAGAATTGAAGTGAACTTGGAAGTTGATGAGGTTCCTGGGGCAGCATGGAGATGTTCTGAGGAGGGCAGCCAGGTGGCAAAGGAATAAAATGACTGTTCTTACCAAACTGGAGAGACTTCACATAAAGTCCAACAACAGCCTGAATGTCTGTCATCTGAGAACATGCTGAGCTACATTCAGAGAGAGATTCATCGTTATATTCTCTCTGTGATGATTTTTTTCCCTAAAGTAAGCCTCAAAGGCTGTCTAACCAATGACAGAATTACAGCATCTCACAGCTGCCCTTTGAGGTCCCTCAAAGACCATCTAGTACAACCTATACCCAAGAAAAGAATCCTCCCAGAAACGGTCATAGTTTTGTGGTATCTCAGGTTTTTCAAAGACTATGACAAAAATGTCAAATTCAATTTGAACAAATTCAGCAACCATTTATTCAGAGCCCACTACATTTAAGGCACTGTGTTAGGAATTATGGGTACCAAATAGATGAAAAATGATACTGCCATCAATCACTTAACTGTCTTAATGGGAGATGTGGAAGAGAATGAGACATTGACATGAAGATGCCAAAAGGATTCGACTTGTTATTCCTAATCCAAGGGCCAAATCATTCCCTTGATGAGGAGAAATAAGAAGCAGATACTGAATAAAGTAGTGCTTGACTCTCTTAAGTCAATCAATGCCTGCCAGCATCATTGGGGAATGAGTAAACTTTCCAGACAACTAAAGCTTACCTCTTTGAGGAACTGCTTTTCAATCGGAACCAATTTGGATGAAAAGCTGTCTAAGATATACTATGTACTTCCCTAAATTACTAAGCAGAGCCCCCGAACCTCTTTATTGATGGCTCAGCATCATCAGTTATGTTATTGTACTACTAAGGTATGTAAGAAGGGGTATGCTAGAGCCAGATTGTACCAGCTTGTGAGAATCTATTGTTAAATTTTCATTACAAGTATTTATACCTCACAAATCAGCAAATGCTACAAATCAGTTCTTGATATATTGTTTTATTGATTTCTCCACTTAAGAAAGACATAAAGAAAATGTTCATAATGGTTGTTTCATTTTAAAGTGTGTCATGAATACATACTTTTTCAATAAGCCAGTTATTAAACACTTACTAGCACATTGCTGTATATGGGTCTGTTTCCTCACACACAAGTGATCTTTAGAGATCATTTAGTCATTGGATAATAGAATAATGGATCTATCCCAACTCCATTTTCCAGATGAGGGAAGAGAGGCAGAGACCGATTCTGTGATAATTCTAATAAGAATGTATGTCAAAGGCAGGATTTAAACCAGCCCTTTCTAATTTCAGATCTAGTGCCTTGTCCATTAACCACAGAAGTCAAAGGTCAAAGACATGAAGGTACTCATGTGAAATCACAGGGCTATGAGTGGTTGACCAGGGCTAGAAACCAGACTAGGGGTTTTCAATCAAACCCTGATTCCCTGTCTAGTGTATTCTTGGATTCCTTGTTTCTTTTTTATAAAGTTCCATCCCCTCCCTTGATGTCATACTGTCCTATCCTGATGTGACTAGTGTGGCTGCCTTAGCAGTACCCATCTTCCTTTTTCCTCATCATTCATATAATTTGTTATTTTTAATTGTGGGCTGCGAAGTCCAATCAAGCTTATTAAATTTTGCTTGAAATAAGAGTAAGTCCTTTATAAAACTCCTATTCTGATTCCTTATTCAGAAGGTGACCATATGGTCTCAATGGCTATTCCACCAAGGGCACTATTAAGATGGAAAGGTTTTGGGTGAGGGCTTGATTATGCATGGTGTGTCCATTGTCTCAGGAGCTCTTCTCTCATTTCCCAGAATTTACTTATCTGTGTCCTTATAGCTTCTCTAGCCTCACTTCCAATTCCAAAAGGGAATGTATGATCCTTGAGGGTTAGAGACTGTTTCTTTGTAGTGGACATATAGTAGGGGCTTAATGAATGTTGGTCTAACTGAACTAAATTGACCAACATTGCTAAAACGGGAAAGACAATTCACCAGAAGATTGTCCTCTAAGCAATGAATTTTTATGGCCACAGAAACATCTACTAAGGCACTGGAGGAGTTATAATCAGCTTCGGCAGAGGCAGTCCCTACATGGTTGAACTGATGATTCTTGAAGTAGTGAGGATCCAAGAAGCTCCACTATGAATTAAATACATGATCTGGTTTAAATCATGGATTCTGTGACACTTCTTTGACTCCTCAACAATAATTTTTTATCTCTTCCCAAGGCTTTGGTTGTGTTCCAGGTAAATGAGACTTTAATGGTTGTATAATGTATACTTTTTATACACAAGACTCAAAATGTTACACTGACCTCCTAGAGTGAAGTTGCAATTTTACTGGTTGTAGAATGACTGCAGTTTATGAAACTATATGAAACTTTATGAAAAAATGACTTTGGTAAGACTGTTAATTTGTCACTAACCTGTGCCAATTATTTAATTTCTGGTAATGTAATCCTATTTTAGGAGGTTTGCAGACAGCTGCCTCAGACAATGTGCAGAACAACGGGCTAATTGATGCATTCAGTGGCCTCTCATCAGGAAATGGACTGATCACTGAACAGTCCATCCAGGTCAGTTTCAATTTCTCATTTCCCATGTTTGTGTTATATAGGATCATAGCATTGTAGGGTCAGAGATTTAGAGTTTAGAAGGTCCTCTGAGGTTCATGGAATCATACACCATAGATATGAGGTTGGAAGGAATGTCGGGGGCATCCAATTGAAACCACATATTTTATAGGTGAGGAATGGACTTGCCCAAGATCACATAGGGCATGAGTGGGCATGAAGGAAAAGAACTTTAGCTCTCCGACTCCACATCCAGCATTCTTTCCACTGCATCACACTGGTTGGGATATTAGAATCAATGGGGACCGACAGTATAAATAAAAGGTTTTCACACACACACACACACACACACACACACACACATACACATATATATGTATCCATATATTTAACTTGAAGAATTTTATTAAACACCTACTATGTGTCAGGCACAAATCTGCAAATATCTCATTTAATTTTCACAAAAACCCTGGAAAGTAGGTACTATTATTAGCCCCATTTTACAGATAAAGAAACTGAGGCATGGGGCAGGAGGACCTGAGTTCAAATCTGGCCTCACATACTTGACACTTACTGGCTATGTGACCCTGGGCAAGTCACTTAACCCTGATTGCCTCACCAAAAAAAAAAAGAAAGAAAGAAAAAAGAAACTGAAGCAGACAGAGGTTAAGTGACTTGTCTAATACCACATAGCTAATTAGCATCGGAAGGCCAAATTTGAATTCAGGTCTTTCTAACTCCAAGTTTAGGACTATATCTCCTATGCTGTCTAGCTACCTCTAGACTGTAAGCATTTCCATTGGCTGACCAGTCTTGTTTAAATTTTTAAAAGAAAAAAAAAGCAGTGGACACCATGATGCTAATTCACATGATGCTCTAACTGTCCCACTGATATATGAAACAAGTTCTTCACCCAGCCTGCTTTGAGAAAGCTGTCCATTCCTGATGGCTCCTTCTAGAGCCTTGGAGGATAAAGAAACTGAACTTTATGCATAACACTATTAGTAGTGGACTCTTTCCATATTTCCATGCCCTATTCCCCTCATCCACAACTTCCTGACTATTAAAGACCACCCAACTGGTTCTCTCTACTGGATCTCTAGCTATATCATGACTTCTCTACAACTCCACAATATTTTAGCACCTTGAAGGTCATCTGAATCCAAGCCCAAGGCCAACATTTAAATCTTTTCCAAAGAACCATAACAGGCCAGCTAGGTGGTACAGTAGACACAATGCCAGGCCTAAAGTCAAAAAGACTCCTCTGTGAGTTCATATGTGGATTCAGACATTAACTATGTGACCTTGGGCAAGTCACTTAACCCTGTGTACCTCAGCTTCCTCACCTGTCAAACAAGCTGGAGAAGGAAATGGCAAACCACTCCAGTAGCTTTGCCTAGAAAATCATGAATGGGGTCATGAAGAGTCAGACAAAACTGAAAAGTCCCAACAACAACAACAAAGATCCATAACAGGAAGGATTTCCCAGGTTGGGATTAGGAAGATGAAAATGGATGTCAAAGTCAAATGTGTTTAACAAAAAGAGAATATGTCTCTTTTTACTATTTTTCCATGCCTTATTATAATTATTATCAATAATCAATCAACAGAAATTTATTCAGCACTTAGTATGTGTCAGGCACTGTACTAAACATTGGAGATACAAATTAAAAGTTAAATGGGCCTTCAGGCAGCTAGGTGGCATTCAGCCAGCCCTGGATTCAGGAGGACCTGAGTTCAAAATCCAGCCTCAGACACTTAACACTTAGTAGCTGTGTGACCCTGGGCAAGTCACTTAACCCCACTGCCTAGCCAAAAAAAAAAAAATTAAATGGGCCCTGCTGGCAATGAGCTTACATTTTACTCAGAGGAAACAACATGACCACATATATTTCATGCAAAAGATTTATGAAATACACAAAATAGAAGGGGGACATGAAGGCCCTATAAGCTGAGAATGAAGGGAAGCAACCATTGTGCTCAATAGCACGCAGCATGGAAGAAAGATTGAGTGAAGCATCATCACATCTTCGGCTGGCTACATGGAGCAGCTTCCAGCACTCAGGACAGTGTAGCCCTTGGGTGGGAGTTCCAAAACTAAGTAGCTCTGCTTCTCCAGGGCATATTAGATTTAGATTTAGTAAGCATTTATTAAGTGCCTACTATGTGCCAGAGATGTTACAAAAGGAAAAATTGACTACAGATTGTGATGCAAGCTGAGAGAGAAGAAGGAATTGAGGATGACACCAAAGGTGTAAGCCTGGGTGACTGGGAGGAGTGACTGGGGTAGCCTTCCACAGTAATAGGAAAGTTACAAAGAGGGGAGACTTTGGGGGAGAGATAATGGGTTCAATTTTAGACATGTTGAATTTCAGATCTGTGAGACACCCAGTTTGAGATATCAAATGGCCAGCTGAAGATGCAAGTCTAGAGGTCAGCAGAGAGATTAGGGTTGGATAAATAGATTTCAGAATCACCAGCCAAGAGACAGTAATTGAATCCATAGACAATAATGAGGTCACTAAGTGAAATAGTATAGAGGGAGAAGAAAAGATCCAGGACAGAGCCCTGTAACCCATGATTAGCAGGCATGACCTGGATGAGGATTCTGCAGAGGAGACTAAGAAAAAGTGATCAGACATGCAGGAGCAATACAGGAGAGAACAGTATCATGGAAAACCACAGAGGAAAAAAAAATAAAGAAGAGGCTGATGAGCAGTGTCACTGGCTATGGAGAGGTCAGGAAGGTTGAGGATTAAGAGCAAGTCATTGGATGTGGCAGTCAGGAAACTGGTAATAACTATGGTAACGTTGGAGAGAGAAGTTTTCAGTTGAATGATGATGTTGGGAGTCAGACTGTAGAGTATTAAAAAGAGAGTGAGAGGAAAGGGAGAAGAAACACTGATTGTAGACAGCCTCCTCAAGGAGCTTAGCTGCAAAAGTGAGAAGACGTATGCGATGATAGCTCGTAGGGACGGAGAGATCAGATGAAGATTTCTGAGAATGGAGGAGACATGGATATGTTTGTAGTAGAGAAGGAGCCAGTGGGACAAGGAGCCAAGCAGACAAGGAGACTGAAGATGAATGAGTGTGAGAATGATGGAAGGGACAAACTGCTGAAGAAGACAGGACAGAAATGTATTTTTAACGCATGGAGAGGGTTTTGCCTGGCAAAGAGAAGGGCCACCTCTTAATGTGAAACAGGGACAAAAAATATAGTGATAGAAGGCATTTAGGAGATGTGAAATAAAAAGGAAGATGAGGAAAAAGGAGTTCTCAAAGAATGACCTCAATTATTGTCAGTAAATGAGGCAAGATTTTCAGAGGGAGCCAACAGAGTCTTAAGGAGAGATGAAAAGGCTTGGAGGAGCCTCTGTGGTGAGTGGGAGAATGAGTAATTGGGAGGAATAAATGGACACCAGGACCAGGCCAAGCCAGACCAATAAGGCAGGGTGGTTCAGTGGAAAGAACTCTGGATTCATTATCTGCTGATGCCATCACTCTGAGATAATCTTCCATTTGTACTGTATGTATCTTCTAGGTAGTTTTTTTTTTCTTTTTGACTGTTGCTCCCAGCCCTAGTCATAATGTGAGCTCCTCGTGGGGAGAGACTACTCTAAATCTCTGTGCTTTTGCTCAAGATGTTCCTTCCACTCCCCAAAAATCCTGCCTGTCTTCACTGCTGAGAACCTGACTCCAAATCAAGGACCTGGCTTAGACTACAGTTTTATTCTCTCCCCACTCACAATGGAGAGAATATGATTTAGAAGAGAAGTCGAGTAGAAAAAAGAAGGGAGGGAGGGAGGGAGGGAGGGAGGGAGGGAGAGAGAGAGAGAGAGAGAGAGAGAGAGAGAGGAGAGAGAGAGAGAGAGAGAGAGAGAGAGAGAGAATAAGGGACACTTGAATAGTATCTTGGGCTAAAAATAAGGGACTTCATTCTAGCCCTGCCTTTCATGTCCTTTATGCCAGGAATACTATTCACGCACATCTGCATAACTATGACACTTGTCTCCTTTCTTGACCATATCTCCTAATGCATAGTAACCAGAGGGATAGGGAAGGGGCTCCTAATTTAATTGTTTTAGGGGAACTTCAGGTAAGGAAACTCCCTCTACCAATGCATGCTGGTTCCTTCTCTGCAATTTATAATCTTTTGTCCATTGGCATGTCCTTCAGAGTAACTACACTATGACTTGTGTATGACTTATTCCTTTGCCTAGTGACTAAATGTTTTGTTTTCTTAACAGCTTGAGAGTACTGGAGCCACTCTGAAGGATGGGGAGTGGATGAATGGCACAGTTATTGTTGACAGCACAGTAGGCAATGACACACTATTTCTTGTCACATGGACAGCACAAGAACCTCAAATGTTTGTCTCAGACCCCAGTGGGAACATCTATGATAATTTTTCAGTGGATGCAAATTCCAAAATGGCATACCTCAAAATACCAAACACTGCCAAGGTGAGGAGCTTTCTCTCTTGTGTGTTCTTAAGACTTTCAGAAAATGGAGCCAAGACTTTAATATCAGTATTATAACTGTGTAGCTATTCTTGAGTGACAAGAAGTATTTTTTTTACTAAAAAAATACTCTTATTCCACATGTTCTCTTAAAATGTGATGAATTGGCCACAATAAGCAAATGCTTAAAAAAAATTATACTGTAGCAACAAAGGAACTGTTATAAAAAGTATAAGGAAGGCAAAATCTGGGCTAGAACACAAGAGAGGTTAGGAGGGCAGGCCAGGAACTCATGGAACCTTTTCTGATTGGTGTAAACATACTTATAACACCCCATTTCCCCATCCAAAATTTTAGAACACTTGTGTTCTGACACCTAAAATCTTTGCCTTGCTTCTGAGAAGAAAGGACTATGGCAGGGGCAAACCTTTAGAGTCACATTTTTCATAGCAAATGTTTCAAAAATAATAAGTATTATGTAAACCCCAGGGAAAGCTCTATTCTAGATGCTGCACTCATAGGGAAGAATGCTTTGAAATGATCGTCACAGCTAATACAGAAGCAAAGTCATACAAATTTTCTACCAGATGGTTTTTTTGAACCTCACTTGTATAAATCAGATAAAATGTTAAGATAGATATGGATAACAGAGAAGGCAGGCAAGGCAGCTCTTAACACTGTTTTGCTTTAATCAATTTGTACTGGATTTTTCAGGATGGAATTTGGACTTACAGCCTTACGTCAAGTGCACAAACCCTGACTCTGACAGTAACCTCTCGTGCTGCAAATTCTAATGTAACCCCCATTACAGTGGATCCTAAAATGAATAACGACAACAGCACCTTCCCTAGTCCAATGGTTGCTTATGCAGCAGTTCGCCAAGGATCCCTGCCTATTACAGGAGCCACTGTAACAGCCTCTATTGAATCAGCTGATGGAACAACAGTGACTCTGGAACTTCTAGATAATGGTGCAGGTAACTTATAACCCATAAAAACCTTAGAGTTCGTTCTTTTTTAAGAAAGAAGTATGATACTTTTTATTTTTTTAATAATATTTTTCCACTTACATGTAAAGATAATTTTAACATTCATTTTTTATAAAATTTTGAGTTCAAAATTTTCTCCCTCCCTCCCCTCCAACCTCTCAAAGATGGCAAGGCATTTGACATACATTATATGTATGCAATCGTGTAAAACCTATTTCCGTATTAGTCATGTAGTGAAAGAAGAGTTTGCAAAAAATTACAATTTGCAAAAGAAAAAAAAACATGAAAAAAAATGAAGAAAGTGAAAATAGTAAGCTCTGATCTGCATTCAGACTCCAGCAGTTCCTTCTCTGGATATGGATAGCATTTTCCAGCATGAGTCTTTTGGAACTGTCTTGGATCATTATATCGCTGAGAATAGCTAAGTCAAGCAAAGCTGATCTTCACACAATGTTGCTGTTACTGTGTACAATATTCTCCTGGTTCTGCTCACATCACTTTGTATCAGTTCTTTTCGGGTTTTCCTGAAATCTCCCTGCTAACCTTTTTTTTTAATAGCACAACAGTATTCCATTACATTCATATATCAGAACTTGTGCTGCCCCTCCCCAACTGATGAGCATCCCCTTCACTTCCGGTTCTTCGCCACCACAAAAAGAGCTGCTACAAGTATTTTTGTACACATAGGTCCTTTTCCCTTTTTTATGATCTCTTTGGGATACAGACCTACTAACAGTATTTGTTGGACAAAGGGTATGCAGTTTGATTGCCCTTGGGGCATAGTTCCAAACTGCTCTCCAGAATGGTTGGATCAGTTCACTCCTCTACCAACAATGCATTAGTGTCCCAGTTTTCCCACATCCTCTTCAACATCTATCATTATCATTTTCCTTTTCTATCATATTAGTCAATCTGATAGGTGTGAGGTGGTATCTCAAAGCTGTTTTAATTGGCATTTCTCTACAATAGTGATTTAGAGCATTTCTTCATATGTCTATAGACAATTTCAATTTCTCCATCTGAAAACTGCCTATTCACATCCTTTGACCATTTACCAACTGAGGAATGACTTGTGTTCTAATAAATTTGACTGATTTCCCTATATATATGAGAAATGAGGCTTTTATCAGAGATACTTGCTGTAAATTCCCCACCACCACCAATTTTCTGCTTTCCTTATAAACTTGGCTGCATTGGTTTTGTTTGTGCAAAACTGTTTAATTTTACTTAATCAAAATTTTCCATTTTAATTCTCTTGATCCTCTCTACCCCTTGTTTAGTCACAAATTCTTCCCTTATTCATTGCTCTGAAAGGTAAAATTTTCCATGCTCTCCTAATCTCTTCAGGTTACTGTTCTTTATGTCTAAGTCACGTACTCATTTTGGCCTTATCTTCATAGATGGTGTAAGATGTTGGTCTATAATATACCTTGTCTCTGCCAAATGGCTTTGCAGTTTTCCCAACAATTTTTGTCACATGCTGAGTTCCTGTACCAGCAACTGGGGTCTTTGGCTTAATCAAACACTAAATGAATATGGTCATTTACCACTGCATCCTGTGCACCTAATCTATTCCACTGGTCCACCACTCTATTTCTCAGCTAATACCAGATTGTTTTGCTAATTCCCACTTGGTCATCTGGTTTGAGGTCTGGTCCAGTAAGGCCACCTTCCTTTACATTTTTTTCATTGAATTCCTTGATATTCTTGACCTTTTCTTCTTCCAGATGAACTGTTATTGTGTTGGGTTTTTTTTAATTCTAAAAATAATTTTTGGTAGTTTGGTTGGCATGGCACTGAATAAGTAAATTAATTTAGATAGAACTGTCATTTTTATTACATTGGCGTGGCCTACCCTGAGCAATTAGTATTTCTCTTATTGTTTAGATCTGACTTTGTGTGAAAAGTGTTTTGTAATTGTGTAACTGTGTTCCTGAATTTTTTCTTAGTAGGTAGACTCCCAAGTGTTTCATATTATTCGCAGTTATTTTATTTTATTTTTTTAGAGGGGGGGCTAGGCAATGGGGTTAAGTGACTTGCCTAGGGGCACAGGCCTAGCAAATGTTATGTGTCTGAGGCTGGATTTGAACACAGATCCTCCTGAATCCAGGGCCGGTGCTCTATCCACTGTGCCACCTAGCTGCCCCTTGCAGTTATTTTAAATGGAATTTCTCTTTCTGTCTTTTGCTGCTGGACTTTATTGGTAATATATAGAAATGCAGATGATTAATGGGGCCTTATTTAATATCCCGCAATGTTGCTGAAGTGGTTAATTATTTCAACAACATTTTTAGCTGATTTTGTAGGATTCTTTAAGTATACTATCATATCACCTGCAAAAAGTGCTTGTTTTCCCCTCATTTACTATTCTAATTTTTTCAATTTCTTTTTCTTCTCTTATTGCTATAGCTAGCAGTTCTAGTACTATACTGAATAACAGCAGTGATAATGGGCATCCTTGCTTCACCCCTTATCTTGTTGACAAGGCTACCAGCTCATCCCCATTACAGATATTTACTTACTGATGGTTTTAGATCAATACTACTTATTATTTTAATGAAAGCTCCATTTATTCCTATACTTTCCTGTGCTTTTAACAGGAATGAGTATTATATTTTGCAACAGCTTTTTTCTTCATCTATTGAGATAATCATGTGATTTTTGTTATTTTTTTTATTGACATGGTAAATTATGCTGACAGTTTTCCTAACGCTGACAGGTATAAATCCCATCTGGTCATAGTATATGATCTTTGGCATCGATTGAGGTAATCTCCTTGCTAGTATTTTCTTTAAAATGTCTACATGAGTGGCACTCTTGACAGGAAATCAATAATACCTTTTCATGCTAAAAGGGAGAAGTCAGGCTTATAGATTTTATATTTGAGAAACCTTAACAAAATGAAACAAAAATTAGCATGATATAGTGAAAAGAGCACTGGTCATTCACTTTTGAAACTTATTAGCTGTTTGATTTTGGGTAGTCACAATCTCACTAGATCTCAGTGTCTACAATTGTAAAGTAAATGAAATCAAAGATTCCTTCCAGTTCATGATCCATGAAAAACATGCTTTATTCCCTTTGAAAGGAATTTGGGGCCTATGCAAAAGTTTTCTTCCCTTTCACGAATAACGAATCTGCTCCTTCCTCACCTGATTCTGGAATCCCTAGATTCCTTTACAATACAAATCAGGTACCATCTCCTACACAAGATTTCTCCTGATTTCCCCTAAAAGCTACTTCCTTCTCTAATCTCCTCCTCACCAAAACGCTTGGTATTTACCTGGTATAAGCCTTTTATTGACCTTTCCACCACTTATTTTTGTTTGAATTGTGTCTGCCAAGCTAGATGTAATCTGCTTGAGGACAGGGTCTTTTTCCTTCTTATTAATGTCTCTAGCTCACTGAATTGAATTGAATGAATGCCAGCATCAGGCTTGAGGTCCAGGAAGACAGTTTACTTAGAAACATAAGCGGCCCCCTGCTCACCTAACAAAGACAGCTAAGACTCTTAGTTTAAGGGAAAGTCTATAACCTGTGAAAAGCAATCATGGCTCTCCCTTAGATCACAAAGGTATCCAGTAACTTGGGTTAGGTGAATCCCTATAGTAAAGTAGAGAGGGGCCCACAGAAGACAGTAATCAGATATCAAACAAATCAAAAAGTTATTTGGTACAATCCAAATTCAAAGTCATTCACTATAGGGAAATACTTTAGAGCAGTGGCTCCCAAATTTTTGCATGATGCCTGGGAGGAAGAACAATATCACACTGCCCAAACATCAGTATCACCCTGCCTCTGTCTCCAATACATCCCCTTCAGGGAATGGGCTATGTAGACAGCCTTCAGCAATGATGTCTCCTCTACTCCTTGAAATGTCTGTGCACTATGGGGAAGGGACCCTCTTGGTACTATGTGTGGTATCCATTGAATAAAAATGTGTGCATTTGAGAAGCATTTGTTAAATTGCTACTAAGGTAAGGCACAATGCTAGAAGCTAGGGATATGTTAACAAAGAGTAAGCAATCCCCGTCCTCAAGGAACTTAAAATCAAACTGGCTGAATACAACATGGGCACAGATAGGTAAAGGCAAAGTATAGGCAAGGTAAATTCAAAGTACTTTGGGTGTGGAAGACGATAGGGAAGGAACTAACAAATAGGGGGAATTTGGAAAGGCCTTGTGGAGGAGATGGGACCTGAGCTATGCTTCTAAGGTAGCTATGGATTCCAAGAATCAATAGTGAGGATGGAGCACATTCCAAAAATGGAAGGCCAGTGGGTCACTTAAGCAAATGCAGAGAAGTGAGAGCTTGAAAGTTATGTACAAGACACAGTTAGCCTGCCAGTCTGACTGGAATGGAGAGCACAGGAAAGGGAGTAATAGAAAATAATACTACAAAGGCAGGTAGGAGTCAGATTATGGAGGGATTTAAAAGACTGATAAGATTTCTATACAGGTAACAGGGGGAAGTTGAAGATTTTCCATAGTAAGATCACATATTCAGATCTGTGTTTTAGGAGTATTGCAGAGGGATGACACTGAAAGCAGAAGACCAATTAGGAGGCTTTTATAATCATCCAAATGCCTGAATTAGGGTAGAGGCTGTATGAGTAGAGGAAAAGAGATTGATGCAAGAGACAATGTAGAAGTAGAACTGACCAGACTTGGCAAATAATTGGATATGGAGATTGAGAGAGAAGGAAGAGACATGGGTTCAGATCCTGCCTCTTACACGTACTAGTTCTTTGACTATGGAAAAGTCACTTAACTGATCTAAGTTTCAGTATCTTCATTTATGTAATGGGTACAATAATATTTTTCATCTGAGGTGTGCTGGTAAATGTTTAAGAACAGGATTTCTGGGAGGGAAAAGCACACACAACACTCTTCTAAGTTTAATCTCCATCACGTTCTTAAATCTAGAAAATCAACCAAACAATAAACCAAGCTCTAATTTGTAGGTATTTTCAAGGTGTAAATGCTCACACTGAAAACTGAACAATCAGCTATCTCTAGTACAAATTGATTCTAGCACACCACTGTTAAAGTACTTACATTACAGGGTTGTTGGGAGATCCCAATGTGATGCTATTTGTAATAAACTTTGAAAACTCTCAAGTATTTGATAAATATGTATATTTATGCGTAGAAGAGGTATACACTCATTCACACACACACACACACACACACACACACACGGAAGTGTCTACTATTATCTTCCAATGTCCAAGTGTATTTCTGAGAAATTATATGTTCATTAATTATGGCACTGCTTATTAACTCCTTTGTTTTTACACAAAGGTGCTGATGCCTACAAGAATGATGGTGTCTACTCGAGGTATTTCACAGCCTACAAAACAGATGGTCGATATAGCTTAAAAGTGAGAGCTCTGGGAGGAGCAAACACCCAAAGGTCAAGAGCCCAAGTAAACGGAGCCTTATATATACCAGGCTGGGTAGAGAATGGTAAGGAAACTCCCATAACAAAAATAAGGTTCTGTCTTGAATCAAGGGCAAGAGGGGATCTAATTGAATTTTGACACAGCTTGGATCTTAAAATAATACGTTACAGAACTTGTTGAAGGAGTTGGGGCTATTCAGCCCAGAGAACAGAAGACTTCTCTGTCAAGTAGTTGAAGGGATCTCCCAAGGAAGAGAGATTAGACTTGTTCTGCTTCGCCCTGGAGGGCAGAACCAAGCTCAGTGGGTACAAGTTGCAAAGAGGAAGATTTAGAATAGGCAGAAGGAAAAACCTCCTGCTCTCCCATAGCGAGATGAGCTGCCTCAATAAGAAGAATTTCTCCTCACTAGATGGGCTCCCCGTCACTGAAGAGCTTCAGGTCCAGTCTGGATGACTACTCAGGGCTGTTAAAGAGGGAGGCTCTTTTCACATAATATGGGCTAGATGGCCATTTGGGTCCCTTGCAACTCTGAGGTTCTGCAATTCTGCAACTGAGAGTCTACCTACCAAGTACCTCTTACTGCAAGTCCAGTATGTCTGTCCTACATAGAAAATCCGACAGACCAATATAACACAAGGAAGAAGTCCCGCTGTATGCGTAACTGGTAGAAGAATCAGATTTGTGAGCCTTACATACTCCAGGACTGTCCACAGACACAAATATTTGGGTAGAAGTAAAAAGGTTATGGCTAACTATCACGCATCTCAGAAAGACAAGGGATCTCCATGGCCTTCCAGGCCAACCCATTCCTGGAGCAAGAGTCCCCTCTACCACATAATGGCTTTACCCTCTGTTTGAAGCTCTCTGGTGATGGGAGCAATCCACTGAAGAAGCCTATTCTGTGTCAGAATACCTTTAATGGCTTTACTGCAACTTTGGTGTTGTAGTTTACACTTACCCACATTGATCAAAACGAGGAGAATTCCTGCCACTCTACACTCACCACCACCGAAGGGGAACAGGGTGTTGCTAGGTCAAGCTAGCAGAAAAATGGGCAAAGGAAGATCTGCCCTGGATGATAGCTTGGCCAGTATAAGGTTTCTGAGCAACAGAAAGTGGATGGTGTGGCTATTAAAACATAATAAATGATACTGAACTGGCCCTGAGGATATCAGCAATCATACTCATTCTAGGGTCCATGCCAACAAAATAATTGTTACAAACAACTGATTTTAATGAATTTCCGCGTCCTTGAAATCCCCAGGGGCTCATCAGCCAGAATGCTGTCTTTTTTTTCCCTTCCTCACCTTTGGGCCACCCTGCCTCAGAGCCAATGCAGCTTTCAACAAGGATTCTCTCCTCAGGCAAAAACCACTGGGGCCAAAGGGGATAGTGGGGGTATGATAACACAGCAGACAACAGTCCATCAGTGGGTATAGTTGTATCAGGAGACGTGGTAGATTGTCTCCCATAGAGTTATGTCCCATGGGCATGAAGAGAAAAGGGAAGATGAGGGGCGCTGTGGTGACTGCCCTGGCAGTGGCAGTGTGGGGTTGATTGTGCCACATGGTAGAGACACAAGATGTTTAGAGACAGCAGACTATGTGGAGGAAGTGTGCCCTCCCAAGAAGGAGGTACATCCCTCTGGGGAAGAAGCATGGTCCCCTGGATATAAGCAAGCTGGATCAACACTCTGTTTGTCCCATGCGAGTAATGGCTTTGTTCAGAAGAAAAATGACTGAATATATAGGATGATCAGAGGACAGTGAGATAATAATAATGATGAAGATGATAGTGATGGTAATGATAATGATAATAATAGCTAACATTTATATGGCACTTACTACGTGCCAAGCACTTTACAATTATTATTTCATTTTATTCTCACAACAAACCTGGGAAGTAGGTGCTATTATTATCACCATTTTACAGCTGAAGAAACTGAGGCAGACAGAGGTTAAGTGACTTGCCCAGGGTCAAATGGCTAGTAAGTGTCTGAGGCCACATTTAAGCTCAGGTGGGTCTAACTCAAGGCCCACCTCTCTGTGCATTATGGATGCCCCTAGCTGCCTAGGCTAGGTACTGGGATAACAAACAACAGAAATACACAACATTTGTGTGGAATTGACTGTCCAGGACAAGGCTAGTAGTGTTTTTCTTTCCCTCTATGCAGGTGAAATCATAATGAATCCACCAAAACCTGAAATTAGTGAAGATGAAATCCAAGCAAATATGCAAAGTTTCAGCAGAACAGCCTCAGGAGGTTCATTTACAGTAACAAATATTACAAGTGGCGTGGATGTGTTCCCACCAAGTCAGATTCTTGACCTGGAGGCTAATATTGAAGATGATCACATTAACCTGACCTGGACAGCCCCCGGGGATGACTATGATGAGGGACGAGGTAAGTGTGCCCTTTAGTTTTGATTCAGAGACAAAGGCTCATACTGGCAATGCAGAAAAGGAAAAAAATAATATGAGGGATTGGCTTTAAAAGAATAAAATTAACATATCCTAAAAATTGTGATTTTAAAACCAGCTCTTCAACTAACTCTACAATACCTGATTTAAGAAAAAGCCATTCCGGGGCAGCTAGGTGGTGCAGTAGATAGAACACCAACCCTGAAGTCAGGAGGACTTGAATTCAAATCCGGTTTCAGACCAGACACTTGACACTTATAGTTGTGTGACCTTGGGCATGTCACTTAACCCCGATTGCCTTGCCCAAAAAAAAAAAAAAGGCCAATCCAGAACTCTGAAACAAAAGGTTTCTGTTAACTGAGCCCTGAAAAATCCAAGCTCAACTTGAAATGCTGACAAGGAAGTAGTTGCGAGATCCAACCCTCATGTTACTCACAGCACGTGTGTGGGAAGGGTCTGAGAGCAGAAGACAGATGACCATGATCCCAGAATTACAGTCTCTACCAGGTCTTTCTTTAGCCATGGCTTTGAAGACAGAGTAAGGCGGGTATTTGGGGTAGCTCTACTTGACATCTACTATCTACACAGGTGGGGATCCAAACCCATTCAGTTTGGTTAGGTCCTCATATAATATTAAACACTACCCAGAGGAACATGGAGGTATCTTGTTCGGTTTTTCCATACGGCTTATTTCTGGTCTCTGTTTGACAAACTTCCCAGTGAATACCCCTATGTGCCCAACATGGCCCATGGTCCTGGTCTTGAGCCAACAGTCTCTTCTCTTTTTAGCTCAAGAGTATATCATAAGAATGAGTAAAGAAATCATCAAACTAAGAGAAGATTTCAACAGTGCTCTTCAAGTGAACACTACTGACCTCATTCCAAATGATGCCAACTCCAAGGAAGTCTTTGTCTTCAAACCAGAAAATTTTACAATAGAAAACGGCACTACCATCTTTCTTGCTATTAAGGCAACTGATAAAGCCAACTTGACATCACCTTTATCGAACATAGCTCGAGCATCTCTGCTCATTCCTTCTCCAGAAGATCCTTCCAGTCCCACTGGGATCAGCATTTCAATAATAGTGCTGTCAGTGGTTGGCGCAGTTATAGCCGTTGGTATCATTGCAAGTGTCACACTGTGTGTTCTGAACAAGAAAAACAGATAACAAGACCAAAGATGGAATAATAACAGAATCAGCACAAAATAAAAATTCTCTGAATTTTGTGGACTGATTGTACATTTGTACACAAACATTCTTAAAACAAATTATACATTTAATGTTAAAGGAATAAATGGATTAACTATAAATACTTGGGAAATATATCTAAGGTAAAAATATAAAAGTGTGATCATCCTTTTCATTCATTACCTCATTTTTTATTTGCTGCTAAATAAAGATAATTTTTCATATATATATATGCCTGAATACCTGTTTTTTTATTTGATTCTAAGAGATGTAGGAATTGAGAAATGAGATGGTAACTAATCTGATGCAAGGAGCTAAGAGCTTTTACAATGGTTCTTCTCTTTGGTGAGTCCACTAGGACAGTTATAAAGAAAATGAGAATTATTTGGAAGGCAAGAGGAGTGTTTCAGCCAAGGAAGCTGTTAATAAATAGCTGCAAGAAGAAGAATTTGCCCCCCAAACTTCACCAGCTAGTCAATCTGCTATATCCCCAAATCTATGAGGGCACCAGGATTCCTGGGGATCTTTTCACAGTGTGAAGCCAGCAAAGCCAGACCCACAAAATAACCACGCAGAAAGAGAAAGATATTTAGTGGAGATTATCAAAACAGAGCAATAGAATAAAGCTTCAGAAAGGCATGGGGGAAGGAAGGCCAGCTGTGAGGTCCAGCAGAGCTGGGTCCAAGTTCTGCAACTGACAAATACCAGCTATGCAAATCACTTAACTTTTCTGTGACCCAGGCAGCTGATGAAGACTGTGAGTAGCAGAAGAGCTGTTGGTCTGCACAGGTGGAGGGAACATCTCACCAGGAACTCCCTACACCAGCAATATTATGGGCTTAGTTTTTTTTTTTTTTTAATGAAAATTAGTCAATGAGGGGAATGCTAACTCTCCAGGGACCAGAGTGAGACCTGACCTGTTTTATGAAGGAAACTCATACCCTCAAACCTGTGATCTATCTGTGTAACACTCCTGTCCTAGTAGGAACTGGGTGGGAGAGGGATGCCTTCTTGTACTTCCCATCCAAATAGCTTCCATCTGACATCACAACTGCATGCAAAAGTGGGGACCCCTTATAATCCTCTCCGAACTCACACAGGCAAGTCCTATGGTGAGAGTCCATCACCAAGCTACATTCAAAACTTCCAGAAGTTACTAAATGCCAAAACTTGTTCTCCAGTGGCACACCTGATGAAAATTCAAGAGTACTTAAATCCTATCAAATAATAGAACAGTTACATTATTATGATGAGTTACAGGCAGCTGGTAACGCAATGGAGAGCTCTGGAACTGGAGTGAGAAAGACCTGAGCTCAAATCCTGCCTCAGACATTTACTAGCTATGTGATCCTGAGCAAGTCACTTAACGTGTCTGCTTCACTTTCCCCATCTGTAGAATGGGCATGATGATAGTACCTTACCTCCCAGAGTCATTTTGAAAATCCAGTGGGATAATAATTGATAACGTATATAGTGCAGTGCCTGGCCCATAATAAGCACTATATAAACGTTAGTTATAACTAAATGAATAATTCATTTATATAGCATCTAACATTTGCAGAGTTACAAAGAGAAGCTTACAATTTTAGAATAAGAAATCCATAATAAGTGACATTTCAATTCCATATTATCAGATTATGATAAATCAAGAAAAAGATAAACAAACTATGGAGTTGACCACTAAATAAGTCTGGTTTAGCATAAGAATAACATGTGAAGTCAAAAAACCTGAATTCCAATACTACACAACTACTACTGACAGATCCTTGCACAAATATCTTTGTCTCTTTGGGCCTTCAACTTTTGTATATGTAAAATAAGGAGGGGGGAAGGTTGGACTAGATTATTTCCAGATCTAAATCTTAGGGTAAAATAAGCTAAGCAGCAAATACATGGAGAGAATTTAATGGAAAAACAAGGAAGTACAAATCATTTTCAAATACACACAGAATTACAGTAGGAATAAATAATAAAACATGATCTAAAATTTTATTTGAAAACTTTAAACATACATCAAATAATTTTTAAACTGCACAGAATTATATCAATATCTGCAGGAAAAGCCTTTGACAAAATACAGTGCTCATTTATGCTGAAGAAAAATTAAAAAGCAAATGCATTAAAGGGACCTTTTCTAATTTGGTAAACAGTATAAATCTAATACCAGAAAAACAAACATGTCTCCATTTTTGTAACTGATTCCATTCTGTACCATTGCCTACATTTTATATGTTAAGTGACGTTTGTCTCTGAATTAATTTCAGACTTTTAGCTTTCTTCTCTGAGTTAAGTTTATCAGTTCAGTTTTCCTGCTAATCACTATTCTATTCTTGTGTCAAGGAAATCTGTTATCCCTGAAGGATGCAGGTAGATGCCAAGGAATCTGCTCTGTTATCTCTGCACCACTGGCTGTCCTTCAAGAAAGTCTGCTCTATTATCACTGTGACACTCACTAGCCACACAGGTAGACACCACCAATGAGCTTTCCGTAACCACAAGATGGGTTTGTTGCTAGCCTGCATTCCCAATTTCCAGCCAATCACAGGAGCCCATGCCCATGATGCTATAAGCTTTGTAACTCATTATATAGTTTTCTCAACCTACGATGCTGCCTTTTAGTTTGGGGATGCTGCTCCTTCTGTCAATAAAAAACATTGTCTGCCCTCATTCGGGATCTTTTGGTATGCTGAAGAGCTAAAGACCCTTTTTACTGGTAACTGCTAGCTTTATCAATAAGCACAGAACTTTGTTTCTCACACTACCACCAAATGTTAGCCCTATTTGCAATGGTAAAATACTAGAAGCTTTCAAAATAAATAAGGAGGTTAATGTGAGATTATACCCTCTACTATTATTTTATTTAATTCTGGAAATGCTAACAACAGAAATAAGAGAAAAATTTAAAGACATAAGCAGTAAAGAAGAAATGAAATTATTTCTGTTTGCAAATGACAATATGATTTATTTAGAAAGCCCTAGAAAATAAACAAAGAAACGAATGAGATACTTAACAGGTTCAGTAAAATGAAATGATACAAAATAAAGAGTGGGAACAAATGATACAGAATTGTCACACTACCAAGAAATGCTCAAAATTTATATAAATGCAGTTACTAAATAATTTTTACATAAACAAATACATAGATTCTCCAACATTTTTGGAGAACTATGCATTGCTCATAATTGGCATGCCAACATTTTTAAAAAATTATACTACCTACCAAAATGTATAGATTTAATGTTAATAAAATAAGGGTTATTTTATAGCACTGGACAAGATAATAATAAAACTCATTTGGAGAAACATAAAGTCTAGAATCTTAAGAGAAACAATTTTTTTTAATGTAGGAATGAGGAAGATATAGTACTTTCTATGAAGCTATTTTATAAAGCAGTAATCAAAGAAACTATTTGATACTGGTTACAAAACTGAAGAGCAGATTAATGAAAGAGATTAGATAAATAACAACAGTGACAAACAATCACACTCAGTATAAAGCCAAAAACATAAACTACCAGGGGAAGGAATCCACATTCATTATGATAAAGGTAAGGGACTGGACCTCAGGTTTCCCTGGTAAGGACTCCCAGATGAGTAAACCCTCCATTAATGCAAGGTGGCACCATCTCTGCACCTTATATTGTTAGAGCTGCCTAAAACAGTAAGAGGTTGAGTTACATGCCCAAGGTCACAAAGTGTGTGTTATAGGTAGACTTGAATCTTGGCTCCAGACTAATTCTCTATTTACTATGCCAGAAGATAAGTGTGGGCAAACATTAAGGAGTGGAAAGAGGTATCTTTTTCAACTAGAGCTAGAGTGGATTTCTCACCTAACCTTAATCCCTGAATGGGTGTTGCCTCAGTCAAACTAAGATCTATTAAAGACCTTAGCTTACTGGACCATCTCCAGTTGTCCTGATCAATATCTGCCCAGCGGACCCAGATGGCTCAGGAAGAGAAAGCAAATAGCCATATCAAACATGTATGCATATATATATATATGTGCATGTGGGTGTGGATGTGGATGTGTGTGCACATGCATATTTGTCTGGAGTGAAAATTAATATATGGAAATATATGACTTCCCCAACAAAGCCGGTAACCCACTGATCCTGGTAGTCCTATTCATTGCAATCAAGAAATACAAAGCTTAAGGGCACTAGAAAGGAGAACAAAGCAGCTAGGCCTAGATGGCAGCCTTAGAACTCTCTTGATTTCCTCATTCTATCCTCTGGCTTCATAGACTTCAACTACAAACCCACTCAGGAGTTTTGCCAGCCTCAAGTTTGACACCTTTGATATAGAGAATGCTGATACCACACTGTGTTCCTGAAACAAAGATGGAGTTGGTGCCAGGGCTTCTTTAGAGAGAGACAGATGTGGTTTCAGAGACTCTTCGGGAGAGACATGTGGAGAGAGGAGCCACCAACATTCCACAAATTCTTCATAATATTAGGAAACTGAAGTATACACATAAACATCTGAGTGGAGATTCACACCCAGTTCTTTCTGACATCTGCAATAAAATGTAGCCTTGAGATCCTCTCCATCCTGCAAAAACCTGAAGGACTCCATATCACAAAGCCAACCAAGATTCAGAAAGTCACAACATGAAAATAATGAAAGATTGATGGCACTGGAAAAAGGGGGAAAAAACTTTTGAAATGATTGATTCTCCCTTTTGTAGCTACTGTTTTATCTTTTTCCTCTTGCTAGGCATATTGATATTGTCTGTGACTAACTGTGAGAACCAGGACAGGAGGAAGAAAGCGACATATTACTTCTTCCTGAATGGGAACATAATGACATTTGTGACAGACTTTTCAACCCCTTAAATCCTAGAGAGCCACTGAACAACTGCTTTTTTTTCCCCTTATGATGGCAAAGAACTGAGAGTCGGAGAATAAAGAGAGGCTTGTGAAAGGACAGAGAAGTGTCCTCCTTTTCTTTTATTTGTTCGCTCCTTATTTAATATCAGGGATATCAGTGGATGTCCACTGAGTATTTTCATTAAAGCCTAATTTCTTTGAAAAATGCTTCCTAAGAAACATTACAAACTGACAAAGCTTGCCAGTGAAAGTGGTCTTATAGCCCAAAAATGCATTTGAAAACATTAGCTGCTAATATAAACATCCACTACACACCTTCTTTCTTCCATAAGTTAAAAACCTATCCTTCTCCGCAGAATGCCAGCATAGCATATGCACTCTTAATATGTGTGTTTGCCACACACTAATATTACTCATGCTGCTGTTTTTGTTCTTACCACCCTGAAGTGAGAGTTTAGGGATGTGCTGTGGACTAGAACTTGGAAACTGAAATTGATGTGGACCAGGACCGCACACTGTCCCATCAGTTTTACGTAGATCCATGCTGAATGCTTATTTTTGTCCTTGATTTCCATAAATGGTCAATGCACTTTGACAACCTTCTTCCACATTTCTAACTGCTTGCCACGAAGGGTGGTGAATATAACGAGTGACCACAAGAACAAAAAGATGCTGATGACACATGATGGAAGACTTGATGAAAACTTTTGATCCGATCGGAAGGCTTGGAGAAAGATGGAGGGTTAGAGAACTACACCTCTACATGGTACAAAGTGATGGTTCAAAAGGTCCGCAGGAGAATGAAGACGATCTTCACTTCTTCTAGAGGATGCTTCCACTTGGAGGTACTGGATTAGTAAATAGGTTGCTGGATTTGAAATCAGAAGACCTGTGTTCAAAACCCAGCTATCCTACTTAGTATCTGTGCAACGTTCAACAAGACATTTGAATTTTCTGGGATCCAGATGTAAAACAAAAAAAAAAAATTAAAGTTATGAAGGGCTTACTTCATAACCTTGGAAGATATAATGCAAGAATTATTATCCCCATTTTACAGATAATGAAACAGAGTCTCTGAATGGAGAAGCAGCTTTCCCAGGACCTAGCTAGTAAGTACATAAGGCAGGATTCAAATTTCGATCCCCTGTCTAAGGTTCCTGGCAGCTCTAAATCTTATATTTTAGATGGAGATATCAGAGAGTTTGGGAATGAATTATTTCAATTTTCAGTAGAACTTTTTGTGATAGCAAAGAACTAGAAACAAGGTGAGTGCCCATTTATTGGGAAACAGCTAAACAGTTATACTAATGCAATGGGATTTTATTGTGCTGTAATGACAAATGTAAGAAATGAAGAAAAGAATGGGAAAACTCATGAATTGGCACAGAATTAAGTAAGAAAAATCATGAAAACTATGTAAACAATGACAATAATGTCAATGAAAAGAAGACTAAAGCAAATTCAAATGCTATGCAACTATAATGATTAATATTGGAACAAAGAGATGAAGAAAAGCACCTTTCTTCCTGAGTTGGAGAGCTGGCGAATTATGGGTGCAGATGTTGCCTAATCAGCCTTCAGAGGCTGGTAGCTGGTTTTGTTGAACTGTTTTTCTTTGTTATAAGGGAAAACTCTGTGGGATCAGTAACGTGATAGGGTATATCTGGACTACAAAAAACTGTTATAAAAAAACAAAGGGCATTCAATAAAATATTTTTATTACAGAGGATTAAGTATTATAATTGAAATGGGTTAATTTAGCTACTTCCTAGTAACTGTGTTTCCGGAGAAGTAATTGTGGTTATCTAGCTATAAATGGGTCAGTTTAAAAACTCTTTGGTAGTGAATGTCATTATACAGTTGTATCAGATGGCCTCTCCCAGCCCCATCTGGTTCACCTATAAAATAAAAGCTTGCTTACCTGAAGGTAGAAAGCAGAAGGGTGGATCACTTCAAATCTCTTCAAGCTGTCTAATTTATATCTGTGATCCTAGGATTCAGATCTGATTAAACCTATGATAGGAGAAGATGTTTCTAGAGTACACTGGCTGAGCTATCAGAAAGAAGTAGATTCTGTGTGTGTGTGTCTGTGTGTGCGTGTGTATACACACACATACTTATATAATACATATTTATTATTATAAATACAAAGTATATATTTATATATGTACATATATATACAGACACAGATGTATATTTATATAGATAGGTATACATATACACATATATGTATTTGTTCAGTTGTTCAGTTGTGTCTGACTCTGTGACTCTGGACCATAGCATAGCAGGCCCTTTCATCTTCCACTATCTCTATGACACTATCTATCCACCTCATCCCCTTTTCCTTTTGCCTTCAATCTTTCCCAACACCAGTATCTAAATGTGTGTGTGTATATATATATATATATATATACACACACACACACACACACACAACACACACACGTGTATGTGTGTGTCCAAAACAAAACTGCAAACTGATAACAAAAAAAAAACACCCTTGTTCCAAATTCTTAACGAGAGGAATGCACATTAAATCAACCCTGAGGTTTCTCCTCACACCCCAAAACTGGAAAAGTTGACAAAAGATGCAAACAGTCAGTATAAGATCTAGCCTCATTCGGCACACCTTTGATTACATGCTACAAGCATATAGTTGTTGATGGAAAAAAGAATCCTTTTTATAGACTTTCTTGTCTTTTATTTTTTCAAAATAGAGCTTTAAAGAAAACAAAATATGGTTTTTAAAATTTGTGGAATACATTTAAGGAACTGATTTTGGACCCTTTGTACATTTAATAGCCTAACCTTTATGTATTATATATATACATTATGTATAAATATATTTATTTATATACTGTTTGGAGTTCGTGTTCATTTTCTACTATAAAATCCATTTCATTAATTTTGTAGACTTTCCTAGAGGTACTTTGTTGTTGTTCAATCATTCAGTCACATCCAACTCTTCACAACCCCATCAAGCACAGCATGCCAGGCCTTTCTATTCTCCACTACGCTCTCTCCTGAAGTCTGTCCAAGCTCATGTTCATTGCTTCCATGACACTATCCACCCATCTCATCCTCTGCTGCCCCTTCTCCTTCTACCTTTAATTTTTCCCAACATCAGGGTCCTACCATCAGCGTCTTTTCCAATGAGCCCCATCTTCTCACTATGTAGCCAAAATATTTACCTTCAGCTTCAGTATTTGTGCTTCCAAAGAATAATCTGGATTAATTTAAGTACTGCCTGTTTTGACCTCCCTGCTGTCCAAGGGACTCTCAAAAGTCTTCTCCAGCACCACAACTGAAAAGAATCAATTCTGCAGTACTCATCTTTCCTTATAGTCCAACTCTCACTGCCATACATTACTACTGGAAAAAAATAGCTTTGATTATATGGACCTGAGTTGGTAAGGTGATAACTCTGCTTTTTAGTACAGATTTTGCCAGAGATTTCCTTCCAAGGAACAAGTGTTCTTCAATTTCATGGCTGCAGTCACCATCCTAAGAATATAAAATCTGACACTGCTTCCATTTCTTCTCCCTCTACTTGCCAGTAAGAGATAAGACCAATTGCCATGGTCTTAGTTTTTTTCATGTCAAGCTTCAGGCCACTCTCCTCTTTCACCCTATCACTTTCTGCAATCAGAGTAGTATTGTCTGCATATGTGAAATTGCTATTATTTTTCCCAGCAACCTTAATTCCAGATTTGGAATACTGTACTCTGTACATATGTACTCTGTGTGTGTGTGTGTGTGTGTGTATATGTACACACATATATATACACACACATATATATATACACACATATACTCTGCATATAAGTTAAATAAATAAGGTAACAATATACAGCTCTGTTGCACTCATTTCCCAATCTTAAACCAATCAGTTATTTTGTTTGGTTTTAGCTGTTGCTTCTTGACCTAAACACAAGTTCCTCAAGAGACAAATAAGATGATCTGGTATTCCCATCTCTTTGAGGACTTGCCACATTTTGTTGTGATTCACACAGTAAAAGGCTTTAGTGTAGTCATGCAAAAGAAGATCGTTTTGTTTTGTTTTTTTCTGAAGCTCCCTTTCTTTCTCCATAATCTAATGAATACCGGCAATTTAGTTTCTAGTTCATCTTCTTCTTCAAAAATCAGCCTGAATTTCTGATAATTCTTGGTTCATGTATGCTTAAGCCTAGCTTACAGAATCCTTACCATAACCACGCTGGCATGTGAAATAAGCCCAATTGCCCTTCTTTAGGATTGGGATGTAAACTGATCTTTTCTAATCCAGTGGCCACTGCTGAGTTTTCCAAATTTGCTGGCATGTTGAATGCAGCACTTTAACAGCATCATCTTTTAGGATTTTAAGTAGCTCAGTTGGAATTCTGTCACCTCCACTAGTCTTATTGTTAGCAATGCTTCCTAAAGCCCATATGACTTCATTCTCTGGCTCTAAATCAGTAACCACACCATTGTCCTTATAGATGATGTTAAGATCTTTCTTGTGTAGTTCTGTATATTTTTGCCACCTCTTCTTAATCACTTCTGCTTCTGTTAAGTCCCTCCCATTTTTACCATGCATATTTTTGCTTGAAACATTCCCTTGATACCTCTAATTTTCTTAAATAGATCTCGTCTTTCCCATTCTCATTTTATTTTTTTTTACACTGCTCATTTATGAAAACCTCATCTTTCCTTGCTATTCTCTGGCATTCCACATTCAGCTGGGCAAGTCTTTCCCTTTCTCCTTCAACTCTCTTCCTTCTTTCCTCAGCTATTTGTTTAACCTCATCAAGAAGTCATTTTCCTTTTTTGTTCTTTTTCTTTGAAGTGTTTTTTGTTGCTGCCTCCTACAGAATATCGCAACCCTCTGTCCACAGTTCTTCAGGTGCTCTACCAGATCTAATACCTTAAATCTATTCATAAGAGATGTTATTTAGATCTTACCTAAATGTTCTGATGGTTTTCCCTAGTTTCTTCAATTTAAGTCTGAATTTTGCAACAAAAAAATCGGTGATCTGAGCCATAGTCAGCTCCCAGTTTTGTTTTAACCAACAATATATAGTTTTTCCACCTTTGGCTGCAAAGTATATTATCAACCTGATTTCAGTCTTGACCATATGGTTATGTCCATATGAAGAGCCACCTTTTGAGTTGTTGAAAAAGAATGTGCTATGACCAGCAGATTTGCTTATGTTAAAAACCTTAAAAAGTATTGGCTTGTAAAGGTCCACTTTTCATATATTTATAAATATATATTTTTAAACCAAATTGTTTGCAATAGAGAAACACTAGATTTCCTAAGACATACTGGAACAAAGTAAGGATTCCCGTTCTCCCCACAATTATTTGACACTGCTATAGCAGTAAGATGAAATTTTAAAAAATAATAAAAAGTATGAACACTGGAAAAGAGGAGAAAAAACTATCCCTATTAATAGATGACATGATAGTATAGTAAGAAAAACCCACAGAACAGCAACAAAATGAAGACTACAAATAGCTTCAGGAAAAGATACAAAATAATTCACAAAAATCAACATTTCTATGAAGTATTGACAAAAACTAGGAAGAAGCAATGTCTTGAAATTAAATTCAAAATAAATAATAAATATTAATGATAAATCCATTAAATATCTGAGAATTGACATACCAAGATACACATAAGATTTAGCATAATCAAAAGTATATATTCAAAACCAAGAACTAACTTCTTTGCAATGGAAAAATATTATATAACTTATAACACTTTTTAAGGCCATAAAAGAATACAAACAACTGGAAAAATACCAATTATTCAGGGTTGGCCCATAACAATATAATGAAAATGGCAATACTAACCAAATTAATTTGTAGCTTTAGCAGTAGAGGAAACAAATTAATGAAGGGATGCTTTTTAGAACAAGACAAAATAACAAATTATAATTATTTTGATTACATTGTTATTCAAAATTACTTTCATTTGGAAAAACAAAAAGTACAGATTCTAGGAAGAAATGATGAGCAAAAGCATTTAGAGATAATAGCTTTACCAGACCTCAAATTATAGAGGGTATCCCAAAATTCTCTTAAGCCCTTTATTATATTATTATATTATTATAAAGCAGTACTTACGAAACCTTTTTTGGTACTGGTTAAAAAATAGAAAAGTAGATCAGTAAGACAAAGCAGACAAGGAAGAATCAGAAATAACTGAACCAAATAACCTAGTATTCAACAAACCTGAAAAGAAATTATATAAGAAAGAACATCCTAATTGGCAAGAGCTGCTAGGAAAACTAGGAAGTACTCTGGTAGAAATCAGAATATATTGTATACTATAATAAACTACTATATATCACATTAAACTCAAAATGTATACATGACCTGAGAATAAAAGATCACACCATAAAAAAGTTAGAAGTTACATTTATTTTACAAAAAAGACTAGGGGAAGAGTTCTTAATCAAATAAATGATAGAGGACATCTTAAAAGACAAAAAGAGGCAATCTATCTCAACATACACTTTTTTAAAGAGAATTTAACTACAATTTTGCAGTTCCTACAATCATTTTTGCTGTTGCTGACACTATCATGTCAGATAGTGGTTTCAGTCTTGAATAATATCACCCCATGTCTATCCTCAAGCAGAACCTTAAAGATCTACAATGAGGAGAAACACCACTTTCAGAAGCCATGCACCCTACTTTGGGATTGATCTGATTGTTAGGGTAATTTTCCTTACATCAATCTGAAATATGCTCTTTTTGCAGACTGTTTTACAATGGTAATTTGTTTTTAGATAGTAATAATTTCCCACCCTTCCTCTAGTACTGCAGGAGATCAAAAGCGGAGGAACCCCTTTCTCATTACAAAGAATGGCTTGCTGGGCGGGGCTATGGTCAGATATTTAGGTGATGCAAAAACTGAAGACATCAATCCACCTTAAAAATATTGAGAAAAGCTTTTTAACTTTATGTAGTCTGTAAAATGGGGATTTATAATAGCACTTATCTCCCAAGGTTGTTGTAAGGATCAAAAGGATAATACTTGCAAAACACTTAGCCCAGTGACTGGCACATAAGAGGTGCTACATAAATGCTACCTATGATGATGATGACAATATGCCAAGCACTGCACTAAGATTAAAGAGGACTGTGAAAAACTGCTTGCAGAAAATGGGACTCTAACTGAGATTTGAAGGAAAGAAGGGAAGCTAGGGGATGGAGAGGATAAGGAGAGATTTCTAGATATCAGGGACAGCCAATAAAAATGCAGAGTTGGGAGATGGAACATTATATTCAAGAAACAGTTAAAAAAAAAAGCCAGTGTCATTAGATTGTACAGTCTGTAAACGAAAGTAAGGTATAAAACAACTGCATCTGCCTCTTCTAGTCACAGGTTCTAATCCTGCCCACTGAGGTCAAGAAAAATAATTTTAATCCCTGTCTTACTGGCCATTTCCTAAAAAATAAAATAAAAATAAAATAAAGTGAGGACAGCTATCATCCTCCAGTCCCCAAGGCTTCTCACCTCTAGGACAAAGACTGTGCCCTGGAGAATCCCAGTACATGTTTTTTATCTCTTTATATGCCCGCTCTAAAATTCCTGATTCTCTAACTTTATTACCCTTCAAAGGGCACTACCCTTCCTTAAAGGTTTTTTCAATGACTCCGGTCAGCGGTCTAAGGTGTGGCTTCTTCAGTGTGGCTATTAATCATCCCTTGTCCACAGGTGGGAAAAATCCTAGAGGTGAGGCCACACCTCAAGGAAAGCCAGGATGGTACTGAATACCAGCGTCCAAGGTCCTCCACTAGCAGGACTTTTCTCTATCTTTTATATCATCAGTTCCTCATTTTCTCTTATCTCCACCAGGAAAACATTGCTTCTACCAATTAATTTAATACTGGAAGTGCTGAATCAAAGGACATCTATCGTATAAGATCCATGTTATACAGTCTATCCAGGCAAATAAAAGGTCTCTGAACAACAAAGAAGGTGGGATAATTTATAAACCTAATGAAGGAAAGTCCTGAGATTTGTTTGGGGAAGACTTAAAGTATTCCTAACTTTTGAGTTATAGGTCTTCAAACAGAAGGGACAAGAGGACAAGGTAAGTATTGGGACAGAAAAAATGACCTTAGATATTCACTGTGTGATATATAAAAGGTCAAGAGACATCGTTTCTGGATAATTATTTTATTAATAATGCTAGCATATTAATAATGTGGGTTTTTTGCCATTTCTCTTGGACCAGCAACCAATCATGGAGCCCACTCAATACTTACATGCCCCTTGAAGAGCGGGTGTTCCTGAGCATGGAAATCAACTATGATTGGTTAAAAATTAATAGAGTGAATATCATAATGAGAGGTGGGCCTATTCTAATGAAGGGCTGGGGTACTGATTCTGATCACTTCGTCTTAGTCAGAGAGACTTATCTATGTTACTATCACCTGTCTGACAAAAGGGAGAATCTATATTTTCCCAGACAGTTCTTCCTCTCAGTATCAGCCCTGCACTTCAAAGGCTGCCAGAGTAACCTACAGAGGCTGATGAAGTAGGAAAAGGGAAAATCTTTGGTCCTAATTCAATAATTAGTTATTAAATACAAGAAAGACATAATCATTTCTCTCAACTGGGTATGAACTATGAACTATGTGAATGGCAACATCCTATGAGGGTACAAGGATAAAGAAGACATTGCCCTTGAGAAACTTAATAGTTTAGATCAGGGATCCTTAGCTTTTTGTGTCATGGACCTTTTTGCCAGTATAGTGAGGCCTATGGACTCCTCAGAATAACGTTTTCAAATGCATAAGATAAAATACATAGAATTACAACAGAAACCAAAGGTTAGTGAAAATAAAGATGTCATTTTTTTTCCATCCAAGTTCACAGACTCCTTGAAATCTACTGCAGGTTTTGATAGTAGTGACAGCAGCTGAGGGAGTATAAAAAGAAAACCGTGAAAGGCTAAAAAGAACAATGAGATTTAAATGACAAATTCAATGCAATAACAGAAAAAAAAGTTTTCAGGCTGTATGTGGTTAATTCCTAAGCAAATGGTATAAACAATAAGTTCTACAAAACTCTCAGGAAGGAAAGATCACCTGAAGCTGGGGTGGTCCCAGAAGGTCACTAGGAAAAGGTGGAACATGAACCTGGATTTGAAAAAGGGGGGAGAGGCCAGACAGGCACAGAGGTGATGTAGCTTTTTCAAATGAACTTCCAATAAATGCTTGTGAGAGAAACAGCCACATGACCCTTTCTTTCCCTCTAAGCCAATCCAACTTGTGGATTGGTCCCTAAATTTAGCCAGAAATGGGAAGCATAAAGGGAAGGAGGAGGGTGAGAAGATATAACGAGAAAACACAGTGTGTGGTATTGTGCATAAAAAAGCTGAGGGGTTTTCCATACAGATGAAATAAAAAGGAATCCACCAAAACTTGAAAATGAGAATGACGTTCAAGACAAACAAAAATACTTCAGCAGAATTTCATTTGTGGCATCAAACATTCCAAATGGCCCTACCAAATTTTGTTCCCACCATGTCAAATTACTGACCTTGAAACTAAAACTGAAAGGAGATATTTATCTGACATGTACAGATCCTGAGGATGACTAACATCACAGACCAGGTAAGCCTGAAGTTGACATCTGATTTAGAGAAAAAGGCCAAATTCAATTCAACAAGCTATTATTAAGTATCTCTCAAATGTAAAGAAATGTGCTAGGTACTGGCGATAGAAAGAAACTAAACACTCTCTATCCTTGAGAAATTTACTTTTCTACTAGGATTTACAAAAAGAAAAACCAAAGCATATACAAAGTAATAAACAAGTGATTTCAAGAAAGAGAAGGCATTGGCAGGGATCTCAGGGCTGGCAGCTCAGAGCTTTCTGAGTCCAGTCTGCGTCGCAATAAGTCTTCTCTGCAAACACCTGCAGGAAGGAGCAAGCGCCCCTCCCATCACCATCTTCATCACCCTCTCTGGTACAGTTTCCAACTTGTCATGTCCTCCTTAAAATGTGGTGGCTGGCTGAAATTCAACCTCAGACACTCACTAGCAAAGACTCTGACTGAATCGCTTCGCCTCTGTCTGCCTCAGTTTCCTCAACTGGAAAATGGGAATAGTATCGGCACCCACCTCACAAAGTCGCTGTGGGGCTCGGATAGAAATGCTCGTTCCTTTCCCCTTCCTCTCCCTTCCAACTCTGACAGAAGCCTGTGGCTCATTCCCGCCCTCTGTCACTGCCCCTGTTCTCCTCAGTCTCCCCTAGGCCCTCTAAACCGTCACTGCTTCTCACCTAGGCAGTCTCACCTGCGCCTAGGTCTGATAGAAGGAAGGTGGATGCGAAGCTCTGAGCCTGCGGTCACGTGCCGGTGCGTGGTCAGGGGCGTAGCTTAGCTGAGGGACTGGGAGGGGTTTGGTGGAGTGCGCCTGCGCCAGCACCTGGGCGGGGCCTGAGGGCAGCTCTCCTTCCGGGTCGCTGGCGAAGGTTCACTTTTTCGGCCTTTTAACCCGGAAGCTCCCTCAGCTCAGGATTGAGCCGAAGGGGCGGGAGGTGGGAAGAGGAGAACTTTGGCAAGCCCCGCGAGATGGTCTGAGACTTCTTACCTTCTCGCGAGACCTCTCAGCTTCTCAGGGGCAAGTCTCTTTCAAAAGTGAGCCTCGGGGGCCAGCTAGGTGGCGCAGTGGATAGAGCACCGGCCCTGTATTCAGAAGGACATAAGGTCGAATGACACATAACACTTACTAGCTGTGTAACCCTGGGCAAGTCGCTTAACCCCATTGCTGAGCCAAAAAAAAAAAACAGCCTCACTTATTTCAGAAATCCTTTGCTCTCTCTTCCTCTTGAAAAACCCCTCAAATAACCTTCATGTTCATTCAGTCAAACAAAAAGCGTTTAATAAATGCAGCCCTATGTGGGATGCACTGTGCTTGGTGCTGGAGATAGAAGTGGGACAGCAAGCATTTATTAAGCACCTCCTGTGTGCCAGGCACTATGCTATATGCTTACAAAAATTAACTCATTTGATCCTCACAATGACCCAGGGACGTAGGTGCTACTATTATCCTCATTTTTACAGCTGAGGAAATTGAGTCAGAGGTTAAGTGACTTGCCAAGGTTCATGCCTCTAAGGCCATGTTTGAACTCACATCTTCTGGACTCCCGTCCCAGAGCTCTGTCCATCTAGCCACTTAGAACCAAGAACGAACCAATCCCTACTTACAAAAAAGGTTGTATTTTACTTGGAGAGATAAGTGCATTCGGAAGCATATTTATAGAATGGATATTCAGAAAGGAAATACAAAGTACTTCAATAAAAGATTTTCTGAAAGGGACTGAAGGTCGAAGGTTTTGTAGAGAAAGTAGTATTTGAACTGTCTTGAAGGAAGAGAAATTAAGTGAGGTGGAGGTGAGGAGGGAACGTGTGCCCTTGAAAGGCGCCGAGGTGAGAGAGAGGGAATCACACGGGAAGAACAGAAAGAACAGAACATGCCGGTTTGTCTAGAACAGAAGAGTTCAGGAAGAAGAATCTACAAGAATAGGTTGGGGCCAGTCTGAAAAGAGCTTTCAAAACTAAACAAATGCGTTAATATTTTTTCTTAGAACCAATAAGGAGCCACTAGAGTTTACTGACTAGAAGACTAGCCTGAGCTTAAAGAAAGTTACTTTAGCAGCAATATGGAGGATAGGGTGCAGTTGGGAGAGTCTTGAGGCAGGGAGACCAGCTGGGAGTCAATCATCTAGGTGAAAGAGGAGGAGGCCCTGAACTAAGATGGTTAGAGAGAAGGAGTAAGATGGGAGAGACGTTGTGGAGGTAGAAATGATAACATTTGGCAACTTGGGGTTGAGAATGCAGGGTCAAAAATAGTGCTGAGGCTATGAACGTGGAAGATTGAAAGAATGGTGGTGAGTTCGACAGAAATAGACAAGTCTGGAAGAGGGCTTTTCTGATAGCAGAGGCCTACCACTTCATCATACAAGCAAGAAAATTGAGACATAGGGAGATGAGGTAACTTGGCCAAGGTTACACTCTTAGTTCTTATGCAAAATGCTCCAGGCTTGAAACCTGGGTTACAGTACCATACCTGGAGCTCAAACCAATTTCCCAGCTCTTACTTGAATACTCTTTTCAATACAATGTGCTGTCATTATCGATTAAGAAAGCCAGAACAGCCAAGCTCGGGGGCATCAGGATAGTTATAGGTAATAATGTGAGAACCGTGCAACTGTCTCTTTCACACTGTGGCTTCCTGCAAGCAACAGATAAAAAAGCGTGAGGAAATAGAACATCTGGCTACTAATAATAGTTTTACCTAAGTTGCTGCTCTTGATCAAATGTTTATTTTGGAAGGAGCATGATAGTGATTCAGATGAAATTCTTCATGATGCATCAGTGAAGAGGGTGATTTTCGCTGTGTTTACCTGTGTTGTGTGAAGAAGGGGTACTGGACCATGATGTTGGCCAATTCAAGTTTTGAGCCCAAGGAACATTAAAAGGTTTAATGATGAGTCAAAATCTACATGAGAAGCTGTTCTACATTTACATTAACAACCTCTTTTAAGCCCTTACCTACTGCAAGCCCCTGACATGTTGCCTCCAATTAGACCAAGGAATGTATATTAAGATTTAAATTTTAAAAGTTTATATTGTTTGAAAATATTTTCTATAAGAATATCAATTGATCAACAAAAATTTATGGAGCACCTGCCACATGCCAGAATTCATCATGTCAGGTAGAAGGGTGTGGGGAATGGGAAGGGAGACAGGTGAGTATAAAGAAATATAAAACACAGTTGCCACCCAAAAGGAGTTTACAATCTAGTTGAGGAAGTACGAAATGTATATGTGAAAAAATAACTAATAATTTTTGACATTCTATGTCTGGTTTTAACATGAGTTCTTCAGAGTGCTCCAGAGATGTTGCCTAAAAAACAGCCAGGATGGTCTCTGAAGTCTCTGGAAGGAAAATGGTAAGTAATTGGGTTTTGAAACCCTGCAATAACTGGATTTCTGCTTAAAGATCTCTGGAGATGATAGCTTAGTCTTCTGTTTGCTTTAGACCTTGGCACTAATCTGCCAAATGATCAGCAAAGGAAACAGTTTGAACTAGCCTCCAACTCACAATAATAACTGATCCACATGGTCTTCTAAAGTTTACCAACTAATTTATATGCTTTATCTCATTTAAACCTCACAATAACCCTGTGAGGTAGATGGATATTATTCCTGTTCTTTAGAGGGAAAAAATTAAATTGGACATGTGAAATGACTTGCCCTATGTCATACAGCTAGTACCAAAGGCAGAATTTGAACTCTTACTTTTCTAACCCTAAGAGAAACATTCTCCCGGGATGTGGTGGAGCCAGCTCATACTGGCTGGAGAGAAAAGATTGTTGAATTCCATTTAGACATTGGAAATTGACTCATACTACAAATCAGAGCTTTGATTTGTTGTGTCGAGGTTAATAAATGTTGATTGATTGATTGGACTCAATAAGGTAATGGAGAAAATATTAATAATGGAGATTAATTTTAAGAGGATCTTTTGTGTGTTTTTGGAGAGTCAGTTGTTAAATGTTTAACACTGTAGCATCCAGTACACTATGTTGTTTCTCAGTGTTCAGAAAAGGTCTGTCTGGGAGCCAGCAATGCTTGTAAAGGCTTCTCCCGTCAGACACACCGATTTAAGTTCCCAGTTATAACAAAACAGCCAACTCAGAGAGGCATCTCAAGAGCTGCCAAAAGAAACGAGAGAACACCAAGGATATTGCTTTCGGCAAGTATGGCGGCCAAAGGAATGTGGTGCTGATTCTGTTGCACGGACTCTGTCTGTGTTGTGCCCACACCAGGCAACGTTGGAATGGGAGTTATTCCATAGTTGTTCCAAAATCTCTGCGGTTTTGTCGGGCTCTCTCCCAAGCCTGCAAGAGTCTCCTTTCTCACCTTTGCCACGCAGAATTCCAGCTTCCTTCAAAGCTCAGCTCAGGCACCCCCTCCTGTAGGATCCCTTTCCTGATCACTCTCCAACCCCAATATTATTTTGCATTTATACAGGGTGTCCCCAAAGTCTTTGTGCAGTTTTAAGCTTAATAGATTAAGGAGCCTAAAACAACTCCAAGATTTTGGCGACATCCTGTGTTTTGTATATATTGTTTCCCTAAAGAAGGATGTAAGGTCTTTCTATTCCCAGTGTTTAGCACTGTGCCAGGCCCACAGAAGGCAGAGCTGACCGTGTCACTCCCTCACTGAACAAACTTCCTACTGCTTCTAGGATGAAATATAAACTCCTATGTTTAGCTTTTAAGTCTCTTTATAACCTGGCCCCAACCTCATCATACATTGTTTCTCCTCGCTATACTCTATGATCCAACCGAACTGGTCTTCTCTGTTCCTCATACAGGACATTCCATCTACTCTCTGCATGCCCTTGTACTAGCCATCCCCTAATCGTGGAATGCACCCTCTCCTTACCTCTGCCTCAGAACCCCTCTCTTCCTTCAGGACACAGCCAGCTCATACCACCTTCTACATGAAGCCTTTCCTGACCTCCCAACAGCTGGTGGCCTCCTCCTTAAATGCCTTATATTTATTTTACCTTTATCATCTTTTTAAACTTTATTGTATTTCTTTAAAAAAAATACACATGCAAACACATGTATATATTTATTAATATAAACACAAATGAGGAAATCTGTGGATGGAAAAAGAGGAGCTATCAAAGGAGACTAATGTGGATATACAGAGACCTTAACTTAAATATTTCAAGGATGTGTATAGAGAAAAGAGAGGCATTATGGTATTGTATAGAGAGCTGACCTGAAAGCCAGGAAGACCTAGGTTCAAATCACCTCTGACATATACTAGCTTTGTGACCTTGGGCAAGTCATTTGACTTCTAAATACTCTAAGGCTACAAGTTGTAGAGAAGGTATTAATGTGCATTAGTAGAGAGAGATTACTCACCTGAGCATTCCCTAAATTAAAGAAATCACAGGTCTAATCCTGTCCCTATGTATGGAAAATGGAAATGAGAGCAGGTTCCAGGGGATTTTAAAAATAGCCTTACAGGAAGAGTGTCAGGAACCCTAATTTCAGAATGAGTGAAATGGACAATTCAAAAGACAAAGAGATTTTTTTTAGCTACGTGAAGACCAAGAGGAAGATTTATGATGAACATTGAAGAAAAGGTAGAACTGGCAAACTCCTATTTTGCTTTCCTTTTCTCTACCTGGAGAGTGATTTTTATACCAGGAAGAACAGAACAAACCTATTTAGCAGAAGGTAGAAAACCAAGGTATTGTAAGTTGTAACAGTAAGGTGTTACGGGCTGCACAGCACTTGTAATTTGTTTCACAAGTTCGAATTTGCACCCACAAAGACACGTTCACAGTTTTCTTAGTTTATAAATGATTTAATAATGGCAATAATCATAAACATACATGCAAATAAATGTGATTACATATGATTGTACAATCTGAGAAGCAAAGACTATTTACAAAAAGATAGAGAGATAAAGAAGAAGAAATACATCACCAATCCAAGGAAGCACCAAGTCCTGAACATCTGGCTGGGGGAGGCCTGTATCACAGCCCTCAGGGTCTCAGTTGGGAAAGTCCCGAAGGCAAAGCGGCCTCTCCCAGGGAGACTCCCAAAGTCACTTTCCCAAGAAAGACCCTTTTTATCAGCCCTACACAAAGAAGGCCAGGAGCCGGGGAATAGGTGATTAATCCTAAGGACCTAGAGTTTGGGCTGAAACTCTCCGACCTCAAGAACAATCTTTGTTATGTCAGAAATGTCTCGGATCAATACCCAGGAATTGGCCAAGTCCCTGGATGTTTACCTCAAGACTTGTTCTTAAGGAGTAGTTCCCCAAGGTGGGTCTGGGTTGAAACAATCCCAGAACAATACGTTAGGGAAGTGCCTTGTCCCCTGGCTTGGGCTGTGGGTAGGGAAGATCTCATACATTAATCCTTCATGAGTGTGTACTTAGCTGTACTCAATGAGTTTGTTACCAGGCCAGGATGAACTATATAAGGTACTTTAAAAAAAAACAACTGGTAAATGTGATTTCTTACTTACTGTCCTGTAATTTACTGATCTTCAAGAATTATGGGAAACAGCAGAGGTATCACAGGACTGCAGAATGGCAGATGTCCAAATTTTGTCTTGTTTTGTTTTTTAATGGAAAAGGGTAATATTTGCTAATTACAGGCTGTTAGACATGACAGTTATTCCTGGCAAAATTCTAGAATGTATTAATAAAGGGTTGGTTTGTGAGATTTAGAAAGGGAACCAATTACTAAGAAAAAGTATGGGTTAGTCAAGAACAGGTTTTGGCAGACTAGAATCCTTTTTTTTTTTTTAGCCAAGTTTCTTACTTCTTTAAGAAGCAAACTGTTGAGGAAATCTCTCTAGGAAGTTGGTGCCTGAATTCTAGCTTAGGAACTTTAGAATTTGGGGTTATGCAGGAGATAACCCTCAAGGCTGAAAAAGCCCATGATTGGTATCTCTAGAGTCTGTCCTATACTCAGAAATAGAAACAAAAAAATGGTGTCCGGTAACCTCAGTCCACTTGAACAAGTATATGCTGCTTGTTTGCCACGTGCTTCTCCTGCAAATTGCCATTTTCTGCTCCTAGGGGGTATTGGAGAAAGAAAAGAAATTCTTTCCCAACCCCTTGCTACATTGAATCTGGAAATCCAGGAAAGCTTAATGGAAAACAGCCCAATTTAGTGGAAAACAATCCAATTTGGTTCCCAATTCATTTTTATATAATAAGGTACCAAGGGGTAGGGCTGTTTTTCTGATAAGTACCTGAACAACTTTGCCTCAGTTAATGACACAGAAGCAAGTTCCAGTCTCTGAAATGCAAACTATAAGGCTGTAGGGAGCATACCAATCCTGACTTCCCTCCTACCTCTGCTTACATAAAGAATAGGTGATATATTCATACTAAGATGTTCATCTTTCAGGCATAGTCTCTATCCCCTTCAGGCACTTCATTTGCCTCAATAGCACCATTTTCCGGGAATTTTCTCCTCCTTTTTATTCTGGCTTCCTGGAATCCTTTTTCAGTTCTTTTTGGGCAAACACCCCAAGCCCACAGCATCATAGGAAAGCTAGTGGGCCTGGGAACTTCTATAAAGTACAGGAGGGAAAGAGTGGTTGCCTTTAACTTCTCTTGGTAAAATGAGTAATTATGTTCTCTGCCCCATACATGTCTATATACCAGTGGAGAGAGTATTTATTTTAAGGTAAACCTGAGATTTTTGCACAAGGAGAGATATAACCTCTTAGGTATTGCCAGGACTTGATAGAATGGAATTTAATGCTATAATCTGGCAGTAGAAGAAGGCTATACCTTCTTCAAAGGCTGAGAAATATATTTCAAGAATATATACTCAGGTCCAGTCCCTGTCCCTATCCCTAGAAAAACACTTGCATGGAAATCCATGAACCATAGGGAAAAAGCAGCATGGGTGGTATTTGGTTGAGGAAAGACACAAAAGCACTAATATTATGGGAAAATACTGCAGACTGATCATACAAATGGAGAAAATGAAACATGAGTTCCTGATATGTTGGGGATCTGTAAGGATGTAGAGGGCCACAGGCTGTTCTTAATTTGGCTAAATCAGGATATAACCTATAAATCTTGGGTCTGTTCTCTCTCTTAGGAGATCCGGCTCTACTATTGTTAGGGGAGCACAACGAGGAAGTTGTTTGAGTACAGGCAGGGAACTTTCTTTTCTCACCCTGTATTTCAGCTTGCAAGCCCATTTTTATAAGATTATAGATAGTGAAAGTACCCAGAGGAACTGATTTTGGGCCTTTGGTGTTATAAAATTCTGTCAGTTGTTCTCCCACTATTTTCCATTGTTCTAAATCTAAGCTCCCTTCTCTGGGAAGCCATGGAGATGTTATATCAATAATATCTAAAAACTCTTTTATTTTCTTAGGAGTTACCGAGCACCCCTATTCCTTAATCACTTTATATATTTCTCTAACATTCTGTTCCTTATCTGAGAGTTTACCTAGATTTTGCCCCATAGTAAGAAATCCTCTTACCTCTCTGTGGTCTTCTGCTACAGGATACAATTGGGAGACCTCTCACAAGGAGGCTGCCTGGCTTCCCAAAGACCTCAGTGTCCTGACTGTGGGATGATTTCTCTGCCTTTTCTCCGGCCCGGCCCTTCACTTTTCAGGCTAAAGGGGGTCCCACATTGTGGATCATGGGTTGTTTTCTCAGCTTGCTCCGCTGCCTACCCTTCAGTCTTCAGACTACAAAAGGGGGGGCCCCATGCTGGGCGCCAGTTGTCCCACGACTAACTCAGCTCACCACAAGAGCAAGGATCCCATACTAACTTTGAAGGGATAAGACCAGCTTAACCTTCTATCTCGAATGCACATTGATGAGGTGGGAGACAAGATGGAGGCAACTCCGTTTAATTTTAACAAAGCATTCACTTAAGTAGTAAAGTAACAAGAACTTCTTATCAAGTTACAATGACATAGAGCTCATGCTGTGCTAAGGACAGTGCATGCACATCCTGTGCACTTATCTGACTCCAATCACAGATAAACTGCCAATGACCATACAATAACTAGGGGAGTTAAAGATTGTTACAGATCCACACAATGGAGCACCGAACCAGGGGACCTTTGCTCACAGATCAGCACCCGAGAGGGGCCTCCGCCCATCGGTGGCCCTCTACATCCTTACAGATCCCTAACAATTCCCCCTTTCTGTTTTTGCTGGAGATGGAGCATATGAAGCTCAGTCCCACAGTCCTTTATCTGATTAGCTATGCACCTGAGCAAACACGGTCCACAACACAGTATGGCCAATAATAGCAAACATAATGGCAATGAAGAAGACAATAGAGATACAAACCAATGTCCAAGGTTATTAAAAGGGTTACGGAGTTTATCTAGCCAATCAAGTACATGTTGGGCAGTTTTATCTGGCATCAAATCCTTATCAGCCGCCCTTGCAATATCTTTAGCAATTTCGTATAAGTCATCAGTATCCACTGCAATAGTAGAATTCCCAAACAGCCCATTTAGATGTCTACGTATTCTTTGCCAATCCCGTTGGGATTTATTGTGTCTAACATTGGTAAGGCAAATGAATTCATACCTATAATCACATTTCAAATGTGTTCTATATTCTAAAATATCCAATTCATCACCTATTTCGATAATGGTTTCTTTCATTCCTTCAAGTATATAGTAAATTAAGAACAGAGCAGGCAGAGGAATGGCCAGAACCCCCTCCCCCATGGGAGGATATTAGCTGAACAAAGAAAGAGGAAGCTTTAGGAGCTGTAAGAACAAAGTAAGTTCCCGCCACGTGCCATGAGGAATTTCAAAAACCCCGCCCAAGGAATTTCAAAAATCCCCAAGAACAGGGGAAGGAGAAAAGAAACGTGTAGTTACAGCGCCATCTTGTGGGCATTATGGAACATTACAAAGTGAAAAAGTTTCTGAAGGAGGGAGTGTAACCACTCCCTTACAACAATTATTAAAGCAGTGTGAACCATCAGATTTTGAAGGAATACAGAGTTTACCAACATATCCTGTGATAGAAGAGCCCGATCCACAGAATCCAGGGCAAGAAGGAGACACGACCCCATAGACATACAAATGATAAAAGAATTGAAAAAGGCTTGTATTACTTACGGAGTTAATTCTCCCTATACATTATTACAGTTGGAAAACATGGCATACACTATTTTTACTCCCAATGATTGGAAAGCCATAGCAAGGGCAGTGCTGAGTCCTGGTCAAGCAATCTTTTGGATAGCAGAATTTTCGGAACAGGCCCATGCCACCTAGTCCCAGGCCCGCAAGCTCAAACCATGTATGAACAATTATTTGGCCAAGGACAATGGTCCACTAATGCAGAACAAATTCATTTACCAATTGGAACATATGAAAGAATAGCTTCATGTGTTTTAACTGCATGGAAAAGAATACCAGAACCAGGATCTGAAACGCCTTTTGCACAAATAAAGCAAAAGAATGGGGAGGACTTTACTGATTTTCTTGGTAGATTGACGAAAGGTATACAAAGGACTATGGGAGAAGCCCCAGGAACAGACATACTATTAAAGCAGTTAGCCAGAATTAATGCTAATTAAGATTGTAAAAGGGCAATGACAGGAGCAAGACAGGATGCTAGTTTGGAAGGATTGATACAAAGGTGTAAAGGAGTAGGATCACAGACATATTAATATGTTAGCAGAAAGAATGGAAAAAGTCCTAAATAGACCCTCTGAGAGACAGAAAACAAGATTGTGCTATAATTGTGACAAACCAGGTCATATCAAGAGGGAGTGTAGAAGTAAGAATATTCCAGGGGGCACAAATAGGCCCAATACCGCATTCCCAAAGTGTAAAAAACCAGGACATTGGGCATCAGAGTGTAGATACCACGTGGGAAACAAGGGCAGGGGTCCAGCCCCAAGGACCCCAAAACAAAAACTGTGGGGAGCAAACAGAAATCAATGGGGAATGGCAGAATTACAAACAGAGGAGACAAACAGAGGAGAGGAGGATTGGAAACACAAGTACGCCGCGCTGGTGGCCATGCAGCCCTCTCCTTAATAGACGTGATTCTTATCAGAAGCATGGGTAATTATAAACTGCCTGCTTATTCATGCTGTGCAGTACCAGTGCTTCCTACCCCTTTTGTGAGACCAGGTACTTTTGCTTTAACTATATTGCCACCTACCACTATGTATACACAACTAATTCCACACACAATGGTTTTTGATGGCATTTTGAAACATGTGCCTATTGTCAACACCAATAATGAGGACGCTTTTATAGAAGGCCAGTGGGTTGCTGAGGGTATAATTTTTCATAGTCACATATTAAGAGATGCTTTGGACAGTCCATGGCAACCCCCTATAACAGGTAATCCTGAGGCATTGTTTGCAACTACTATTTCTCATGAACAGCCTGTGGCCCTCTACATCTTTACAAATCCCCAACACTGATACAGATTACAAAAGAAAGCTGAGGAAGCTATTCAACTTTCTAGACATCTGGAAGTTTCATTCCAAGCGTGATGAATCCGTCTCTTGTGTTGAAGAGATTTCCTATCTCAAATGGGAAAGGAAGCAATGAGATAAACTGAACAGTGAACCTAACACTGTTGAACAAGGTATTGGTTAGTAAAATAGAAGTAATGACAACTTTGGAGGGAAGTTACCAGATCAATATGCCATCTGTGTTACACAAAGAGGAGGATGTTGGGCATAGCCAGATGTGCGCCCAAAACTCGGGGAAAGTAAATGTCAAAGAATTCCGAGAAAAGGTAAGTAAGATCAAATAGCCTATCATTCCGAAAGGGAAGTCAGCTCAAGAGAGAGATGGAAGGCTCTCAAAATATTGAAAATCGGATAATATGGTTAGGAATAACACTCTGTTTTTTCTTATATTCACCTCAGAGAAATGTAGACAGGATAATAATAGCATTAGGTTGACACAGAACTTGTTGGAAGACTACAACCAAAGAGTATTTATCACTGAACTACCAACAATCCAGAAAACGTTCTCTATTAACATATTACAAGGCCCTCTCCTCAGCATGCCCATTTTAAACATTTGTATAGTGATTAGATGAAGACAGGGCCATGATAATCTAATTTGCAAATGACTTGGGATCTAAGAGAGAAAATGTTAAATTACTAAATTCAAATTAGCTCATTATTCTAGTCTTGAGATTTTTAGTATTTTTAAAAAGTTGAGCAGAAGTATAGAAAGGGGGAGATAGGACTACACGGGAGTTTAGAAGAAAAGACTCATGGGTTTTATCAACTTTAGGGTCAGTATGAGTCAGCAGTGTAACGTGGTTGCCAGAGAAAACCAGCACAATCTTAAGGTCCTTTAGAAAGGTCATTCCATGAAGAAAGTAATAGTCCCGCTGTCCTTTTTACTAGTCAGATGACACATGGAGTATCATCATTCACAAGCATTTATCAGGTACTTTGGCACTGGGCTATCCTGGGAATACAAAGAAAAGTAAATACCTGCCTTCAAGGAGTTACAGTCTAATGGGGAAAGAGCTATAGACATGCAAGATACAATACAGTTTCAATGGGAGATAATCTCAGAGGGAAGGTTTTAGGAATGGCAGTAGTACTCGGAAAGGCCTCCTAAAGAAGATGGCATTTGAGCCAAATATTGAAGGTAGCCAAGGATGTAGAGATGAGGAGGAAAATCATTCCAAGTATAGGGAAATAGGGGGGAAAAATGGAGTCAGTAGGTGGAATGTCATGGGCAAGGAAGTGCAGGAAGGCCAGTGTTACTAGACTGGAGACTACCCAAGGATCATTCATTTTTTTACTAGACTGGAGACTACCCAAGGATCATTCATTTTTGAGAATCCCATTTTAAAACAGACATTGATAAACTATAATATACCCTGAGGAGGGCAACAAGGAAAATAAGGGAATTTGAAGTAATATCTTATGAAAATCAGGGGAATGGTAGAGGTGGTCAAACTAGATGAATCTCTATGGTTCTTTCCAACTAAGATTTTTTTCAATTCTTATGAATAAGCCAAAATGAAAGGAGACTGTTGGAAGCATGGAAGGATGCTCTAATTCTGTATCAACATTCACAGGCAATCTGAGACTGGCCCATTAAGCCATAGTTGCAGAGTTAATTATATAAGGAAGAAAAGTTAAAGAACTACATGAGACCTCTTCACAGTTGTAGTATCAAGTTCCAGGAATCTGCTGTTCTGGATGCTTGTCTCTGTGTGTTGTATGTGTCCCTGGGGAAATCTTGTGTTCTGGGCAGCACTGCAAGCTGCCCAGTGTCTTGGGAGTGGAGAATGTTGCAGGTTTGGACGTTATTCTTTTTATAAGGTTACAGGATCTCAGTTAGAGGGGACCTCAGAGGCCATCTATTCCAACTTGTACCTAAGCAATATTTCTCTCTACAATATTCCCAAAAAGTGATCATCCAGGCTAAGTAATAAAGCAATAGATAAAAAATAAATGCAATAAAGGTAAACTGCAGAACATACTCTGAGCAAAATCAGTATATTGACAGTGACACATATAACCGTTAACAAAGCAGGTTAGATATTTCCCTACCTCAGTAATGTTATTGGGTTTCTTCCTTAATATACTCACTAGCTAGAAATCAAGTAGGGCAGAGTTTATGGGTCTGTGTGTCCCTTTCCTTGATGCCTGGTGTCCTCTGGTAGTCAACATAATGACCCCATGTGAACAAGGTCAATTTTCCATCAAGAGCTGAGTCTGTGATGAGAAGGACTTTCAGAGAAAGAACTATGGTTATATTTCTTTCTTTTTTTTTATTGCTATTTGGTGGGGCAATTGGGGTTAAGTGACTTGCCCAGGTCACACAGCTAGTAAGTGTCAAGTGTCTGAAGCTAGATTTGGACTCAGGTCCTCCTGACTCCAAGGCCAGAGCTCTATCCACTGTGCCACCCAGCTTCCCTGTGGTTATATTTCTGCAGCAACTATTCTAAACCTATGCCCTATCATCCTAAGCATCTTGAAAGAGCTCAGATGTAGTGATACTGAGGCAGCTATGTGGCACAGTTGATAGAATGTCAAGTAGTCTGAAGTCAAGAAGACCAAGTTCAAATCTAGACTCTCACTTATTAGCTTTGTGATCCTGGGCAAGTCACTTAACCTCTGTCTAACTCAGTTGCCCCGTACTGTAAAATGGAGATAGCAGTAGCACCTAAGAAATTAGATAGTATTGTAAAGAGCTTTGCAAACCTTAGAGCACTATATAAATGCTATCATTATTATTATTTTTTAAGATGACCTTCATTCTCTATTAACCTAAAAGTAGAGAGATTTTCCTCCCAGTCCTTTTACTTCCTGTCGTAGAGAATCCAGCCATCATTTTGAGTATACATAGCAGTTAATTGGGATAGAGTAGAACACAGATGCAGCACATTCTTTTCAGATCACTCCTTGCCCTCCATTCCTGGTGGAACTGAGATCTTCAATTTTGATGTACCTGTGGCTGCCTGCCATGTCTGTTCACAGTGCTACTGGGGCTTATTCACTGAGTTCATGAGCCAGGCTTCATCTTTAAAGGACCTGTCTGTCTTATTCTGGGGCTTTTCCCACTTCACCATTATACACACCCTCCTTGCTTCCCCTAATGCAAACAGGGGTTCTATTAGTTCTGGGTGCCATGCCCCTCCAAGGAGAATCTGGACAAGATAACTGAGCCATCACCCTTGGGGTTAGCCTGTCTTTGACTGTCCTTGCTGGTAGAAAGGAAAAGTACTACAAACCCTCTGATATACCCACCATCACCGCCACCACCAACTGATTATACTTATATTCAGGAGACATTTCCTCAGATCAGGGGTTCTTAATCTGGGGCTTGTGAACTTGTTTTGTTAATATTCTTGTTCAGGCTATTGATGAAATCAACCTAAAGTCAGATGTATCTCGCATTGCACAACCAGTTTAGCTTATTCCTCCTCTAATACAAGTTCTACTTTTTGCGCTGGTTTAACAACAATCTTGTGAATTGTGGCTGGCTTGTTTGCTGATTATAACATTATTCTATGTTGGGTTTTTTTTTTAATTTTAAAAGGAAACAAAATAAGTAAACCTGAGATTGAAGTTTATTGAATCACCCCAAAAGGAATGGTGATTTGGGTGACTTGGGATTTATCTGAACTTATCCTACCTTTGGAGGTCAGTCTTTCATTATACCTCAGATTGTAAGCTTTCATGAAATATATTTTAGGCTTAGTATAAAAGGGATGCTTTAATGAAATCTAAATATCTGGGCATGTGGAAAATTTTTCAGTCAAAATATAAAAGTATGATAATACTTTACAGTAATGATTTTGTATGCTAAAAATAAAGCCATAGTTTTATATTTGCATTTTAATGTTTTTCAAAATACTCTAGGAATGAGGCAAAGTGCTACAAGGAATATTAAATTAGACCTAATCTGATACAAGAAGTTAAAAGCTATTACAGCAGTCTTTTTGGAGAGTCCACGAGGATGTGAAGAAGCAAACAGGGAGGATTTAGAAGGAAAGAAAAGTACAGTTGAAATTCTGTTAAATATCAGATCATGTCAGTTTTGATACCAAAGGCAAACCTAAAACTTCATTAGTTGTAACAGCAACAACAAAAACCATTATCTTGTTGACTACTTTTAATTAAGAAAATCACAAAGTTGAGTGCATTCTTTTCTCAGTTTTCAACCAAAAAAGTCTTCATTTTAAAAATATATTCTAGGCATTGATTGTATCTTTGTTAACTAAAGGAAGAGCAATTCTTCCACATTTTGGCATTTAGCATTTTAGAATCACCTTAGGCAAAATTGCCCAAAATATGTGCAAACCATTACTTCATCTAGTTTATAGTATCTTTGTCCTAACAACACTAAAAACTTCTAGAAAGAAAAAATGACTCTGAAAGAAATTGATTTTTTTTTCAAAAATACTAATGATGGTGGTCTCTGGTATGCTTTTTGTTTTGTTTTTGTAAATGTAATAAAGTAGTGTGTCTTTATCATGTCTTGCCTGTGCTCTTACAATAGCCTCTGTTTTCTAGTCTACCTATCTGCAATCCACAACTGTCCAATAACTCCCGGGCTCAGCTCAGACTCTGCCTCCTCTATGAGGCCTTTTCTGATCTCCCCGGCGGGCAGTGCTCTCTCCTTCACATCCGGCCTGCCAAAATTCACTACCACCACAATAATAATCACAGTTAATATTTATACGGCGCTTTACAGTTCACAAAGCACTTCACCCATGTCATCTCACGGGATCCTCACGGCAATCCTGGGAGGCAGGTGCCACGATTTCCCGCATTTTACAAGAAAGGAATCTGAGGCAGAGATTGGTTCAGGGACTTTCTCAGAGTCCTTCAGCTGACAAGTGTCTGAGGCTAGATTTGACTTCAGGTCTTCCCAATCTAGGCCCAGGATTCTGGTGTGTTAGCACCCACGACTTTGTAGTTATCTGTGCACGTGTTATACCCTTCAGTAGAACATTTGACTTCTTAGGGGCGGGGACCATTGCATTTCTGTCTTTGAGGCCCTGGTTTTCAGCACAGTGTCCAGCCCGTTTGTTCCTAAGCTACAGGTGACAGTTATTTTGCAGTAATAATGGCCTGGGAGACGGCTAACAGGTGGGGCCAGTGAGGAGTGCTGGCTTCCAGCAAAGATGGCCACTAACAAGGAAGCACCCAAGAGTCGTTGAGCATAGAGGCAAACAGCATTCCATAGCTCAGTAACAGCACAGAGAAAACATAGTTTAGTAACAATTATAACTCGAATTCAGCATAATGCTTTAAGGTTTGGAGGGCTCTTTACTTACTTTATCTTATTTGAGTCTTATAATAACCTTATAAGGTAGGAGCCAGCTCAAACCACATTTTAACATCTGTTCTATTGTATTTTTATTTATTTTGTTAAAGATTTCCCAATTACAACGTATTGGGCAGCAACCAGGACTCTGGTGGGTCACATGTGGCAGCAGGTTTGACACCTCTTCTAGGGTTTGCATAAAGTGTGCATGTAAGGGAAGGGGTATGGAGGTATCCTGCAGCCCACCAGAGAAGCATTCTAGCATATATACCTCTCCCTGGTTGGTGGCTTCCTTCTTGCAGTCTCTTACCTCTGCTCTGTGGCAGCTAGGTGGGTCAGGGGTTACAGCACCGAACCTAGACTCAAGAAGACTCATCTTCCTGGGTTCAAATTCAGCCTCAAACACTTCCTAGCTGCATGACCCTGGGCAAATCACTTCACCCTGTTTCTCTCAGTTTCCTCATCTGTAAAATGAGCTGGAGAAGGAAATGGCAAACCACTCCATTATCTTTGCTAAGAAAACCCCAAATGGAGTCACAAAGAATCAGACACACCTGAACAACGCAAAACCTCTGGGATAGCACCATTTTCACAGCTCTCTGTTGGTCCTCCATATCTCAAAGCTCCTTTTTATCTCCTCTATTCTTGCCACAGGGAATGTCTGATTTTCCTCTCAGATTGCCTCCACCTGTGAGAAGGCCCAGAGTGAGTGGAGGTGTTATGGTGGACTAAACTTACCTCCCCCTTACCAGATATGCACCGCAAACAGTGAAAAAGAGCTCTGGATTGGGGAGAGAGGTGTTCCGAATGTGAAGGATTGAATCCCACCTTTGTCACCTTACTAGCTGAGGGACCAGGGCAAGGTTGACACCTATGATATGAGATGATAATGCTTGTGTTACCCTACTCACAGAATCGCATGTCTCAAATGAAATCATGTATGTCAAGGGGCTTTCGAGAGCGACACACCAGGAAATGTCAGTTCCCCTTATAACAGAAGATCCTGTCTTCTTCAGGGCTCTCCCATTGAAAACAACAATCCAGTAAAACTTCTGCGTGGGCCAGCCCAGACCAAAGTGTAATTGAGAAATATTTAACAAAGTAAGTGAAAATACATAAAGCATAGATAATATTACATCTCAAAACTAAGTCAATGTGCCTTCCCTAAATATGGATTAGTAGCCCCCATTTCTATTTGAGCTTGACATCACTGGTCTAAAATACGGAAATAAAACAAAAACACCTAGAATCAGAGGGACCCAGCTTCTCTTTTGTTTGTCTTCTTTATCTAACAGAATGAGTTCCCCACTAAGGAGATTAGATTAGAACAAATATTAGGAGGGGATTAAAGCCCACACAGTGGAAGAAATGATCTGAAGTCTGAAGGCATATTACATGAAAGATTTTGGTCCATTGTGCTCACAGACCAAAAGTAGGAACCTGTGGTCCTGTGATCAAATGTGAATCAGGAGAGGTAAAAGGAAAGCCAGGAAAACTTGTCATGATTTTCAAAGGGGAAGAGGTGGATTCTGGGAAGCATGAAGCAGGAATGTGAGATCGATCCCTGGCAAAAATCTACAATGGATTTTTTAAGCAAAGCATGGATCACTAGCAGCTGGTGTGACTTCAAGAAGAACAATGCACTCCAGAATAATCTCATTTCCCTTCTTGACAGGCTTCCTAGACGGCTTTTTCCACTCGGCAAAAATCAGGCAGATGAAGAATACCTATGACATGAAGTTGGGTGGAAAACTCATAGAACTAGTCCGCCGGTGTGTTTATATGCACGTGTATGTGCATGTGTATGTGTGCGTGTGTATGTGTGCATGCATGTGCACGCATATGTATATATGTATACGTGTGTGTGTATCTTTGACAGACATTACAGATGGATCAGTGCGCCAGGCCCAGAAGTGAACAGGAGGAAGAAAGCAAACTGGAATGACTGGGGAAACTGGGGAGTATTTATAATGCTACCAAGCTTTTCCCCAAGACAAGGTGCCTTCTTTTTTAATAACCTAATTGTATGGCTGTGAGTCATAGAACAGGACAGAAGAATCAAAGTTGCTTGTTGCCCTTAGAGCAGTGAAGAGGTGTAGCCAACAACATATTTCCAATGAAGAATTGCACCAGGGAAGTGGTGTAAAGGAAGTCACTCATGAGTGTGATTATCCTGAGCAAGTCATATAATCTCTCTTAGGCTCAGTTTCCTTATCTGAAAAATAGGCATAATAATAGCATTGTTGTAAGGCTCAAATGAAACAATGTATAAAGTGCTCTGCAAACTTTAAAGAGCTACATAAATGCTAGCTATTTTTAAATTTATTATTTTTAGCATTTTTTAAAATTTTGAGTTCCAAATTCTCTGTCCCTTGAACCCCTCCCCCACCCATTAAGAGGACAAGCAATATGATACCTATCATGCAAAACACATTTCCATATTAGCCATGTCACAAAAACAAGAAAAATAAAGGAAATATGAAAATTATACTTCAGTTTGCACTCAGAGTTCATTAGCTCTCTCTCTCAGGAGGTGGATAGGAATTTCCATTGTGAGTTCTTTTGAATTGTCTTAGATCACTGTATTGATCAGAGTAGTTAAGTCTTTCACAATTGATCATCATTACAATATTGCTGTAACAGAGTACAATGATCTCCTGGTTCTGCTTACTTCACTTTTCATCAGTTCATATAGGTCTTTCTAGGTTTTTCTGAAACCATTGCCCTCACCATTTCTTATAGCACAATTGTGTTCCATCACAATCATATACCACAGCTTGTTCAGCCATTCCCCAATTCATGGGTATCCCCTCAATTTCCAATTCTTTGATACCATAAAAAGAGCTGCTATGAATAGTTTTGTCCTTTTCCTTTTTCTTTGATCTCTCTGGGGTGCAGACCTAGTAGTGGCCTCCAGCTCCTGGACCTCCTCTGGTGGCTCGCTCTCTTGATCTTTCAAAACCCACAGGAGTACAACTTAACACAATACTACTTCACTTAGGAGCAGAAAAGAACAAATGCAAAAAGGCAAAGAACAGAGAAGCCTTAATTCATGGCCCCAGTAACCTCATACATTCTGGATTCTCTATTCTATTCCATTGGTCTATTTTTCCATTTTCTTCTTACGCTACTGCAGTACCACATCAATGTTATGACCATTGTGTTGTGGATATATTTTGAAATCTGGGTAGGACAAGTCTTCCTTTGCCAGTTTTTATTTAAATAGTTCATCTTGATATTTTTACTGTGCTTTTATATATTGAAAGACATTTATTAAGAACTATGTCCTAAGTATTGTGATAAGTGCTAAAAATACAAATATGAGAAAGTATAGCAGTCTCTGCCCTCAAGAAGCTTATATTCTAATGGAGGAGACCACAAATAGAGCTAGGAAACAGGGTAAGATCTGCATACAGTGATATCGTTTGGAAAGGGCAGGGAAGTGAGAGTTTGTGTGTGTGTACGTGTGTGTGGCCCAAAGCCACTCTCCTGACACACAAGCTTATAGGAAGTGTCTCTTTGATCAAGGCCAGAGAGGAAAGAGGCCTGAGTGGCCACCATAATTATCTTTTTATTTGTTTGTTTTGCTTCCCAGTTTTTATCAAACAGCCAACCAAAAAGACTTTTCTTCACCAAAAGGCGAGTGGACCAGAAACAGTCAAAATACCTACACGTGCTCAAGAATCAGTCAGGAAGCAGGTCTTTTCTATTTTGTTATCCTTTTTTGGATACAGGCTTCCCTGCTTCTTCCATATGTTGGGGAAGATGAAAGAAGGTGCATGTAGTGTTGAAGACCTTGGCCAAGGATAGAGTATCTACATGGAGGAATGAGGGCTCCATGAGTGCCAGAAAACAGAAGGTGCTTGAGAGGAAGAGGTCCAAGTTTATTAATGGCAGAATAGGATAAACATTGGAGAAGGGAATGGCAAACCTCTCCAGTATCTCAAGTTTTTGAGCACAGAAAGTATTCTATAAGTACATACCAACACTACTCTTACTAATGGCTACTGTGTGTGTGTGTGTGTGTGTGTGTGTGTGTGTGTGTGTGTGTGTAATGTATATATACATGTATAGTCACTTTTATGAAAAACTTTAAAATTAGAAAACTTGTACTGGCCTTCCCCACCTTTATTCACCTGAGCAAATATTCAATCATATGCCTTTCTATCAAAATATACTGACTCTTGCAAGATCCAAAGCTCTGGTTCTGTCCTGGTGTATTATGTTTTTCAAAGAATTTTCTTTCTTCCTTTCTTTTTTTCTTCTTCTCTTCCTCCTCCTCTCCCTTCTCTCTCTCTCTCTCTCTCTCTCTCTCTCTCTCTCTCTCTCTTCTCTCTCTCTCTCCTCTCTCTCACACACACACACAGACACACACACACACGTACACACACACAAACTCTCACTTCCCTGCCCTTTCCAAACGATATCACTGTATGCAGATCTTACCCTGTTTCCTAGCTCTATTTGTGGTCTCCTCCATTAGAATATAAGCTTCTTGAGGGCAGAGACTGCTATACTTTCTCATATTTGTATTTTTAGCACTTATCACAATACTTAGGACATAGTTCTTAATAAATGTCTTTCAATATATAAAAGCACAGTAAAAATATCAAGATGAACTATTTAAATAAAAACTGGCAAAGGAAGACTTGTCCTACCCAGATTTCAAAATATATCCACAACACAATGGTCATAACATTGATGTGGTACTGCAGTAGCGGAAGAAGAAAATGGAAAAATAGACCAATGGAATAGAATAGAGAATCCAGAATGTATGAGGTTACTGTTTTATAAACCCATTCTATGAAAATATTGGAGAATGGAATAATATTCAATTAAAAAAACCATTGGGAAAAAATGGCTGCTTGGGGGAAGAGGGGGAATGCTTTCAATCCATACTTTGTAACCTACCTAGGGTGAAGCTGATAGAGAATGATGAATGACTGCTCCTGCTGGTGACTGAGGAGAATTGCATGACAAGTCATTACGAGGACAGTGACCAGGAGCATCTGCAAGAAATCATGTAAAAGCTATAGGAAAAAAATCCCCAACTAGGCAAGGGGTGGGAAGCCCTAAAAGGAGGCATAACCCCTTGGTGTTCCTGCTGGAACCCTACCTAAAGCTATAAGTGACTGAGATTGTTCAAGAAACTGGAAGAAAGGATGGCCTACAGGTGGCTACCGTTATCTATCATTTCCATGTTGTCCCTACTTTGTAGATGGAGCTCATTGTGCTTTCAGCCTTGTCAAACTGTGCACTTGTTAGGGGAGTTGGCAATTATGCTCTTGGATGCAGACAAAGGCTGAAGTTCCCAGATCATCTGGGAAGGGGCAAAAAGTCAGAAGTCCCCCAAAGCTTAGCCAGACCCTTCTTGTCAGGAGGGAGCCTCTGACACAAGAGTTATATAAAAATGAAAGCAAAGTCAAATATAACAGAACTTCAAACAGAATAAGTACATTTTTGGTCAATTTTTGTCTGTTCATTTGGTTCTGTGTTGTATTTTGTATGTTTCTTTGATCATGTATTTAGGTCAACACATTATTTATAATTGTTATTGTTTATAATTTTTAAAATTTTAAATTATAGAAGACACAAAATTGAGAGGGAGAGCTAACTAATATATTGGTAAATGGATTCAGGAATCAGGAAAATATCAAGTTTGAATGATAGGCCCAAGATTAAATTTAATAGGTTTAGATATAAAGTGCTATTCCTGGGGTTTAAAATGAATAAATTAATAAGTACATAACTGATAAGGTATATCTAGACAATAGTTTGAAGATCTGAGATTTTAGTCTCAAAATGTTTTGTTAATAGTGTTTTTGACATGGCAGTTGAAAGAATCGCCATCCTAGACTATAATAAGTGAGGCCCTCTATATTATCCAGTGTAAGTGAGGTAATTATTTCATTGTGCTGTGTTCTGGTCATTAGACACTATGTAAATGTTAGCCATTATAATTATTAGTTATAAATTCCAGGAATAAGGAAGTGATAGTCCCTTTTCTGTAACATTTAAAAAGATAATCTATAAACTGGAGAGTTTCCAGAAATAGTGCAATCAGGGTTAGGAAGGACCTTGAGTCCGCATCAGCTGAGGATCATTTAAAGGAAATGGGAGTTTCCAGGAACAAGTATTTACTAAGCACCTATGGTGTACTAGACACCGTGCTGAGCTCTTTACAAATAGTATTAGATCCTCACAAGAACCTTGGGAGCTAGGTATTATTATGACCACCATTTTATAGCTAAAGAACCTGAGGCAGAGATTAAATGCCTTGCCCCAGGGTCACACAGCTAGTATGTATCGTAACGCCAGATTTGAACTCAGGGCTTCCTGATTCTAGACCCAGCACTGTATTCATTGTGCCACCTAACTATCTAGGCCAGGGGTAGGGAACCTGCAGCCTCAGGGCCACATGTGGCCTCCTGGGTCTTTGGGTGGCCTTTTAACTGAGTCCAAGTTTTACAGACCAAATCCTTTTATTAAGGGGATTTGTACTGTGAAGTCTGAATTCAGTCAAAGGGCTGCACTTGAAGACCTAGAGGGCCATATGTGGCCTCAAGGGCACATGGGTTCCCCACCCCTGATCTCGGTGGTTTAGTATGGAAAAGAGGAGAGTCAGGGGTACATGATAGCTGTCTCCAGGTATTTAAAAGACTATCTTGTGGAAGAAGGATTAGACATATTCTCTTCAAGGTCTTCAGGCAAAGGCTGGATGACTACGTGATGTAGGTGCAGTAAAGAGAGAAAATGTCTTGTTCTGATGTGAGCTGGGTCTGGATAATCTTCATGTGGCCCCTTCCCACTCTGAAATTCTGTGATTCAATTACTACTCTAACATGCCTGCTTAGAAGGCAAACAATGGCAGGAGTCCCTTTTAAAGTCATGACTCCATGGATCATATTGATGCAGAGGAAACAAGAGCATTTAAATACATCCCTAGGGATTATTTTTTTAAAATGCTGAGTACCTCTTATTATATGCCTCTAACCATATTTCCCAAATTATTCATCAGAACCCTGTTGCTCATGTAATATAAGCACAGCTCGCGCATGCGTGCACACACACACACCACCCTTGAGGAAATTTTTAACCAGTACTATTTCTCCTAGACATATTAATTACAAATTAGTTGAATTGATGGGTAATTTTGCTTTCACTCAATGAAATGAGCTTTTGAAAGGCACTTAATAGTAAATGTGTTCCTAGACCTTTCTTTAAGTGAGCTTTGTCCCCAAACCCAGCTCTCACTCACTATTTATTGGCCCTAACGCTTCTCTCACTGATAGCCGAAAAGTTCTCCAGACCCTGTCTGATAAGAGCCATGACATTGAAACAATCAGCTATCTATTGAAAAACGAGCTTTTGTAATGGTGCCAGTATCAATGAATAGGAAAATGATTTGTCAGCTAAATAGGACTGGAAGCATTGAGCAACACTTTATTAAATGAACGTGCAGTGTTATTCCTGAGGGAAAGTTAAGGGAGTTTGACATATGGAACCTTAGCCAATCCATTACTTAAACAATTTCCTTCATATATGGGGGAAAATCAATATTTGGAAGAGCAACTATCTTAAACATCAAAATCTAACACTGCTAGAGCTACCCCAAAGCAGAATGGAGACCTCAGGAAGAAGGTTGAATAGCTTCTTGTCAGACATTTGGTGGAGGGGATTTTGGGTTCAGGGAAAGGCTGGAATAGATGGCCTCTGAGGATTTCTTCCAGTTCTGACATCCTATGACATCAAAGTCAATCGATATATCTTGTTGGATCTTTCAAAATACTTCCCATACCCAACCTTACTTTCTGTCTTTATTATATTAGGTAGTATGGTGGAGACAGTCCTGGATTTGGGATTCAGAAAGACCCGAGTTTGAATTCTGCCTTGGACATTTACTAGCTATGTGATCCTGGACAACTTACTTAACCTCTATCTGTCTCAGTTTCCTCTGTAAAATGGGGATAATAATGACACCTACCTCCAGAGTTGCTGTGAGGATGAAATGAGATGATTTCCTTAAAGTGCTAGCTGTTATTACTACTACAGAGGCAGCATGGTGTGACGATCAGAGGACCTGAGCTGTTTACAACCAATATAACCTTGGGCAGATCATGTCACCACTTTAAGTTTTACTTTCTTCATCTACAAAACCAGAATTTTTGAACTTGTTAGGAGCCTGCCTGCTTGACAATATAGTACTGTCGTTACAACTGATGGCAAGTTATCTCTTTGGACTGGGGGAAGGGAGAGAAAGAGAGACAGGGGTAATTACACAGTTGTTCCCAAGTTGTCTCCCCTATTAGACTATGAGCTCCCCAAAAGCAGGGACTGCCTTTCACCTGTCTTTGTATCTCCAGGGACTAGCACAGTATCTGGCACAAAGTAGGCACTTAATAAGTCTTTTTTGACAGAATGACTGCCCACTGTCATTCAGCTCCACCCAGAATAATAAGTGAGTCAGGGTGATTGGATTGAGGAGGCAGCTTTTTGTTATTAACAGTACAAGACTCCCTTCAAAATGGGGGTATCTCTTAAAAAATGGGGAAGCCCGATGTGAAGTCTATAGGAAAATATGGGAAGACACGAATTGATACCCAGTGAAGGAAGCAAAATCAGGGGGAAAAAATGTATAGAAAGACTACAATGTAAATAGAAAGAAAAAAACAACAACAAAAAATCAAAACGGAAAGTTACGTAATGATAATGACCAAACTGACCCCACAGAGGAGATGTGAGAATGAACCTTTTTCCCTTCTTTGAAGAGGTGGGAGACGGTGGGTGTGGCAAGCTGCATGTACTGTTGGACTGTTTGATGTGTCAGTGAGTTTTAATAAATTTTTTTTTTTGCCAAAAGGGATGACTAACAGGGCATTAAATGGAAGATATGTTTTATATAACCTCAAAAATTTTCCCCTTGATGATCAGGCAAATTCTTTTCCACTTTCCAAAGGGTGTAAGATGTTCTCCATCTTGGGTGGGTCCCACATTCCCTATGGAACAGAACAATCCACAGCACTCCCACAGTCACTCGAGAGTTCTGGAACCGCATGATGCCCAGCTATACCGATTCTCTCTTGGAGGGTCATGCAAGTGGCATGGAAACAAAGTGAGCAGCCAGTGGATTCCAGACAAGGGGAATTCAGGCATTGCGTGGGAAGCAGCTGGGAGGGAGTAGCTGACGCCTCTAAGCACATACCGAGGCCCATCAGCCACTTTGCCACTCCAGGCTACAGGACTCATCCATCGTGGTTATGGGCTCTCCCTTTGGTGACAGAGATCACAGCTGCTATAAGCTTTTGTGCATAGATCATATTGGCGAGTTTCTCTGTTTTGACAAAATTCCACACCTGCAGTTCACCTTGCCATGAGCTTCTCCAAATTTTGCTATATGAGTTCCCCAATGACACAGACCTGGCACAGACTGGAACTCATTTCCAGTTTGGGAAGACCCTTGTGTGGGAGCTTATGTTATAAATATGTTGCATGTAGAAGTTAACTTATTTGACAAGATTATAAATATATGTATGTGTGTGTGTGTGCGTGTGTACATATACACATATGGGTCTGTTAACTTTACATTTATGCTGTATATATTTTATATGGAGCTCATTGAAAATTGGGGTTGTTTCATTCTTTGTACTTGTGTTCTCAGGGCATAGCACAGCACCTGACACATAGCAGGTGCTTAGTAAATATTTGTTCATTGATTTTATACATACATAGTTGTAAATATATGCTTATTTGGCTTGGTGGTTAAGTATACAGTAATTTTTAAAGTAGCAGAAAAACTCAATATCATGGACATATAAATTAACCTATGAGTGAAAGATTTCTTCATATCTACTGTTCTGATGAACAGAATAAATGGATAAATGAATGAATGAACAAAAATGCATTTATTATACTCTTATAGATGTGTTAGACACTAAGATAATCCCTGGGATACAAATACAAAAATGAGACAATCCCTGTCCTCAAGAAGCTTATGTTCTAGCAGAGGGAAACAAAAAGTTCTCAGTGCTCAAAGCAAATCATAAGGAAGATCATGCCTTAAGTAGCTGGGTGAGGTTAACAAGGCTACAGCTGCTCATGATCATCTTCATTTCTAGGTGGCAGCTCATTTTACTTGCATTGTTCTACAGCTGGTGCAACCTGCACTCCCAGACTCCTCTCCTTTCTCTGAGAAGCCCAAAAGTTCCTGGGTTTTGATGTTCAGTGCAGCTTCTGCCTCCCGTGATCATTCAGTCTCTTCTTCCAGCTGGGAAAAATACTACTTCCCACCAACCCCCTTGCAGATGAGATACTTACACTCGTATATATTTTGTACAGAAAAATATGGGCACGTTATTTTCCCTAATATACTGTAAGCTTTTTGAGGGCAGGGAGTGTTTTGATTAGCCCTCAGTGTCCACATAGGAGACATGTCATAAATGCTTGTTAATTGATTGTCCCCTTAATCATCCCCTTTTATGGTTCCAAAACATCATCTGACTTGAGTTTACCTTTCACTCAATTTGATCATTCAATCTGGCCACTGAATTACTACCAAATGCCATTTCAGGCTTACCTTTCAAACCTGCCAGGCTTCAATACCTTATCTCTAAGAAGTATGAAGCAAAAAGATGGGCTTGGAGAATGGGTATTGAAAACAGCAAGAACTGTATTTATAAATTCTGGTAATTTGATAGCTCTCTAAATACTAGGTAGATTGGTAAATAAACTCATTTAAGTTATAAAGCAAACCTTGCAGGATGAAAATATAAAAATATTGATGATTCTATTTCCCTGTTGAGTTAATATTGGCACGTACCCAATCTCTTAATCTTTGCTTCCTTTTTTTTAAAATTAAAAGAGGACTAGGTCTCCTCATCTTGCTTAGACTGGAAGTACCCAAGATATTCACAGGCCTGATGCCACCACTGATCAGCATAAGAGATTTTACCTGCTCTGTTTCTGATGTGGGTGAATTCCACACTCTGTAGGCAACCTGGTACCCCACCCCGCTCCTGGGGTCTCACCATATTGACACCCCATTTAGTGTGGACTCCTGATCTGCATAATCCACTGCAGCTCAGAACTCCTGAGCTCAAGAGATCCACTGGCCTCTGCCTCCCTGGTAGCTGGGACTACAGGTGTATACCACAATAACAAATTCTCTTAACCTTTCCCATGTGGCTAAAGGTAAGGTATCAGAAAAAGGACTGCTCTTTATACCTCAGATAGGAATCCCTTCTAATATGTCTTTGACATGATCATCTATCCTCTTCTTTACTACGTGTAGTCATAATGAATTCATTATCTCAAAAGGCAGCCCATTTCACTTTTAGGCTGTTTTAAATATCAGAAAGTTGTTTCTAACACTCCAGTGAATCTCCAATGATGCCACTCATGACCTATCTATGCCTGTCCATTTAGTGCACCTCTTGACCATATCCTCCCACAAATTCATTATAAAGGTTCCATCCAATATGCTAGAGGCCTTTCTCACATTCACTTTGTGAATCCCAGTGCAGCATTCATACTGTTGATCATTTTATCCCCTCTGCTCCCTCAGGACCAACTCACCTTTTCTTCTCACCTCTCCACAAATAGGAGAGTAAAGTGACATTATAAAATACTTGGGAGTCTACCTACCAATACACACCCAGGAACTATATGAACACAAATACAAAACACTTTTCAGGCAAATAAAGACATATCTAGACAAGTGGTGAAATATTAATAGCTCATGAGTAGGCTGACCCAATATAATAAAAGTGACAATTCTACCTCATTTACTTATTCAGTGCCACATCAATCAAAATACCAAAGAATTATTTTATAGCGCTAACAGAACCCAATAATAATGATAATGATAAAATTCATCTGGAAGAACAAAAGGTCAAGAATATTAAGAGAATAAATTTTTTTAAATGGGAAAGAAGGGGAGTAGAGGAGGCGGGGAGAAAATTTAAAACTCAAAATCTTATGGAAGTTAATGTTGAAAACTAAAAATAAATAAATTATTTAAAAATAATAAATAAAATGTGAAGGAAGGTGACTTAGCAGTACCAGATTCCAAATAAGCATTAATCATGAAAACAACCTGATACTGGCTAAGAAATACAGTGGTAGATCAGTAGAATAGATTAGGTACATAATATACAGTAGTAAATGACCATGATAATCTAGTATTTGATGAATCCAAAGATCCAAATTTTAGGGGCAAGAACTCATCATTCGATCAAATTTGCAGGTCAAGCTGGAAAGCAATTTGGAAGAAATTAATTATAAATCAACATTTCATGTCATATACCAAGATAGGATCAAAATGAGTATATGATTTAAACATAAAGAGTTATATCATAAGTAAATTAGGGGAACATGGAAAATTTTACCTGTCAGATTTATGGATGAGTGAAGAGTTAGTTTATGACAGAGAGGATCACAGGAAGTTAAATGGGTAATTCTGATTATATGAAATTAAAACAGTTTTGCACAAACAAAACCAATGTAGCCAAAATTAGAAGGACAGCAAGAAACCGGGAGAAAGATTTTACACCATGTTTCTCTGATAAAGGCCTCATTTCTCAAACATACAGGGAACTGAACCAAATTTATTTAAAAAAAAAAGAGCCATTCCCTTATTGATAAATGATAAACAGATATAAACAGACAAGTCTTCAGAAGACGAAATCAGAGCTATCAATAATCCATGGGAAAAATGCTCTAAATTACTATTAATTGTTGTTAATTTTTCAGTTGTATTCAACTCTCTATGACCCCATTTGCAGTTTTTTCAGCAAAGATATTCTCCACATCATTTTTTAGATAAGGGAACTAAGACAAATAAGGTTGTGTTTTGCCCAAGGTCACATAACTAGTAAGTATCTGAGGCCAAATTTGAACTCAGGAAGATGAATCTTCCTGACTCTAGGTTCACTGCACTGCCTAGTTGCCCCAGTTAGAGAACACAAATTAAAACAACTCTGAGGTTCCACGTCGCACCCATCAGATTGGCTAACATGACAGAAAAGGAAAATGACAAATACTAGAGGAGATGTGGAAAAGCAGAAATAATGTACTGTTAATGGAGTTGTGAACTAATCCAGCTTTCTGGAGAACAATTTGGACCATACTCAAAGAGCTATAAAACTGTTTATCTTTGACCCAGCAATGCACTACCCAGTCTTTATCCTAGAGATCAAAGAAAAGAGGAAAGTATCTATACATGCAAAAAAGGTACAGCAGCTCTTTTTGTAGTGGCAAAGAATTAGAAATTGAAAAGATGCCCATCATTTAGGGAAAGGCTGAACAAATTGTTGTATATCATTGTGATGGATTACCATTGTGCTATAAGAAATAATGAGCAGGATGGTTTCAGAAAACCCCAGGAAGAGTTATATGAACTGATGCAAGGTGAAGTGAGCAGAGAACATTGTACACAGTAATAGCAATGTCTTAATGATGATCAACTGTAAAGAACTTGGCTACTCTGATTGATACAGTGATCCAAGACAACCCAGAAGATTCGTAATGAAAAGTGCTATCCACCTTCGAGACAGAACTGATGGACTCTGAGTACAGACTGAAATATACTTTTTTCACTTTCTTTGCTTCGTGCTTTTCATTGTTTTGGACTTGGGTTTTTGTTTGGTTTTGTTTTTGTGTTTTGTTGAGGTTTTTTTGCAACATGGCTAATATGGAAATATATTTTGCATGTATGTGGTAATTGATATCATGTTGCTTGCCTTCTAAATGGGTAGGGAAGGAGTGAGAGTGAGAGAATTTGGCACTCAAAAGTTTTTTAAAGTAAATGTTAAAAATTAATTAATTTTTTTTTAAAGTGAGGCCCAGGACAGGTTAAGGGACCTGTTCAAGCTCCACCTCTAAGAACAATGTCCTTTCCACTGCACTATCTTGCCTCCCTAATGTGCTGCAACTCTCCATTGCCCTTTGGGTGACCATCAACTTTAATTCTTTGGGGACTGTAGAGTTCCATCTGTTGTTGAGGGTCTGGATCCGTGATTTCTATGGCAATAGGGAACCACTCCCTCTGCAAAGGTGGATCAGTACCTGCTCTGTAACTTACAGTCTTAGGTGCCCATCCCTACCTTGGTTCTAAGGGAGGGGCTTGGTTTCATTAAAAGAACTGAAGTTCTTTCTTATTTGAGATAAAACTGGCCTCCCAGTACCATCTATCCCCTGATCTTAGTCCTTACTCTCTGATCAAGTCTAATCCTCTTTCATATAATAGCCCTTCACATATTTGGACATAGCTAGTATGTCTCAGCACAGTGCTCAAACATCCATCACATCTAGCTATTGATAAATAGACATGACCAAACCCTCCAAAAGTTGAGCAACCAAGATATATGTGTTCTGAGAAACTAACCTTGGCTTAGGGCGCTGAAGCAACCAGTGAAAACATTGGCTGCTGATTTCAGACCGCAGGGACATGCCAAAAGTCCCCTGAGCTCCTGAAAGAAGCCCTCTCCCTTGAAGGAGCTTGCTTCTGTTGAGGTTGGAGATGACCCAGTGGATATGACAAAGACCACATCAACCTCAAGTTGTAGTTGACTGATGGAAGTCCATAAGCAGTCGTCACTGTCCAAAAATCCTAGACAATCCAGAGAGGCAGCATAAAAAGAGTGTTGGATTTAGAGTACTAAACTTGAATTCATGGGACCAGAATTGAAATTTTGCTCTACCATTTACTTCCTTTATCACTTTGGGCAAGTCACTTAACTTCTCTGGTCCTCAGTTTCCTTATCTGTAAAATGAGAGGGTTGGAGTAGACGACCTTGCAACTCTAGCTCTATTATGTTATAATCCCCCAACTGCCCAATGAATAAATATAAAGGATTCTTAATGCTGCTAGTAGTCAGGGCAACCAATTGTAGCTGTTTCCATAGCGCTTAGCTTGTTTCCTGAAAGGTCCTGAAGGCTTTAAGAAACTAGCTCTTTTGCAGCCTGGCTCTACTCTTTCTACAATGTGGCTTCACATCCTAAAGTTCCAGAGCCCCAAGCATTTCAGGAGACAGTGTGGTACAATGGGAAGAGCTCTGAATTTGGAGTTGCAGGACCTAGGTTTGAATCTTAGCTCTACTTCTTACTACTGGCAGGATCATGGGGCAGTCCTTTAACCAATCTCAGTCTCATCCTCCTTATCTGTAAGAAGAGAAGATTGGACTAGATATCCTTTAAGATCTTACCCAGGTAGATCTATGAGTAATATGGGCTATGACAGGGTTGGCCAGTGCTGGCAAGCAGCTCTTGGTTGGATGTTTATTTTGTTGGGGTATGAGATAAAATCAAGTGGTCACCTCCAGTGGGTTTATGAGAGACGAAGATAAGCTATGCTAGGGATTAGGGGCAATTAACAGGCCAGAAGGAAGGGAATATGCTTGTGCTGCAGTTTGGAGAGGGAAGGACATAGTTCAGAGTATTATCTGAAGGGTAAAGAAATACTGCTGGGGTCAAAGGCATAACCAGTTCAAAAAGCAAGGCAGTCATGTAGAAGAGCAAGGCGGAAGCAGGGAAAGGGTGGAGTATAGGGGAATGCCCCAAACTGGGAGCTGTGCCCAAAGATGGAGGATGGGTGCAGGTTCTAAACTGAGGAGGTGAGGCGAGGGTACTGAGGAGAGGGAAAGGTCAGAAGCTGGAAGATGAGGCTATTCTATGGCATGAGGTACATTAAAGGTCCAAAGGGAAGGATCACAAAGCAATGTCACATGGAAAATCAATCAGGGCAGCCTCCTTTTATGGTAGTGGGACTATGCTAGCCGCACACCCCCCTTTCACTTACCTGGGTCCCTGTGCCTCCCACTCCCTAGCCCCCAACCCAAGGCAACAGAGCAAAGAGAGCCCCAGAAGGGAAGAAGTGCAAGGGACCCCTAACCAGCTTCCCCAGATTTATTCATTCTCTGGCCCTCCTGGACTCACTGGATTCCAGGCCACTCTTCCCCCTACCACAAAGTATCTACCTATAAGGGGAAAAAAAAACAAACCAACTGCTGTTCCCTGTCTGACTAATCCATTGCTCAGCTCCAGCTCATCATAGATCCAGATAAACCAGACAAGATTTTCTTCTTCCCTCCCAGTCCTTCCAGGCCCAAAAGAGTGACTCCTGCTCTTAAGAGATAATGAAGAGCATTTCTGTCAGGAGGAACTGTTCCTTCGGTTTTTAAATGAACCTTTGCATTTATGTTTCCTTCCTGATCCTCTCTAACTTCCATTCAACACCCTTCCATTAGTGATTCATATGTTGTTCTGTGATGACATTTACAAAAAATAATGTATCCCTTATTGGGATAAATCAGTCAGAGAACAGCTCATATTTAGTTGTCATAACAAGTAAGAGAAACTTTTTTGCAGCAACATATCTTTCTCTGACATCTAGATCCTTAGAATAAACAAGGTATATGGAGTTTACCTCCAGAGGCAAGATTATTAGGGATTTTCTTCCTCATATTTATGCAAACTTTCTGGTCTAGATCAAATTCCTGAAATTGATCATAAGAATATATATAGTCTTCCAGTGACATTTTCCATGGCTTCATGGACATATGAGCTAAAATGGGGTCATTTCCAAATGTTATTCTGATCCTAGCATTGGGTCTTCTACAGGCTGTGGAAGGGTCAATGATACAGCTGAACAACAATGGGATGTGATAGCATTGTGATGGCAATTAATCCCAGTATGCCCAAGGATGAAAAACTCATTCAAAAAGCAAAGGTAAGGGAGAAAAGTTGTTAACCATGTATTTCTACGTCAGTAGGCTTTTTCTACTCATGCTATCAACACAAAGACAAAACACAAGCTTTATATCCATTCTTCCCTCCCCCGTACATTGATTGTACTTATGTTTTACACAGTGTTCTCTGAAATGCCAGTTGGAGGGAGTTATTCATCTGTTTGGTAAATGTGTGTCTTCATTGCAGGTCTTCACAGTTGTAATCATTCTCCACATCTGTGAACTTGTGAACAGCGTACCTATAAACATAATTTTCTCAGTCTACTGTACTGAGGAAGAAGAGAGAGTAGGGAAGTAGCAGGGAGGGACTTCAGTCTACCTTTCCAGACATTTCATAGACTTCACAGAGACATCTAGGTGGTACGATAGATAGAGAGCTTTGGCCTGGAGTCCAGAAGACCTGAATTCAAATCTAGCCTCAGAAACTTATTCAACAATGTGACCCTGAGTAAGTCACTTAACTGCTGCCTGCCTCAGTTTCTTCATCTGTAAAATAGGGACAATAAGAACACCTACTACCTACAATTATTGTAAGGATCAAATGAGATAATAATTGTAAAACACTTAGCTCAGTGCCTGGCTCATACTAAGTGCTATATAAATAGTAAACATTATTATGTTAGCTATTACCTCACAGGGCTGTTGTGAGGATCAAATGAGATAATACTTGTTTAAAAAAAAAAGGACTTAACTCAGCACCTGGCACATAGTAGGAGCTGTATAAATGTTTATTCCTTTCCATCTCACCTCTTCAAGAATTCCGCATCTCAGTCAACCTGGCTTACTTGGCAGTTCCTTTAACTTGGTGTTTTATTTCCCATTTCCATATCTTTGTATGGTCTGTGCCCCATGTCTGGAATGCACTCTTTCCATACCTTCGACTCTAAGAATCTCAAGTTTCTGCAAGGTTCAGTTCAGGTGCCACCTCCTAAAGGAAGTCTTTCTTGACCACCAACCAACTTCTTCCTCCTCCTTGTTAATACACTCTCACATTAGCTTGTATTTACTTACTGATCTGTGCTTGAGGTGGATGAAAGTTCCTTAAGGAAAGGGACCATTTCATCTTTTGTCTCTGTAGTGCCCAGTGCCTTACACAAAGTATGAATGTAAAAAACGGTTGTGGTTTTGAATTTGATCAGAAGAGATAGCTCCAAAGGCTGTGCTTTGGACACATCATTTTCACCTCTCTCTGACTGCATATTTTCATCTGTCAAATAAGGAAGTTGGACCAGATGACCTGGAAAGGACCAGAAAGTCCTTCCCTGCTCTAACATCCCTGAATCTATCAACAGATACATTAGAAAGCTGAATGAATCCATCCAAGTTTGGATTTTTCCCTCAATATTCAATTTCTTCAGTATTAATTTAAAAGTCCTTCAATTTTGTCCTCATTAGTCTACCAGGGAGATAATCTGTGCATAGATGATGAAGACTGGAACATTCTATCAACAAACATTTATTAAGTACTTCACATGTGCTACACAGATTAAGCATCTTTTCCTTATGTTCCTACTACCTCCCATTACTCTGAATAATTAGGATTTCCACCACAAAACGTTAACTACAATAGTGTAAATGAAAGGACAACAAATTAAAATGTTAGGCTGGGAAATTATAATTGACCAAGCTTAGCCTCAAAAAAGAGGTAGGAGACTATCCCTGACGTAGCTGATATTTTGGTTGGCTTTGCTGAATTGTCTTTTTTTCTTTTTTAAAAATTCTTTGTTTTAGGAGATGACTCCTCAGGAGGAAAAAGGAGAAGAGATAAATTAGGAAATTCAGATGATGTAAAAATGATTAATACTGGTCAACCCTTTACAAAATTAGGCTCTTCACTTGGAAAGCCTGAAACTTTAATTTTCAGTTATTAGATCAAGTACAAGGATGGTTGCTTTTTTAGATCATAACCTAAGCCTTCTCATTGGTCAGGTTGATTTTTTTTTTGGGGGGGGGCTCCATTCTTTGCCTGAATATTTAGGAGTATGTCTGTTACGGATATGGTTTCTGGCGCACATTTTCACTCCCTGTTCCCATTTTGTTGTGAAATCATGACTCCGTGCATCTTTTTAATCTGTCAGGAAATGGTAACGGACGCTTCTACTTTCTTTCCTCTTCCACACTACAAGTAAAAGAGCTTATTTCAGGAATGTGAGCATTCTAATTCCCATGACACAGACCTCTAAACCTGAGTATTTAACTCCCAAACTGGAGTCCTATGAGCAGGTAAGATTTGTGAGCAGCGCTCACAAATTCAGCCACTCCTTCCTGAAAGGTGGTGGATTTTTTAATTTTTGCATTTTTTCCAGTGATGTGATGTACCTTGTTTTAGAAACTACATTACAGGGGCAGCTAGGTGGTGCAGTGGATAAAGCTCCAGCCTTGAGTCAGGAGGACCTGAGTTCCAATCCAGCCTCAGACACTAGATACCTACTAGTTGTGTGACCCTGGGCAAGTCACTTAACCCCAATTGTTTCACCAAAAACCAAAAAATAACCCTACATAGAAGCTACATTCCACATGCAATGTTATCACTTGTTTGTTTTTATTCTCTATTAAATGTCTTTTCCCCCCTTAACTTCTTAGGCAGATGTCATAGTTGCTGATTCTTACTTGAAATATGGAAATGATCCCTATACACTACAATATGGACAGTGTCAAGGAAAAGGATGATATATACATCTCACTCCTAACTTCTTGCTAGACGATAATGGGCATATCTATGGACCCCGGGGTACAGAATAGGTTTGATTTTTATTTTTGAATTTTGGTCTAAAACTGAATGTATTATTGTGATTATTGGTGTTATTAAAGATTTTTAAATGGAAAAAATGTACACAACACTGATTGTTTGGAAACCTGTGGTAGCAGAGCTTAGCCCAGTTAGATTTCTTTTTTTTTTTCTTTTTTAATTTTTTTTTCATACGCTTTTGAGTTGAAAATTTTTCTCCCTTTTTCTCCCCCCCCATCCTCCCCAAGACGGTGCACAGTCTGACATAGGCTTTACATTTACATTCCCATTAAACATATTTTCACATTAGTGAAGTTGTAAGTAAAAATTAAAACCAATAGGAGGAACCATCAGAAAGATGAAACAAAACTCAACAGAAGGTAAAAATAAGTGAGAAATGATTCGACTTCCATAGTTCTTTCTTTGGATGTGGACAGCATTTTCCTTCCCAAGGCCTCTGGGGATGTCTTAGATCCTCGTAATGCTGAGAAGGGTTCAGTTTAACATTCTTAGTCGTCGCATAACGTGGCTGCTATTGTGTACAAAGTCCTCTTGGTTCTGCTCACTTCACTCAGCATCAGACCATATAAGTCTTCCCAGGTTTTTCTGAAGTCAGCCTGTTCATCATTTCTTATAGCACAATAGTATTCCATTACATTCATATACCACAACTTGCTCAGCCATTCCCCAATTGATGGGCATTCTCTCAATTTCCAATTCTTTGCCACCACAAAAAGAGCTGCTATGTATATTTTTGTACATGTGGGTCCTTTTCCCATTTGTTTGATCTCTTTGGGATATAGCCCTAGAAGTGCTATTGCTGGATCAAAGGGTATGCACATTTTTGTATCCCTTTGGGCATAGTTCCAAATTGTTCTCCAAAATGGTTGGAGCATTTCACAACTCCACCAACAATGTATTAGCGTTCCAATTTTCCCACATCCTCTCCAACATTTATCATTTTCCTGTTTTGTCATGTTGGCCAATCTGATAGGTGTGATGTGGTACCTCAGAGTTGTTTTGATTTGCATTTCTCTAATCAATAACGATTTAGAGCATTTTTTCATATGACTATAGATGGCTTTAATTTCTTCATCTGAGAACTGTCTGTTCATATCCTTTGACCATTTATCAATTGGGGAATGGCTTGTGTTCTTATAAATTTGTCTTAATTCTCTATATATTTTAGAAATGAGGCCTTTATCAGAAAGACTGGTTGTAAAAATTCTTTCCCAATTTTCTACCTTCCTTCTAATCTTAGTTGCATTGGCTTTGTTTGTGCAAAAACTTTTCAATTTAATGTAATATTATTTCATTGTCTATGGTGCCTTTTAGCAGGATGTAGTTTCCTTCCTTATCTCTTTTGATTAGATCTATTTTTGCTTTTGCTTTATCAGAGATCAGGATTGCTACCCCTGCTTTTTTTACTTCAGCTGACACATAATATATTCTGCTCCAGCCTTTTACCTTTACCCTGTATGTGTCACTCTTTTTCAAATGTGTTTCCTGTAAACAACATATTGTAGGATTATGGTTTTTAATCCATTCTGCAATCCGTTTCCATTTTATGGGAGAGTTCATCCCATTCACATTCACAGTTATGATTACTATCTGTGTCTTTTTCTCCATCCTTTTTTCCCCCTATTTATGCTTTTCTTTCTCCTTTTTCCTTTCTCCCTTCACTAGTGTTTTGCTTTTGACCACCGCCTCCTTCAGTCCCTTCCCCCTTTTATTATCCCTTTCCCTTTTCTTCCCCTTTAGTCTTACTGCTGCTTCCCTCCCTTCTTTCCCCCCTCCCTTTTCTTTCCCCTTTTCCCTCCTACTGCTATAGGGCAAGTTAGATTTCTATACCTAACTGATTATATTATGCCCTTCTTGAGCCTAATCTGATGAGAGTAAGGTTCAAACAATGCTCCCCCCCTTCTTTCCCTCTGCTGTAATAGGATTTTGTGTCTTTTCCTGTAATGTAATTTACCCTTGTCTGCCTCCTCCTTTCTCAGTACTTTTCTAAGATTAGATTGATCCACTTATTTGGATCCATTTAACCCACTTGATTAGATTTTTTTTTATCATTACATCAAAGTCAACTAATATCCACCCTCTTTATGTATACTCCTTTAACAAGGTGTAATAACAATACAGTTCTCAAGGGTTGCAAGTCTCATATTCCCTTGTAGGGGTTTAAACATCCCCCCCCTTATTAACAACATATTGTATCCTTCTGTCCCATTTACCTTTTTAAGTCCTTCTTGAGTCCTGTACTTGAAGATCAAATTTTTTGTTGAGCTCTGGTCTTTTTATCAGGAAAGTTTGGAAGTCTCCTATTTCGTTGAATATCCACCTCCTCCCTTGAAAAATGATGCTCATTTTTGCTGGGTAATTGATCCTTGGCTGCATTCCAAGCTCCTTTGCCTTATGGAATATCATGTTCCATGCCCTGCGGTCTTTTAATGTAGAAGCTGCAAGGTCCTGTGTAATCCTGACTGTGGTTCCATGATATTTAAATTCTTTCTTTCTGGCTGCTTGCAGCACCTTCTCTTTCATCTGGTAATTTTGGAATTTTGCTATTATATTTCTTGGCATTGTCAATTTGGGATCTCTTTCAGGTGGTGATCGGTGGATTCTTTCTATGGTTATTTTCCCTTCTGGTTCTAGGACTTCTGGGCAGTTTTCCTTTATGATTTCCTGAAAGATACTGTCCAGGCTCTTTTTTTCATCATGATTTTCAGGTAGTCCAATAATTTTTAAATTGTCTCTCCTGAGTGATTTTCCAGGTCGGTTGTTTTACTGATGAGGTATTTTACATTTTCATTATTTTTTCATTTTTTTGTTTCTGTTTGACTGATTCTTGCTCTCTCATAGAGACATTAGTTTCCATTTGTCCAATTCTAGTTTTTAACAGATTGTTTTCTTCTGTTAGTTTTTGTACTTCCTTCTTCAACTGGCCAATTGTGTTTTTTAGGGACTTGTTTCCTTCAGCATACTCTTCTGTTAGATTTTGTACTTCCTTCTTCAACTGGCCAATTGTGTTTTTTAGGGACTTGTTTTCTTCAGTGTACTCTTCTGTTAGTTTTTGTCCTTCCTTCTTCAATTGGCCAATTGTGTTTTTTAGGGACTTGTTTTCTTCAGTGTATTTTTTTTCCAACTGGCCAATTGTATTTTTGAAGGACTCTTCTGCCTCTCTCATTTGACTATTAAAATCCTTCTTGAGCTCTTCTAAGAAGGCTTTTTGGGCTTCAGACCAGTTCATATTCCCTTTTGTTGTTGCAGATGTGGGTTTGTTGACAATGTTGTCCTCTTCAGAATTTCTGTCTTGATCTTCACTCTTCTCATAATATGAATCTATGGTATGTTTCTTTTTACTCATGGTGTTTCTTATTCCCTGGCCTTTAAAGAGATTGAGCTCTCCTGCTGGGGAACAGAGGGTACTGACCCAAGCTTCTCGTGTTGGGAGCCTAGGTCTTGGTCACTGGCTTTGTGTGCTGGGGCCTCTTATGTTGGCAATTAGAGGCTGTAGGTTTCTGGCAGCTTACCTTGTGTTGGGCTGGAATCAGCAAGGCTGGAACTTTCAGGCAATTCTAGGTTGCCTGCTTTTCCTTTCCTTTAGCTTTCTTCCACTCCTTTTAGATGGCTGCTGCAGGATGTTTATCTGCCTGGGGCCCCCTGCAGTGTTGTCTCCCTCATTTCTGCTAATGCACTGGGAGATTCCTTTGCAGTGGATTGCTGAGACTCCTGGTAGTTTTCTGAGCTGGTTTCCACCGTTCCCACCGCCCTCACTGAGGCACTCGGAGGTCTAGGTGTTGGTGTTTGCCTGCTCTACCACCTGGGCTTCAGGATCTCTTCACAATTGGGGGCGTCAGGGCTCCTACAGCTCACTTGGTGTTGGGTTGGAATCAGCAAGGTTGGGGCTTTAGGAAGCCTTTAGGTTGTTTTCTTCACCTCCTTTCAGATGAATGCTGCAGGGTACTTATCTGCCTCGGGCCCCTTTTTTTTGCTGAGGCACTGGAATATGGGTTTGCTGGGCTACTGCACTGCTACTCCTTGTCTTTCTTCTAGTTCAGGTGTTCCAGGGTTTGTTTGTTTTTTTTTTTTCTGGGGTGATATTTTCTGGGTTTTCAGAGGTTGATACAGGAGAGTGAGAGTGACTACCTTTTCACTCCGCCATCTTGGCTCCCAGAAGCGGAAGTCCCAGTTAGATTTCTTGAGTAACAATTTTCTTAGAATTTAGAACAAAATGAGTTATGTATTTGTACATCAGACATGGATTTGAAGTGTTTTTCACGTATTTGTGTGTTCATATACATATATAGTACTAATGTATTCATATATAATATTTTAATATTGGTATGCTATATAAATATTTTATATATTATATAGAATTATAGATATATATCATATATAATTATATATATCATCTATATTGTTCAATCGTTCAGTCACATCTGACTCTTCATGACCTCTTATGGGGTTTTCTTTTCAAATATGCTGGAGTGGTTTGCCATTTCCTTCTCCAGTAGATTAAGGCAATCAGAGTTTAAGGGACTTGCCCAGGGTCACACAGCTAGTAAGTGTCTGAATCTGGTTTGAATGCAGGTCTTCCTGACTTCAGGCCTTCCTGACTTCAGACCGGCACTCTATCCACTGAGCCATGTAGCAGCCTATATACAATTATTATATATCATATAGAATTATAGCTATATTTTCTATCTTACTATATTTAATTAATTAATTAATTAATATAAGAAAATTATATATATGAGTTTGCTCTCAGGGAAGAGGAAGAAACAAATTGGAAAATGTAAGTGATGCAAAAAAATTAAAAACTGGCTAACCTTAAAAATCAGGAAATGTGTATATAGGTATGTGTGTGTATATATATATGCATATATATATATATATATGCATATATATATATATATACACATATATACATACATATGTGAAAGAGAGAGAAATAAAAAGAGAGACAGATAGATATAGTACTAATAAAATGACAGTTTCTATCGTCCTTCTTATCTTCCTCTCTGCCTACTCTTTCCCCAAACCCTACCCCCAACAAATGGTCCAGGGAAGAGAACATCGGCATTAGGGTCAGAGGATCTGGGTTCAAATCCCACCTTCTACATTTATTACCTGTGTGATCTGAGGCAAGTCACAGCCTCCCCAGGCTTCAGGTTCCTCATCCGTGAAATAGAGGGCCTCTGAGAATCCTGGCGGCCTCAGCCGTGGGTACCATTTGGATTCAGACATCCCCAGTACGGTCAATGAAGATGGCAGCATTGTTGCAAGTTGTGTCTCTGAAGGGAATTCAGGAGACTCTGGAGGAAGCAGGCAGTCAGTCACACATAGTAGTACTGAACAATTTGCATAATTGGAATTTTTCCAGTCGGCCTCAATCCTTTGTTGCTTACCCAGTAACAAGCTCCTAAGCCTCTAACTTCTTCCACTCTCCCAATTGGATTTAATTAGTCTCCTGGATTTAATCTGGCCTCCACTGTGGGCATCAGCTTGCACCCATTCAGGTGCATGATCTATAATCCCTGCTATTGACTTTGGCTTCTACTTCTGATATCACAACCCCTGGCCCTCGAAAATCACCCCAAGAACCTCTCTTTGTTTCTTCCGTAATTCTGCACCTTCTTCTCTTTAACTAACCTCATGGATTTTGTCAACTATTTCAGCTAAATCTTCTCCCCTTTTCTCCATCACAGCCTAAGATTGGTGGTGGAATCCCCACGTAGTCTCTGCTGGTTCCCTGCCTTCTTCTTGAGTGGAACAGTGAGAACAGTACACCTGTGTAGCAAATGATTTTAAATATGCAAAAAATGTACAACAGCTGTCGTGTTCCATGTTTCTGAGTACTAATGTTCCCTCACAGGCAAAGTGTTTGTCCACAAATGGGCCCATCTCCAGTGGGGAGTGTTTGATGAATACAATTTTGACCAGCCATTCTACATTACCAGTCTGAATACTGTTGAAGTCACAAGGTATTGAACTACTGAACTGGCCGGTTATTAAAACGTTTGCCTCATCCTACCACCTAATTCTATGAGTTGATGAGCTACAGGAAAGACACAAAACTCCTGAGTGAAGAAGGCAGCATGGAGCCAGTGAGACATCCTGATCTCATGGAGAGGGCATTGGACTGGGAATGAAAATACCCAAGATTGAGTCCCAGCCCAGCAGCTTATGAGGGTTGCGCTTTTGCAAATCACAATTAATCTCTACAAGCCTCACTTTCTAATTTGTAAAATGGGGATAACACCCTACCTCAAGGAGTTGTTGTGAGGATCAAATGAATAATGTTTGTTAAGCTCTTTGCAGCCTTAAAACATTTATTTAAATATAAGCTATAATTATTATTTATTTCAAAGCCCAGGCTTTCCTTTTTCAACAGGAGGTGCAGCCTTGATGCAATTAAGGCACTTTTTTCTGGTACATGTAGACACCACCTTGGTTTGAGAGCTGAAAGGAAAGGGGGGACCTTTCAAGAATTGTTGGTGACTGACAGCTTCTGGGAAAGCTTTGTTGCTGGAGAGCAAACCAAAGAAGCAGCCGGCCCTATAGCCTAAGCTCCCAGTGATCTGAAGCTTGTGGCTAGAATTCTGAGACCTGTCTTCCCCTTTTGGAATGTTTTTGAGAACTGGGGTATCTGATGTATTGAAACTATGGCAGTGCAGCTCTGCAGCAAATCCCTTAATCTTAAAAACAAATTGTTTCTCTCAGCAGTGAGTGAGTGGCTTTGTTAGAAATACAAATTTACATTAGCTTCGGCAGGGGATTCATGAATGTACAGGCTGTCTGAACTTCATTGAAAGAGGAAGTCAAATCTTAATCCTGAAGAAAAGACTAGAAAATTTGCTTCCTTCCTGTCTTTGCAGGGGTAGGGGACTATGGATATGGAACATTGTATACAATGTCAGACTTGGTTGATTTTTGGTTAGTTTTGCTGAACTTATTTATTTTTCTTTTTTCAAGTGTCTTTTTTTAGTGTTTATTCCCCTTTGTTTCCCCTCTTTACTTTTAATTCTTTGTTACAAGAGATGGTTTCACTAGATATGAAAGAGAAGAGATATTTTTGGAAATGAATATGATGTAAAAACAAAAGATTTTGATAAAAATTTAAAAACATAAACATTTTCCCTTTCCATCCCCCAGAGAGAGAGAGAGAGAGAGAGAGAGAGAGAGAGAGAGAGAGCGCAAAATACATTTATCCACACTAGTCAGACCTACAACCACCAATACAGTGTTATAGGTAATAGGTATTCAACAAATGTAAAACTACACAGCATGTTTGCTGTTGAGATTCATGGTAAATTTGGGTGAGGAAAAGTGATGAAAGCAGAGCCAAAAGAACACTCTTTGTAGCGAATGCAACTGTGGAGGCAGAGGAAAGAGTGTTGGATCTGAGGCAAAAGGCCTGGGTTCAGACTCTGACTTTGCTACTTACTGCCTACGTGACCTTGGGTAGATAGCTCAGCCTCCTCTTTAGGCACCAGCTTTTCTCATCTCTAAAAAGACAGAGGTTGCATTAGGTGACCTCAATGGTCCCTTTCACCTCTAAATATATTATCCTGTGTAAGTGAAGACTGTAACACCCAAAGGCAAGAAACTCCAGGTCAAACAAAATAGACTATTTTAGTACCAAATGACTAAAGTTAAAGTGTATATCCTTTGGGTTCACATGGGCAAAAGGATGTATGATATGTCAGAATCACTCTAGAAGGCAGTTTTGCTTAAATGGTTTCCCAGAATGTACTTACTGGGAAGTTTAGTAGGAGTATTGTTGGGATATGTCTACTTGGACAAAACAAAACTACTAAATAAAAAATAATGAGGAACATTGTAGTACTTCAGCTAAAATGGAATGTTTGGTGTATAACTTGTTTATTTAAATATGTTTTATTAATATATTTTATTTATTTTTATATTATATATATGTATATATATCTTTTATTATTTTTTTGTTTTGATATTTGTATCTATACTCCACCCCCTTCCCAGAGAGCCGTCCCTTTTAATAAATCATTTTAGAAGATGAAGGAAAAATAGTTCAGCAAAACTAATCAATAGATCAAAAAGTTTGGCGTTATGTTCTGTGTTCCATAGCTAGATTCCTAGGGGCAGCTAGGTGGTATAGCAGATAGAGCACCAGCCCTGAAATCAGGAGGACCTGAGTTCAAAGCCGACCTCAGACCAAACAATTGACACTTACTAGCTGTGGGACCCTGAGCAAGTCACTTAACCCCAATTGCCTAAAAAAACAAACAAACATATCTAGACTCCTACTTCTGCCAAGGAATGGCAGTTTCTTTGGGTCAAGCTCTATCAGTATAATTTCAAAACCTTCATTCTAAATTATTTTGTCATCATTTCTTCTCTTTCTATTGTTGCAGTCATTGTGCATTTTGTTTTCCTAGTTCTGCTTATGTCCCTTTCCATCAGTTCATATAAATTTTTTTGTGCTTTTATGTATTAATCATATTCAGTGTTACTCGCAATACAATGATATGCCATTACATTCCTGGGCCACATGTTGTTTATCTCCTAACCACCCTGTTGTTTCTGCTTCTTTGATGCTTCCACAAAAAGTGCGGCTATAATTTGGTGCATAAAGAACTTTTCTTTTTGTCCTTCATCTCTTCAGGGTACATACCTGGCAGTGGAATCTTTGGGTTAAAGCATATGGATTCTTTTCATTTTCTTTGCATAATTCCAAATTGCTCTCCAGAGTCGCCAGACCAATTCACAGCTCTGCCAACCGTGTATCTGTGTGCCCATCTTTCCACAGCCCTTCCAACTTTGCATCATCTTGTCTTTTATCATTTTTATGATGTGGCGTTTATGTTAATTATCTCAATTTAAAGATTTGGGGATAGTAACTCTTTTTAGTAATTAATTTACCAATTTTTTTGTTTCGATATAATCTATTTTCTTGTAGGTGTTCAAAAGACATTACTGGTGTTAACAGAGTATTGAAATGCAGTAATGAGAGCTGTGCAAAACCAACCAACAGACAGGAATGTATGAAACAAAATGTCAGTTTATATCAGCAAAATCACAGAATGCAAAGGCATCCATAATGTTTATGCAAAGCCTAGATTCTGTAAGTGTCTTAACCATTTCTATACCCATCTCAAGCACTAAGGTTTGGAGTTGCCATAGCAGTGGCCTTAGGAGTTAAGAATAATTCAATTAAGAGCAACTGAAAAACTCTGTCTCTATTTTCTTTTCTGGGTTAGAAATTCCTATCGCAAACTTTCTTCTAGCTCTTTTTTTTTTGTCTCCAAATGTGCTATACTACTTTTCTGAAATAACTCACTCTTATTTTGAAAATGTCATTTCAGCATTAGAACCTCTATAAAAAAGAGCATTTTTAAGGGCTAAGTACTAGAAACTAAGTAGGAGAATACAAAGATCAGCAAAAATTGTCTCTGTCCGCAAGGAACTCACAGTCTGTACAGGCATAGTAGATGGGAGAAATAAGAGGAGAAAAAAGAGAAACAATGAGGAAAGAAGATTTCTATTTGAACAGTGTAGAAAACCTGTGGAGAGATTTCAAGCCCCAAACTTAAGTCATTGATTTAAATTATCGAGTTAACATTCACCAGTTCATGGCCAATGGTCTCCTTGACTATTTGGGGCTAGATCTGTTGTGGGCCGGGATGCTGGGGGAACTGAGAGGCCATAATGTAAGCCCACACGCTGCCATAACATCAACCAGTGCTACTGTGAGCAAGGTGTAAACGGGGGACGATTTAAGTTAACTTTGCCTCCAGGTGGATTGACTTGGAACTCAGTTGTGGCCCTTTAGGTGAAAGGATTATAAAAGTGTTTTAGGACTTTGGGGAAAAGTTCCTAAGGCCCCAGGGAACCTCCTAGCCGACTGCTTTTTTACATTCTTACTGATGATTTGACTTCGTAAACTTTTTAAAGGCTTTAAGAGCTCTTTGGGGAGGATGGGAGGAGGTAGAGGTGCTGTATTAATATATTTTAATCAAATGGATTGTTTGTTTTAACCCTGGGTGTCTGAGTGATCCTTTGTACCAGATAAGGAACTGGAACCAGGAGATTAAGAAAGACACTTCCTAAATAAATGCGAATTGGAATCCATGTGGTGTATCACAAAGAGCTCAGGATTTAGAGTCAGGGACCTGGGTGCAAATTCCACCTTTGTGACCTAACCTCTCCAGTCTTAGTTCCTCATCTGTAAAATAAGGGAGTTGAACCGGCTGAGTGACCCTGGGCAAGTCACTTGACCCCACGCCTCACCAAAAAGCAAAAAAAAAAAAAGAGTTGTACTAGAATAGATAATGTCTACAGTGTCTTCTTGTTCTCAACCTGTAATCATCAGAGCCAGAGAGGAGGTATATATGGAAAGATACTGGAGAGATGAAAGGAACTGACCTGTCCCAGTCTACCTTGGCTCTGTAGACCCTTTTAGAGCTGCCCCAGCCCAAACCAGTATGCCTGACATAGGACTGTCCAAATATACCTGACTCCAAAATCAGCTCATTCCATCACGCTGCTCCTTGTAGAGGCAGAAAGGATTTTTTTAAGTACTCTTATTTATTAAAATGTATCCTCTCCTAGGGTTCAAAAGTAAGGCTAATTTTCTTAATGTCAAACCACTAACATCAAGGGATCAGGATTTCGAGGGATGACGCTTGATAATTTTCTATTATTTCATATGAAAATGTCATGTTTGGAAAAAGTTGTTTACATGCCATGTAAGCATGTACCAGTGTATGCCTTTCACAGTACCATTACCAGAACAAAAAGGCTCCAATAAAGACACACACTTGTTATTTTCTTTAAAAGACTGACACAAGTTATGTATTTACACGAAAAGATCACAACTCAAAGAGACATTCCCATAAATACTTTCAACCTCTTATTTAGGAAATCTGAGTATGACAGAGCCTTTATTTTTTGGTCTGGACCTATAATCTATCTGATCTGTCCTGACACAGATGAAGAACTCCTCTACAATTTATAATTTTAGAGAGCCGCCTGGTGCTGTGAGAAGTTAAGGGAGTTGTCTAGGGTCTTGTAATCCATGTGTGTCAGAGGAAGGCCCTGAACCCAGACTTTGCTGACTTCTTCAGTCCACTAGGCCACACTGCCTCTCAGGTTGGAGCTTTAGAGTCATATCTTTTAACAGGTAAATAATAATGCTGACTAGCATTTATGTAGCACTTTAAGGTTCACAAAGAGCTTTATGAGTATTATTTCATTTGATCTTCATAACAACCCTGAGAGGCAGATGCTATCATTATTATTACCCCATTTTACGGATGCGGCTAGAGAAGGTTCTGACTCATTTAGAGGGTCTGAGGCAGGTTTTGAACTCAGATCTTCCTCACTCCAAGTCCAGAGCTCTATTCACCATGCCAGCTAGGTGCAAATGAAGAAACTGAGGTCCCAATATGGTGAATAAGTTGGCCATGGACACACAGATAGTTAAAGAGGAATCACGATTCTACCCTTGTTATAGTATGAGGCTCTTTGAGACCATGGATTTTAAGAGAACAACTTTGAGGCAAGGTGTGAGCATAGGACAGGAAAATACAACCTGAGTGACTAGACTAAGAGGGCAGACTAGCCAGGCCTTGGATTTCTAGGGAGATAAGAAAACAGGACTGCTGAGGAAGCAGGAATGGGACATCAGCAGGCCGCCCAAATGAAGGGAGTCATGGTCATTAAAAGGCGGCTAACAGAGCAGGTGTTCCATTAAATATCAAAGCTTACAGCTCCATAAAGGAGATAAGAGATAGTATTGGGAGAGAGGATGAGTAGGTTCTGTAGAAGAGATAGAGGTCAAGCGATAAAGTGAGTCATGAGCAGCAGAAAGCCAAGCTGCTCACCTGCCTGGTGAGTTCTCCTCTCACGGAAGGCCTTCGAGCAAAGTCTGGCTGACCCTCATTGGGCCCCTGCCTGGGGAGATTCTTGGTCAGGCGTACAAATGACTCGATGGGCTCCGGGACCCTTCCATCTCAGAGATTCTGTGCCTCTGAGAATACTGGACTGTAAGCCAGGCCCCAGCCTCCATGTACTTATTAGCATCCTTCATACGTTACAACGTCCAGGTAGGCAGATTATGTGCGGTTTGGGCATTCTTGCCCAGCACTGAAAGAAGTGCTCGGCGTATTGATTCTAAGTCACACTGCCTTTTGTCGCAAAACTTAATTTTCCTCACTTCAGTGTGAATGTTGTGTTGAGTAAGGAGCTGACATTTGTAAAGTACGTGGTAGTTTGCAATCATTTCACATGTGTTATTTCATTCTATCCTCACAGTAATCCTGGAAGGCAGACAGTGTTTTTTCTCTTCTGATACTACCTTCTGTCTACTTTGTATAAACCTTGCTGTACCTCCTTATCTATAAGTTGTCTATCCCATTAGAATGGAAGCTTCTTGAGGGCAAAGTTGTTTTTTGTCTTTCTTTGTATCCCCAGTGCTTAGCACAGTGCCTGGCACATAGTGGGCCCTTTATAAATGCTTGTTGACTATTATCTCCTTTTTATAGGTGAGAAAATGAAGGCAGAGAGAGGTTAAGTGATTTGCCCAAAGTCAATCAGTTTCTGTCCATTTCTGAGGTATGAATACTTATTCTGAAATGTTAAGAATCACCTAGCCTATGAGCTGGCTCTAGCAAAGCCCTGCAAATAACTCTCTACAAACAAGATCTAGATGAGATAAATTGATGACCCAGAGTAAGCCATCTAACCTCCTTGAGACTTGGTTTCTTTATCCTCTTTATCTTTATCTCAGTTTCTTTATGTTTATTTTAGGTGAGGGTGTGACTACAGTTGCTGAATCATTTTTCAGTCATATCTGATTCTTTGGGACCCCATTTAGGGTTTTCTTGGCAGAGATACTGGAGCAGTTTGTCATTTCCTTCTTCAGCTCATTTTACAGATGAGGAAACTGAGGCAGACAGGGTTAAATGACTTGCCCAGGGTCACACAGCTAGTAAGCGTCTGTGACCAAATTCAGACTCAGGTCTTCCTGACTCTGGGGCCTGCACTCTATCCACTGCCCTGCCTAGCTGCTTTATGTAGCACTTTAACGTTGGCAAAGAGCTTTACAAGCCTAGGAGGCAGGTGCTACTATTATCCTCATTTTACAGATGAGGAAACTGAGGCACAAAGAAGTTAAATGACTTGCCCAGGGTCACACAGTAAGTATTTGAGACTAGATTTGAACTCAAGTTGTCCAGCATTCTATCCACCTTCGCCATCCAGCTTCCCTGTGACTTGTACTTTGTTCAAAAAGTGGGCACGGAATAAGATTATAAAATAACACTAACGAATCCAAGAAATATTGTAAGTTCAAGATGAGTCATCAGTATAATGTGGAATTCCACTGAGATCTTGAGCTTCATTAAGAACAGCATAGCTTTCAGGAATAGGGAAGTTTCCGTCCCACTGCGGGGGGGGGGGGTGCTTGTCAGACCTCCTCTAGAATTCTGTGCTCAGTGCTGGGCTGCACAGTTTAAGGGTGAGTGTCCAGAGGAGGGTGACCAGGCTGGTGAGGAGCCCGGAGCGCCTGTCCTCTGAGTTTCCGTTGAAGCCAGGGGCATGCTCTGGGACTAACCCACTCGGGGGGGGGGGGAACCTGAGAGTGGAAAAGTCTAACCCATGAGAATGAGGCTTCCTTCTGACTGACCTTTCAGGTAGCTGAATTCTGTACTGCAAAAGCACACAACGCAGAGGCACCCAACCTGCAAAACAAGATGTGTGACCAAAGGAGCACGTGGGAGGTCATCACGGACTCCGAAGATTTCAGGAACACGTCTCTAATGGCAGGAGTGAACTCTCCTCCTCCTCCTACGTTTTCTTTGCTGAAAGCCAAGGAGCACGCAGTCTGCTTAGTACTTGACAAATCTGGAAGTATGGGCGCGGTAAGGAAATCCACTTCAGGTGGGGAAAACTATAAAGTGGCTCACAGCGTGACTTGCGAAATGTTATGCTTGCAGATGGAAATGCAGAGATAAAAAGGTAGAGCAGGCCACTGAGGACCTAAGCCCTAGAGACACACACACGAGAGCCACTGCCTCTTCCTTCTGGGAGCTTACATTCTCATCAGCCAGTCAATGAAGCACCTACGAGATGCCAGGCACTGAGCTAATCACTGGGGATACAAAGGAGGAAAAAAACTCCCTGCCCTCAAGGAGTTCACGGTCTAATGGGGGGAGACAACCTGCAGATAGCTATGTACATATGAGCTATGTACAAGATAAATTGGAAATAATCAGTAGAGGAAAGGCACTAGAATTAAGGGGGATTAGGAAAGACTTCTTGTAGAAAATGGGATTTAAGCTGCAACTTAAAGGGAATGAGGAAGGGAGAGCATTTCAGGCAAAGGGAAAGCCAGTGAAAATGCCTGGAGCTGGAAAACGGAGCATCTCATATGCTGAGCTTCAGGGAAGACAGTGCTAGGAGGGAGTGGAGGGCGTAAGAAGACTGGAAAGGGAAGGAGGGGATGGTCATGAAGGACTTTGAATGTCAAGCAGAGGATTTTATATTTGATCGTGGAGGTGACCGAGAATCACTGGAGTTTATCCTGTGGGAGCAGGGAATATTTGTTGTTTGGTTGTGTCCAACTCTTCATGACCTGTGAATCATACCGTCCTGGGGGTTTTCTTGGCAAAGGTACCAGCATGGTTTGCCATTTACTTCTCCAGTGGACTAAGACAAACAAGGTTAAGTGACTTGCCCAGGGTCATACATCTATTTCTTAGGTCAAGAGTTCTTGACATTTTTAAATATCATAAGACCTCCTTTGGTGGTCTGGTGAAGTCTATGGATACTTTTTCAAAATACTGATTTTAAATGCATAATGCATAAAATACACATGATTACAAAGACAACAAGTTATATTAAAATCTAATTCTTAATATGTTAAAAGTCCCAAGTTTATGGACCCCCTAAAATCCATCCCAAATTATAGACATGTACACATACATCTATACATATACACCCACATATATAGACATATATAAACACATGTAGACATATACACACATATAGACATATTTATATTTATATTTATATTTATATATGCATGTATATCTATATCTAGATATACAAACACACAGATAGACAGACAGACAGACAGATAGATATAAACATCTCCAATATGTGATAGAGATGGGAATTGAATCAACTGGTCTTCATAACTCTGAGGCTAGTTCTTTTTACCAAGCCATGCTGCCTCTCTACAGCAGTTATGCTTTATAAAAAGACTGGTTTAGAACTCAGGTCTTCCAGACTCCAGGCTTAGCACTCTGTCCACTGAGCCACCTCAATGCCTCCTGACATGGCTAGTCTTGGATTGCAGTGGGGAGAGACGTATGAAAGGGAGACCAACCAGAAGGCTAGTTGCAATAGTACAGACATGAGGTGATATGGGCAGGCACCAGAGTGGTGATGGCATCAGAAGAGAGAAGGGGGTGTATGCCAGAGATGTCATGAAGGTAAAATCAACAGGCCTTGCTCAGTAATAGATAGGATATGAGGAATGAGAGAGAGAATGAGATATTCAAACCTGGGTGACTGGGAGGTTGACAGTACCCTCCACAGTAAAAAGGGAATTCAGAAAAGTGGAGGGCTTGGAAGAAAAGATAATGAGTTCAGTTTTGGACATGTGAACGTAAGATGTTTATGAAACATCCAGTTATAGCTGTCTAATAGGTGGTTGAAGATGTGAGACTGGAGGTTAGGAAGGAGAATAAGTAAATTTGAGAATCACCAGCATAGAGATGAAAATTGAATGCCTGGGAACTGATGAAATCACCAAGTGAGACAGCATAAAGGGGGAAAAAGAAGGTCCAGGACAGATCCCTGGATGTTACCCACAGTCAGAATGACTGGGATGGAAATCCAGCAAAGGGGGCTGAAAAGGAGCCCCTAAATAGGTAGAAGAACCAGGAGAGTACAGTGTCACAAAACCCAAGGGAGAGAAGATGGTGACTCCCATTGCCAAAGCTGCAGGGAGCTCATGAAGGAGGAGGACTGAGAAAGTGTTCTTAGACTTGGCTATTAAGACATTGTCAGCAGCTTTGGGGAGAAGACTTTCAGTTGAATGATGAAATTGGAAGCAGCCAGTAGAGAAAGAGAGAGTGAAGAAAAGTGAAAGCATCAGAATGAGCAGGGAGTCTGTTCTGCTAGAGAAGACATTATGGAGTGAGATGGCTAGCAAGGAGAAGGGCCACCTCATTGCATGAGACAGGGGTGAGGCAGCAGCAGTGGCAGAAGGCATCTACATGATGTGAGATAAGGAGGAGAGAAGACTCTCTTGGTGAATGGCCTCAATCTTTCAATAATAATAAGGATGATAACGATAACAATAATATCTAGCATTTATAGAGCATCTACTACGTGCAGGCACTATGCTACATACATTACAAATATTATCTTATTTGACCCTCACAATAACTCCAGGTTCTATTATTATCCCTATTTTACGGTGGAGGAAACGGAGACAAATAGAAGTCAAATGACTCGACCAAGGGCACACAGCTAGTAAGTGTATGAGGACAAATTTGATCTCAGGTCTTTCTGAATCCCAGCCCAGTACTGTTTGTACTGTGGCAGTACAAAAGCTACCATCTGCTATTTTTAGTGAAACGTGGGGCAAGGTTCTCAGGTGAGAGGGTATAGTATAGGTGGTAGAATTATGGGAGGCTTGAGGAGGGGTGAAAAGGTTTATAAAAGTTGCTATGATGAGTGAATACCAAGTCAATTAAGGAGGGGTCAAAGGATTGCCTGCTTCAGTAAGGGTAGCATCGATGTGTAGTAGATCCAGTCAGCAGCTGCACGTGACCAGGAGTGAAGACGATGGATGATGGGCATAAGCCAGGGCTGAGGCTTGGCAAGGCAAGATTGGCAGCAGAACAAAGAGGCAAAGGACTCAAGAGAAGAGGACAGGGCAGAACCAAACTGGTTCATTAAGGCTCAAGATGGGGAGGAAGGATAGTGCAGCCCAGCGCAGGGGTGATGGCCCAATAGAGGGACACACAGCATTCAGGGCAGTGGTGGTCAGCGAAAGGCACTGGGAGGGTGAGTGAAGCCTTAGGGGAGCAGATTGACATATTCCTACAGCAGCGGCTGTATTGGTTTGATTCTGGCTCCAGAGCTGCAAAGGACAATGAGGGGAGATTGGGAGGCGGAGGAATGACGGCGTACATGAGGATGGGCAAGGTGTAAAGTGAGGCAGGCCGGAACCCCTGTATGTAGTGAAGGATGTGAGGCCTTCACCAATCTAGACAGCCCAGATTCCAGCCTGAAGTTACAGAGCTGAAAGGGTTCAGTCCCACAAGGCATCATCTTTTTTCCTAACTACTAGTGCCTACCTCCCCACGACAGGACCAACCTGATGCGGCTTTATTTCTCCTGCTGCCCCCAGCACCTGATTGGTCCCAGCTTTCCCTATTGCAGCCTCCTACTCCATACCTACCCCAGACAACACGGCATAGTCCTAAGACAAGGCTGTCCCAGGGATCTGACTGATCTAGATTTCCTGATACAGCTTCCTGGTCACCTAAGGGTCTAAAACAGTCTTAGCAAAAAGTCCCTTGGCCTGGATGGACTTCTGAAATCCAGGAGAATCACATTACCCTGCCCTGCTGACCAGCCATGTTTCCGTAGGGAGACTAGGCGAGCTTCATCCAAAGATGCTACTATATCCTTGGTGCATATCCTTGCTGTGTTATGGCAAAGGAAACCTCGTTTGTTAGATGTTCAGGGGCTTGATAGCACCTCCTTTCATCCCAACATCTAGCCTGAATTAAGAGGGTGAGGTATTAGTGCTACACCTGCCCCTGACCGAATTACCTCATTTTTCTTCTGTATAAACTTTGTACGTATTTTTATATGAACATATTGCCTTCCCCAGTCACTAAGTGGTGCAATGAGCTGAGAGTTAGCAAGATCTGAGTTCAAATGCAGCTTCAGACACTTAATAGATGGATAATCTTGGGAAAGTCACTTAAGCTCTGTTTCCTCAATTTCCTCAAGTGTAAAATGGGAATAATAATAGCGCCTCCCTCATTGGATTATGGTGAAGATCAAATGAGATAACATTTGTAAAGTTCTTAGCACAGTGCCTGGAACTTAGTAGGCACTTTGTAAATACTTCTTCCCTTCTTCTCTCAATCTCTCTGCAATGAAATATAAACTCCTTGGGAGCAAAAACTGTTTCATTTTTGTAATGGTACCTATCCTCAGTACCTAGCACAGTACTCAGCACATACTAGGTGCTTAATGAATGCTTACTGATGACACTGTTGTCACTTAAAAAATGCTTGTTAATTAATTGATTTCTAGCTCCAATGATTACAAACTGATAGAAATGGGGCACAAATCTTAAAATGATAAAGGGGAATTTTTAAAAATAAAAATTTTTCATCTATCAGTGGCACCATTTTCAAGTTTGAAAACTCCCACACCTTTGCTCAATCTCCAACACTGCTAAAGTCCAGGAAGTTTTACATATTCTCTCTCTTTTCTTTAACCCAGAATAACCGACTCTCTAATCTGATTGAGGCAGCTGAATTGTACCTAACTCAAATTGTTGAAATGGGATCCTGGGTTGGGATGGTCACATTTGACAGTGGTGCCGAGATCCAAAATTATCTGACACACATAGTCCCTAGAAATGCGATCCAGGAAATCATCGAGAGGCTGCCTAAAGTAGCAAGTGGTGGAACTTCAATCTGCAGGGGACTCCAAGCAGGGTTCCAGGTAAAAAAGACTCAAAAAGGTTTCAGCCAAATATCATTTTCTGTTTGTTGCTATGTGCACTACAATGTGTACCGTCTAATGATCTTTGAGCTGGGGTTGTTTCTTCCTGTGTCTGTCATTTAGAAATACTGGGACTTGGTCAGCATAGGTCATTTGTGAAGAAAGGAATCCTCTCTTTCCCTCCCTGCAAGGTGGAGCATCTCTAAGGAGCGTTCTTGAGATCATAGCTCTAGATGTCTAAGGGAACTCAGAGGCCATCTCATTCAGCCCTCTCATTTTGAAGAAGTGGAAACTGAAATCCAAATGAGATTAAGTGCTTTAGCCTTGATCACCCAGTCCATAAGAATAAGAGGCAAGATTAGAACCCTGGTCTTCCTGACTCCAGGTTCAGCAGTCTATGCACTCACTCAATACAACAGTCTTCTTCTCAAATGGTGAGTTATTCTCCAGATGTCTTTGGGATGTTACAAGTTTCTTTCGTAGGAGTGACTTAGATCAGGAAGAACTAAACAAGTAAATTCATGCTATAGCGGAAAGAACACTGACTTTAGAGTCAGAAGAACTGGGTTTGATCCCACAGGACCATGTATGTGACCATGAACAAGTCACTTAAACCCTCTGGGCCTCATCCATTAAAAAAAAATGATGCTATGTCCACTCTCTCAAAAATTACAAGGAGAACATCTTGCAAACCTTTATGGCAGAGGTATTAAACACACGCACTGCTGCCCATAACACTCCAGAGTGCAACAGAACCAGATGAAAATGCAATTGGGAAATATTGAACAAAAAAAATAAAAATACAATAGTATACAGATAATGTTAATATGTGGTTTTCTTGGCCAATATGCAGCCCTGCAGGGATCCTTATGTGCAGTTTAAGGGTTCTTATTTCTATCTGAGTTTGTTACACTGCTCTGAAGTACCATATGAATGTGAGTTAGTGTTGTTACCATTCCCTGAAGCATAAATGTCTGGGGGACTAAAATGTTGGTTTGAGAGGACATGTGCAAAAGAATAGTTCATAACATTTCCATATAATGAGTCAAGAAGGTTCCCATATATCAAGCCAAGATTATTTCAGTTATCATTGATTGGAGGGAAGATTAATAGACATCTGAACACTCCAAGCAATAACTGTGGGAAACCAAACATACCCTGGTAGATGCCTGTGATATTCTCAAAGAATCCAGGAAAGGAGATTCTACAACTTTAATGACTTCAATTCCATTTTATTGCAGCATGGGCCTTATCAAATCATACTAAAAATGAATAAATGAATGAATAAAAATTTTAGAAAATTTATTTCATGTGCTATCCTAAGCACCAGAAAAGCAAAACCAAAAACCAATGAGAGTCCCTACTTTCAAGGATCTTACAGCTAGATCCCAATTCGTGTGAATAATGAATCCCTGAAGTAGTCACATGTATTTGAATTTATACTATTTGAAGTTATAGTTATATAAAATATAGTAATTGGTTGGAACCAAAGGGTAACTCATTGGTTCCCAATGGAAGCCCAATGAAAATATGCAATGTGGATTCAAATAATATAACCATTTCACAAGATTCATTATTTGTACTAATCAGGACCTAACTCTACATTCTAATATGGAAGGGGAATGGTGGCCAGGGCATGGAACTGTGGGTTTGGAAAGTCAGAGAGATGGTGAGTGGAGCCAAAGAGGATTAAGTTGACATACCATTTCCAGTAGCAGTGGTGGTATTGATGTGATTATAGCTCCAGAATTGGAAAAAAGGGGTGGGGGTGGGAAGGGGGAATGTGAAAGGAGTATTCACAGCAGCAAGGTGGCTGATGAAGAGATGGCTGGAGCAGCTTTATCAAGACCCTGCTATGTGACAGGCACAGTGCTGGGCACTGAGGCCCCAGGAAGGATGTTCCACAGATAAAATGGTTAAATCTTCCAGGGAACTAGCCAGGGAGAAGAGGGGAGGCATGGCTGGAGTCAGCCTGGCCCGAAGTAGTAAACTGTGTGAGACACTCACCAGTCAGGAGGATGGAGCCCAGGGAATGACATTCCAGAGATTACAACTACTTGGGATGCTGATTATATCAATCGATTCAATGAAAGTACAAATATTCAAAAAGCACAGAAAACCAGGGAAAAAAAGCAATGAAGAATATTTCCTATGACAAGTTTAAGGCTTTTCCCTATAACAAGTTAAGAGGTGCATCTGCCTTTTATTATAGGGCTTGCTATCCTTGCAACATGAGATTGGGGCTAGAATGACCCTCAGAGATAATCCCAATCCCAACAATTTACAGGTGAGGAAACTGAGGCCTAGAGGGGTACATAGGTGGCCATCAAAACCAGGTCTTCTGACTTCAAATCTATTACTCTTTCTATTGCATCATGGAAAACTGTGATTTTGCAGCAGGGAATACACATAGCAGAGACAAAGTAACTAATTCATGGAACCACGCACCTTTTGGGCATGGCTTCCCCATCACTGCCCACACTTGCACTTTAAGTCCTACTTCCCCACCACCACCCAAGGCTATTGATTCCTAGACTAGATCCCAAGTACCCCACTAGTTGTCACCCCCACCCCCATCCTGGGATCCAAGCCTTCATCTAGGGCTTTCCCCTCCCAAACTTCAGTGGTGTCCTTGTTTCTTTCATGGCAGTATAGTTGGAGGCTTCAAGAGACAGAGGGCGATTTAAGCATGATAGCTAGGGCAGCTATCAACAGAGCAGCACACCTCCCCCTAATTTTCACAATGCAAATTAGCCTGGAATGACAGGGCAAAAAGCCTCACTGTGGAGAGAGGAGCGAAGGAACAAGTATTTATTAAGTGCCTGCTACGTGCCAGGTGCTGCGCTAAGGGTTTTACCAATATTCTCATTGGGGCAGCTAGGGGGTGCAGTGGATAGAGCACCGGCTCTGAAGACAGGAACACCTGAGTTCAAATCCGGCCTCAGACCAACACTTGACACTTACTAGCTGTGTGACCCTGGGCAAGTCACTTAATCCCAATTGCCTAAAAGCGAAAAAAAAAATAATATCTCATTGGTCCTGGCGCACTGGACTAACCAGGGCAGTGATTTCGTGTAAGCTCAACTTGGTCAGGCTCAGAGTTCCATAATTAATCCCCCATGTTTCACTTTCAGGTAATTACCCAAAGTAACAGAAGTGTTTCTGGTTCTGAAATAGTTTTATTAACAGATGGAGAAGACAATAGAATAAGTGCTTGTTTTGATGAGGTCAAACAAAGCGGAGCCATGATTCACACCATTGCTTTGGGACCAGAGGCTGCCAGGGAGCTAGAGAAGCTGTCGCTTATGACAGGTAGAACACCTTTTTAGAATACTTTTTGTGGTATTTTATTTTTCCTCAATTATATGTAAAAAAAAAATTTTCAACATTTGTTTTATAAAATTGAGTTCCAGATTCTCCCCCTCCCTCCCCACCCCCCTCAGTGACAAGGAAAGGAATATGATATAGGTTAAACAAGTGTAGTCACACAAAACACATTTCCATATTAGTCATGTTATAAAAGGAAACATAGACCAAAATAAAAACCTAAGAAAAATAAAGAAAGTTAAAAAGTACGCTTCGATTCATATTCAGACATCATCAGTTCTTTCCCTGGGGGATGGATAGCATTTTTTATCCTAAGTTCTTCAAAGTTGTCTTGGATCATTATATTGCTGAAAATAGTTGTCATTCACAGCTGATCCTTGTACAATACTGCTGTTACTGTGCACAGTGTTCTCCGGGTTCTACTCATTTCACTTTGCATCAGTTCATGTAAGTCTTTTCAGGTTTTTCTGAGATCTTCTAGCTCATCATTTCTTACAGTACAACAATATTTCATCACAATCATATACCACAACTTGTTCAGCCATTCCCCAATTTCCCATCAATTCCCCAGTTACTTCCACAGTCTCCTGGTTGGATTAGCTGTCTCTCATTTCTTCTTCCTCCAGTTCATCCTTCCTTAGTTTTTTCAATCCACATCAACCTGTCACTTCTTTAACTCACTTTGCACTTACTGCATTATTTGCATTTCATTATGTTATCTTTTCTCTCATTTTTTTCACATGTATTATTCACATCCAACTAGATTGTAAGACCTTTGTGTTGAGGACAGGACAATGGCTTCTATTTCTTCTGTATTAGGGGACAACTGGAGGAATACCTCTGACATATTATAAGAAAGAACTAGGAAGCCACTGACATATTGGGTAGATCTCCTATGGAAAGATAAAAATGAGAATTGTACAACATGAAAAAACATGAAGTAATTTCAGTCTCTATGTCAGCGAAGATCAGTGTCCCCACGAATGTAATTACAGAACCACCAACAAAATCTACTGCATGGTGCCAGGTACTCAATATTGATAAATATTGGTAAATAAGCGACATTGTTTATTTACCAATATTGGTAAATAAACATTTATTAGCTAATTAACTATTGACACTGGGCACTCAGCAATTATTAGCTAATTAACTTTTGGTGCTATGTGCTCAATAAACATGTATTAGCTAATTAATTGATGTAGCAAGAAAAAGTTGATCCACTACTTAAAGGTGTTCTTATTTGCACATGCCTTGACCTAGATTTGGGGGTCACTATGAGGACTGTGTCTGATTGTATCTGACAGTGGTTCACTGAAAGTCTCTGAAGGTTCTGGAAGATTGGTTCATAATTCCTATAGCTTCACACAGCAGAACATGCCCACACTTCATTGGCAGAACTACAAGTTTCTGTGCCACCGCACACTCACTGTGGGAAGCCTTTCTGCCCCACCTCACTTTTGGGACATTCACCCACAGTACCAATGACATCCTTTTAGCTGAATACAAAGGCTTTTCATAATCTTCATCCTCCTTCACGTTTCAGCATTCGGTTCTATCACTAAGGACCCCAACCCTATGTGAGGGCTGAAGAACATCTTTCCATTCTCTGGCCTGCAAAAACCTATTCCTTTTTCTCCCTGGACCTTCCACCTCCCTCATATCCCCATTTGTTTTTCATATTTAAATGTTTTCCTTGGTTTCTGTTTGAAAACTCCTAGGAAACTCACTCATCCTTTACAAATTCACTAGAAAATGTATAAAAACAAACAATTAAACATATCTCTATGAGAAGATCTTAAAGAAAATGAAATTTTCTAAGGCTGCTAGCTGGTATGGCATATAAACTGCTGGACCTACAAGTAGGAAGACATGAGTTCAAATCCAGCCTCAGACATTTACATGTGATGACCCTGGGCAAGTCATTTAACTTCTACTTGTCTCAGTTTCCTCACCTGTAAAATGGGAATAATAATAGTATGTACTTTCCAGGGTTGTTTTAAGGATAAACTGAGACAATACTTGTAAAAGGCTACTTAAAGCCTATATAAATGCTAGTTACTATTATCATCACCATCATCATCGTAATCACTATCATCAGCATTATTATTAACGAATACAATCTCATTTCACGAGGCTATAGAGTTACTCCCAAAGAAATATGATAGACCTCATTGATGCTTTCAGTAGAATTACATCCAGAAGTGGTGACCTCTCCCACAAGGCTATTCAGGCTTGCATTTCAAGAAAATTCTTTGCTTTTTCACAATTTAAACAAATCATTATAAGAAATTTTCTTAATGCATTGACTATAAACAATTTAGGTTTGAGAAAAGACAAATTCTTTGTCAAATGTGTTTGTCACATATTGTCATACTTGGTGTTAAATATACTTTTTAAAAAATTTTCATCTGTGACTTCATTGGTAGAAGGAAAGCCCAACCTTGAAACTCCCTCTGCCAATGCGGACGAACCTCTGCCTCACAACTTATAGCCCTAGAAGAACTGCCTGAAGCCCTGAGGGCGTAAGGACTTGGCCACACCTACCCAAGTGGCATGCGCCAGAGGCAGGACATAAATCCAGGATGTGTTGATGCTGAGTCTGGCTTTTTATCCTCTAGACCATGGCTCCTCCCCCTCCAGTTGTGTGTTATTCAAAGTGTGTGCCTCAGTCCCCTCTCTCAAGGGCAGGCCTCCTACCTCACCCCTCATGGTTCCAGGGCACCCTGTAGAATTGGGGGTACCTCTTCTCTTTCATGGGATCAAGTCCCCATTGGTTGCGTACTTCCTGTATTAGGGGCCTAGTGGCCAGTTCCCCAGTTTCATTTAAGCAGTTAACACAGGATAGCTTTACAAAGGGCCATTGCTTCACAGTGAGATAATAATTGTAAAATGCTTAGCACTGTGCCTGGCACATACTAAGTGCTTCACAGAGGTTTATTATTATTATTATTATTATCATCATTATTATTATACCACCACTTTGGTCTCTTGGTAGAAGGGACTGGGAGAAGATCAGGCTCATAACTTAGTTCAGTTCCTTCATAGCATCTGTCCTACCAAGTTCACACCCAAAGCCAGCATCTGTGCTGGCTTCTGCTGGGCTGGAGTCCCGGACCTTTGTTACTCAAGGTATTGCTGCTAGGCTCGTTGTAATACCCAGCCTGTATTCCTGAATTCTCAGAATCCTGTGATTCTTGCTCCCTTCCCAGACTGGAGACTCGGCTTTCTGTATCTAGAACAGAAAAGATCTAATTAAAAGGCCAAAGACCCAGGCCCACTGGGGAGGCAGATACACTCTGTGGCCAAGAAGAAGGGAGAGAGGTCCCCATAGCTTTTTCCCCTTCAGCATGGCTAAAGGAGTCACCTTACTCCCTCAGACGTGAATGACCCAAAAGCCGACTCAGGCTCTTTTGAAGATGTTGACAATTTCAGCCATAGAGCTGATGGAAAAAGGCTCCTCCCAACCATGTGGTAGGCCAGCCAGAAACTGCCAAATATCCACCCATGTTCCATCCAGGCCTTATAATTCTACTAGAATTATACCAGCTCCTCTACATCCTCCACATCCTCTACATCCTCCACATCCTCTACATCCTCCACATAACATCTTAGCAAGCTTCTAGGCTCTGCCAATGGGCCAGACCTCCATTACAGTAATAACATTCTTCCTGTTCTGCCAGCCTCTTCCAGTGCCACACTGTGGCATGGAGGTGATCCTGGGTTCTCAGGGAACATAGGTCCAGGTAGGTCTTTTGGGCTGCAAAGGCTTTGAGCACAGTGATTGTCTGTGTCTGTTGCCTGAGGGCCAGGTTAGCTAAGTATAGGGAGGGTTAGAACCAGAAGGTTGACTGCAGGGTAATGTAGGTTTTGGTCAGAGCAGCTCACTAAAATGGGCTCAGAGGTGGCAGAAGGGCTATGATCTGTGTCTTTGAAGTATTGGAGCAAGTATATTATTATCAATATTGTTAGTGACAATCATTTTCATTTATTTAACCCTTACAGTTTACAAAGGGCTTTCATAGACATTACCTCCTTGAATCCTAATCTTCATCGCCATTTCTAACTTAGACTCCTCATCAATATTTAGCAGTATCATTTATGCTATAGATTAACAAAAGGCGTTAAAAATAATTACTCTAGGCATAGTACTTTTGAACTCTAAAACTGAATTTTAACAAGTGCTCTGAAATAGCTAAATATTGAAAAATTATTAATGTGGACTTTCCTTTTTTCATTCATTTGTGTAACAGCTTGAAAGCAAAAGTGTAATGCTCAATTTCAAGGAGTGAATAAACGGCACAGTAACCGTGGATAGCACAGTTGGAAATGATACTTTCTTTGTCATCACATGGACAGAGAGTGTTCCCAGAATCTATCTTAAAGACCCCAAAGGAAAGGAATATAGAAATGCAGATTTTTCAATAAATAAGCTAAACAGTAAGGCTGCTCGTCTCTGAATCCCAGATACTGCAGAGGTATGAATTCTAAGACTTCTCTAATTTTCTGAATGTTTCCTTATTTTCCCTAAACTGAAAAACAAAAAACAAAAAGCAGGGGCATAAATGATTAACAGATGAATGAAAAAGTAATTAATCAGTGCTGATCACATGCAAAAGTACTGAGGATTCAAATAGAAAGCCAAATTCTCAGCTGCCAAGGAGCCCCCATGTTCTGTTGGGAAATATGGCACAGAGAGGAGGTTTCAGCTGCAAATCAGATGGAAAGACTGCCCTCCCTGGCCCCCCAATTCTCCCCCCTCCTACCCTCCTACTCCCTCGGGTCCTTAGGGTGCCGCTGCAAAGCAGATGGTCAGGAATCTTCCTTAATGCCATTTCCACTGATAAAACTATATTGGTTTCTGACGCTGAACTATTTGACAATGCCAGGGCCTTTTATGCAGAAAATTCCCTTCCCCAGTGTTCAGTAGCTTTGACCTCAAATTCTGAGTCAATGAATGACAAACTGAAATGTGATCATTTTAAAACCAGATCTTCCTGTAGACAAGTTGGAGACATGTGGTCATACTATACTGCACGAGGGTGATTCAGAGCTCAGTGGATGTGAGGCCCAAATGGTAAATGTCAGACTGGGAAAAAGTTACTGTAGGTGTTTGGCTTTGTGCTGCTTCAATCCTCGATCACTGATACGCTGATTAACGCCTTGATAATGACACTGACGAAGGCCTAGTTTTCCAGTGACACTAACTAAGCACAGAAGGAAGGCTGTCATGTTGGATGACAGAGTTAAAATCCACATGACTCAACAGGCCAGAATGATGGGCCACATGTATTTAAACGTTGGAGCTTCTCATAGCACCCTAAGCTGACCCAGTAACTCACTCAACAAGTTGGATGTTGTGTAGGACTATGTGAACTGTCATATTTTTTCCCCGAGGAGCCCACGGGACAAGTAAATCTCTCTTTAGAAGGTCTGATTCCTGAAATTATTAGAAGGCCTGGATGGAACATGGGTAGATATCTGGCAGTTGTTTCTGGCTGGCCTACCACATGGCTGGGAGGAGCCTTTTTCCATCAGCTCTATGGCTGAAATTGTCAACGTCTTCAAAAAAGCCTGAGTCAGCACTGACCATGGCTTTTGGGTCATTCACATCTGAGGGAGTAAGGTGCAGATCTTTCTGACTCCTAAAGCAGCCCTTTCCATCCACTAGGCCACGCTTCCTCTAAGATGAAAGTTAGGAGAGGGGAATGTCAGATCCTACCCTTGAGTTCACAAAAATCGACCTCACGGGTACAAAATAGAGAAGGCATATTGGCTAACAGCTCACTTGGAAAATCTCTGGGAGCTTTGGTGAAAAGTAAACTGAGTAGGAATCATCGATGTCACGTGGCAGCCTCTGCAAAAGCTGTGTTGAAGAGAGAGATGGTAGTGTCTAGAATATGGGGGACAACAGCTGTGCTTTACGTTGCCTCGGAGTGCAAGAGAGCTTTAGCAGGTGAGAGGCACCAGAGGCAGAGCTGTGGACCTAGAATCAGGAAGACCTGAGTTCAACTCTAGCCTCAGACACTTACTAGCTGTATAGCCCTGGGCAGGTCACTTGAACATTATCTGCCTCAGTTTCCTCACCTGTAAAATTGAGATAATAGCACCTACCTCACAGTTAATAGGGAAAAAAATCATAAGGATAGCTCATGTCTTAATTTCCTTAAATATGGGAAACAGAGTGTCTAACTCCTGCCTAGGCACCCAGCGTCCAATATGGCTACTGAGGAGGATAACACAAAAGACACTAAGAACCCATGGGATCATAGATTTCTGTTTGGAAAGGGCCTCAGAGGTCATCAAGTCCAACACCTTCTTTAAGAATGAGGAAATTAAGGCATAGAGAGGTTAAGTGACTGCCCAGGGTCACACAGTTATCAAATAGGAGAGCCAGGGCTTGAAACCAGGTCTTTTCTGTCTAAATCCAATATTCTACAAGAAGCCTATAAATACAGAAAGAGAATCTCCTCAAAGAGCCCACTGGCTCCCTCAGAAGGGGGCTGACTTTAGGGGTGCTGTCAGGGCAGTGCTCTGTCACCCTGAGGAGTGCCTGTAGTGCCACTCTGGTCTCTATTCCCCCAAGAGGGCAAGATAGTAAAGACAGGGAGAGAGGGACAGGAAGAGGGAGAGGGAGAGGGATAGGGAGCTGGTCTGAAAGCCAGGAAATCCCACCTCTGACACCTTCTGGCAGTATAGTCCTGAGCAAATCACTGAACCTCTTAGAGCCTAAAGCAACTCTGAATTACAGAGAAGGTGCCTACCTACATCGGCAGAGTTTCTTCCAAGCCTGGGAGTTCTCATTGTCAGTGAAATCACATGTCTAGTCCCCAACCCTATCTCAAAGGGTGAGCATACCATGGGGCTTGCTGAAAAGCAAACTCTTTCTCATAGGACCCTAAGCTGACCCAGTAACTCTCTCAACAAGTTGGATGCTGTATAGGACTACGCGAACTGTCATATTCTTTCCCCAAGGAGCCCACAGGAAAAGTAAATCTCTCTTTAGAAGGTCTGATTCCCAAAATCAGGAACTTTTGAACTGGGGTACCCCACAAGGTAACTTTCCAACCAAATGTTGCCCAGGAAGCCTCCCCTTTCTGGCAAGAAGGCTGGGTACCCAGGCCATACTTCCCAGGGAAATAAAGACCCCACTCCATCTCCCAGACAGTAGGCTAGGGTTCAAGAACAGTGTCTTGATCTCCCCTTTTAGGATACATGCAATCCTAAGCAACTCACTATGGTTTTCCCCTGCCAATCTCTGTCTTCTGCTTCTGGGGAGAGGAATGTGGAGATGTAGAAATTTCCTCCTCCCACGCCCCGTATTGTGCTCTAGAAAGGGAAGAGAAAATGGTGAAAAGAGAGTCCTGGAGAGAAGTACAAGAAGGTAAAAAAGGGGCTTTCTTCTGTAAGTCACTGATGAGGAGGTTGGTTTTTTCCAGAATCCTTCAGTTACCTCTCATCAGGATCCTGGGGAACTCCTCAAATCAATCAGGCCATCACTGGCCTATCCCTCCATTACAAGTCATGTAAAAATGATGAATGGTCCTCAGATTGTCAAATGTTTTTAACCAAAAAGCGGGGGGGGGGGGCGGAATGAAGGACAAAAAGTATTCAAACTTTTAAAATAAATGTATGGAATATTTCATTTTGACTTTCAGACTGGAAATTGGATTTACAAACTTCAAAATGAACAAAGCCTTCATACCCTGACACTGACTGTGACCACTCGAGCAAAAAGTCCCACAGTCCTCCCTGTGATTGCAACTGTGCATGTGAACCAAAGCACAGGCCATTTTCCTAGTCCAATGACTGTCTATGCTCAAGTGAGTCAAGGATTTTTGCCTGTTCTTGGAGATAAGGTGACAGCCGTTATAGAAACAGAGCACGGATCACAAGAGACCTTGGCGCTTTGGGACAACGCAGCAGGTAGCAGGAATCCTAGCTAAACTTCTGAAGGACTTTGAAAAGAGATGCTATTTGCCCTGCTTCTTTAATTTGGATTTTCTGTGTAGCTACATGTTAATGTGTAAATCTGTGATATGATGGAAAAAAGACTGAGAATAAGGCAAAGCACTTATTATAAATGTGATTTATCATTAATGCATGTGGACACATGCATATGGCATCATGGTGAGCATCTTATAAACTAAAATATCTCCTTGGAGCAACACTGATGTGGATGAAAACCTGAGAAAATCAGCTATTCAAGCAACCTCACAATGTGAACAAAATGGAAATAGTACGAGAAAAATGCCTGAATTATTGTATATACAAGTGGAGTTATGTGTCTGTGTGTGTGTGTGTGTGAGAGAGAGAGAGAGAGAGAGAGACAGACAGACAGACAGATAGACAAAGACAGAAACAGAGGGGAGAGACAAAGAGAGGAAGAAGTTCTGAGGGTTGTGTCAAGACTGAAATCCTAGATCAATTAATCAGTCAACAATAGATTTTTAGGTGTATCTATGTGCCAAGACACTATGTTAGCTCTAGCCTAATTAGGCAGATTTTAATAACCCTTGGAGGGAGTTCAAAGAGCTAAGAAAACAAAATTTAATAGGGATAAATAAGTAACTGTCTGAGGTAGCTAGGTAGTATAGTAGATAGACTACTGGGCCTAGAGTCAGGAAGGTCTAAAATCAAATCTGTCTCAGACACTAGCTGGGCAAGTCAGTAATTTCAGTCGGCCTCAGTTTCATGAAATGTAAAATAGGGATAACAAAATCACCTTGCATGGATCAAATGAGATAATACTTGTAAAGCTCTTACCACAGTGCATGACACATTGTAGATGCTATATAAATGCTTTAATTATACATACATACATATATGCATGCACACATATACATACACACAATATATATATATGTATATATATATATATATATACACACACACATATATGTATACACAAACATTCTCTGTGTGTATGTGTGTGGGAAGAGAGAGAGATCACTTCACACTTGGTTTCAAAGAATCAACACAGTGAGTTAAAGAGGAGGGAGATGTGGCTAGACAGAAGTTCGTCTGACAGAGACATAGTATGATTAATTCAATTCAACAAACATTTATTAAGTGCTGACCGTGTGCAAGACATTCTGCTAAATGCTGAGGAAACAAGCGAAACCTGAAGAGTTCCTGCCCTCAGAAAGATTGCATTCTACTGGGGAGATGCAATACGTACATAAATAAGTCAGTCAATTTGCATTTATTAAATACTTAACTCTGAGCCAGACATGGTGCTAAGCACCAGGGGATACAAAGAAAGGCAAAAGATAGATAGCCCCTGCCCTCAAGAGTTCACAGGCCAATGAAAGATAAGCTAGGCACAAACAAGATACCTACAGGATAAATGGAAGTTAATCAAGAGAAAGGGAAAGGCTTTGTACAGAAGCATGGGAAACTAGGAAGCAGAGAAGAGTTCCAGGCGTGGGGACGGCCAGTGGAAACTCCGAGTCAGCAGATGGAGTTGTGTGTTGGAGGAACAGCAATTAGGCTGTTGAAATAAGGACGGTGACGGAAACATAGGAAGGAGTACAGGTCTCTGCACGGATCAGGGGAGGCTTCTCGGAAGGGATGGCACCTGGGCTGAGCCTTGAAGGAAAAGAAGGTTTCAAAGCGGGGCGGATGAGAGGAGGGCTTTTTCGGGAATCAAGATTGGCTAGCGCAAATGCATGAAGCCAAGTATCGGCATATCAGGTTCTGCTAATGGCTAGTAGTCCAATTTGGCAGGAACCTAGGCCTGGCCAATGGGAGTAGTATGAAATATTAGAGACTAGCACTTCTGTGATGCCCAGAAGGATAAAGAGCAGTCAGTAATTTGGCTGCCAGCAAGGATCCATCATAAACACGCACACTCTAGAACAAAGGCAAAAGCCTAGGTCTGTCCGGATAACTTGGGACATTGTTAGAGTCTTCTCATTGGTTTCCTTGCCTCCGATCCTTGACCCTTCTAATCCACCCTCCGCACAGTTGCCAAAGAGGTATTCCTAAAATCCAAGTCTGGTCATGCCATTCTCTTGCTCAGTAAGCCCCAGTGGCTCCCTATTACCTATGGGATCACATAAGAGCTCCTCTATCTGGCATTCACAATCTGGCCCTCAACTTTGCTGTCCACCATGACTTTACTGATGGACCACCCAAACCTACCTTCTCACTTACTCCATCCCTCATCTCTGTACCTGTGCACAGGCTGTCCCCACAGTCCTGGAATGCACTCACCTATCACCTCTGATTCTTCTAATCTTTGGTTTCTTTCAAATGCCACTTCCTACAGGAAGTCTTTCTGGACCCCTCTAGCTTCTAGCACCTCCCTCAACCCCCACAAAAATTCTCTCCAATTTATTTTGTATATACTTATAGCATCCCAGAAGTCTTGGTGCAGTTGCAAGTTTTAATAGTTAATTTAATCATTAAATCATTAGAGCCTTTTTAATAGCGATTAAACCATAAAATTGCACTAAGACTTTTAGGACACTGTATTTGTACATACTGGGGCAGCTAAGTGATGCAGTGGATAGAGCCCAGGGCATGTAGTCAGGAAGACTTACCTTCATGAGCTCAAATCCAGCCTCGGACACTTACTAGCTGTGTGACCCTGGGCAAGTCACTTCACCCTGCTTGCCTCAGTTTTCTCATCTGTAAAATGAGTTGGAGAAGGAAATGGCAACCCACCCCAGTATCTGCCAGGAAAACCCCAAATGGGGTCACGAAAAGTCAGACCTGACTGAAACAAGTGAATAGCATATATACATGCCGTATCTTCCCATAAACTCCTTGAGAGCAAGGACTCTCATTTTTGTCTTTGTATCCCCAGTGCCTAACACAGGGAATGGCACATAGGCATTTAATAAATGCTTATTGATTTGGCTAGGGAAGGTAGAAATTGAGCCGGGCCTTGAAAAAACTAAGTCAAGGGAAGAGGGAGGGGAAAGCATTGAGATGGGAGAAATGACATTCATAAAGACTAGGAATTAAGAGGAACTTGTGATGTTCAAGAGACGATAAAGAAAGAATCCAGTCTACAGGGAGATAGTCCCCGTAGGGAATGGTGGAGCAATAGATTGATTGTGCGAGGTGGCTTGTAGGAAAGGGATAGAAAGGATAGGGAAAAGTGTCGACGATGTTCTGTTTTGTTTTTTATCAGAAATGAGTCATAAAAAACAAAAAGAAAGAAAAAAAGAAAGGAGTCATGATGAAAAACTGTTTTTAATGGTGATTGTAGGAAGACTGAGGGAAATAAGAGTAGGTAATAATCCAGGCATGAGGCATTGAGGGCCTTGGCTACAGTTACCCAGTAGAAAGAGAAAGAATGAATATTTAAAAGTAAAAGTCAGCATCATATGCAATGGGGATACACTAGAACCCTTTCCAATAACTGTGGAAGTGAAGCAAGGATACTCACTTTCCCCATTATTATTTGATAGAGTTCTATATATACTAGTAACAGCAATAGTACAAGATATAGAAATTAAGGGCATAATGATAGGCAAAGAGGAGATAAAAACCATCCCGATTTGCTGATATGTTAGTTTACTTGAAATGGCCTAGGGAATCAACAAACATATTAACTGAGACAATAATTTCAGCAAAATTAAAAGCTACAAAATAAATCCTGAAAAAATAAACTGCATTTCTATAAAATAACAAAATCCAAGTTTTCCAGCATCTGAGCCCTCATCATTGAAATGAGTTTGGTAGCATCCCCTAGTGGATTCAATATTTAAGGCCCTATGACAAATATGACTGGAGCTAACTTAACTCTGCTGAGTCCTACTGGAAAACAGAGAGGTCTAAATCAGGGAGACACCTAACTTGCTTGTTTGTAGAATCAGAGACCCAGAGCTGGCAGAGAATTTAAAGATGCTCTAGTCCAGATGTTCTTAACCTGAGGTGGAGGTCCATGAACTAGTTTTTAAAATCTTTTGAGAACTATATTTCATTATAATTGGTTTCCTCCATAATATTTTAGATTTAAAACATTCTTCTAAGAAGGGGTCCATAGGCTTCACCAGACTTCCGCAGGGGTCTATGACACAAGAAAAGTTTAAGGACCCCTTTTCTAGTTCAAGCCTTTCATTTTACAGATGAGAGAACTGAGGTCCAGAGAGGCTTGTGATCTGCTCAAAGGCACACCAAAGCCAGGTCTGATCCTGTTTTCTCCACTTCTAAATCCAGTGCTTTTTCCTTCTTATTCCAGCCATTCTCCAAGTGTGGTCCAGGGACCCCTAAGAATACCCGAAATACTTTCTGGCTATCTGTGAGGTCAAAACTATGTGAGGTCACAACAATACTAAGATGTTTTAATTCCTAATATGGTCATTTTTTGAGATATAATCCACATAAACATAAGCTCTTGGGGTGGGGTCATCATCCTCAATAATGCAAAAGGATCCTGAGAATTCTAGGGGGGAGCTCAAACCTGCTCAAACCTGACTCAACAGAGCCCAGATGTTAAATTTTCATCAGAGCTTGATTTATCATTTTGCTAATTGTCTAGACTTAAGAAAATGATGGAGAAAATGTCAATAATGCTAATGAAACTTCAGAATATATCACGTGTACATTTTTTCCAGAGAGCCAGTTGTTAAATTTATCAGCACACTTCTGCTGCTCAGATCAAAATGTTTGAGATATTTTATACTATGCTGCCTCTAAGAGGTATAGCAATGTCACTACTACTCTATTGCCTTTAAATTCATTTTTTATTGTAGTGACAAGGGGTTATATCTCCTACTCCTTTTCAGACAGCATAGATATAGACAAGGCTGAGAGGGACAAAAAACAAAACAAAATCCAAAAACCAGCTCTCTATCTTCCTTCAAAAACAGCTGTTAAACCCAGCTCTGTCTGAGATCTTTAAGTTAAAACAACAGTAATGCAATCCCCTAAGGGCTCAGTTAATGGATTCATCGACAATAGTTTGTGCGATTTCTGAGGTTAGTCTGACATCTGGTGGGTAATAAAGATACACCAGTCATCCCAGAAAGCTTTTTTCTCAAAATGCACTTTACTTTTAAAAATAATTTTTTTAAACTCCCCAGTATAGATTTTATTTGAAGAAATGACTAGAATTCTCCTTCTTGTACCAACAGATATTTTGAGTATATTGAATATAACCCAGAATCGCCATTTTTGCATGGTAATTAAAGTGACTGGTAGATATTTAGATAGTACAGATAGTATGTGTGTATATATATATATATATATATATATATATATATATATATATATATGTATGTATGTATGTATATTTATATAGAGTAGGTGAAAGGTTTCTGTAACACTACAAGTATTCTTTCCCAGAATTCTGAACTGCAATAACTGTGACAGGCAATAAGCATGAACAAGAACCCCTAGAATGTCTATAATCTGCATGAAGTATAATATAATCAAATTCATAAACAAATAATATATAATATATTCATTATATATAATGATCAAAATCAAATTAAAAAATTTTAAAGATAAAGTTTACTCCTTGTCTCACAAATAACCCGGATGTAAATTATTAACTAAAAATCTAAGCTGTCCCCTACTGAACTGACAGCAGGCCATAGCATATGGTAAGCCTGTTTGCAAGCTAAGCTGAGGGTCTGTTTATAGTAAGGGAAAGGTTCACCCCTCCTCCCCACCTCAGCTGATATAGTCACTGAAGGCCCAGAATGTAGTCACAAAGTATCAGTGAGGTGGTAAGTTGACCACAAAGATGCTCTAGGTCCGATCCCTTTATGAGGTGTGGGAAGCTTCTCTGATTGAGGCTAGAGGACAACGAAGAGATTGGCTGAGGGAGAAATTAGTGTGTCCCTGGGGACTTTCGCTCTAGAGGAATTTCAGATGTTTATAAGAGCTAAGACGGTCAAGGCTTGGGGGTGCTTTATGGAAGAGGTTACTTCAGGAGGAGAGAGAAGGGCTTTTTTTTTTCCTGTCATCTACCAGGGCTTCTTAAACTTTTTTCCCCCTTTTTCTCATTTAGGCAGTGTCGCTGGCCTTCATGTGGCCTGAGGGCATTCACAGCACAAAGTGCACGTGCTTTGTGTTCAGAACCAAGGCTGCAGAGAAGTTTCATGATGCAATACGGGGCAAGTGCTGCCAGGAATACCTCGGGTTCATTATGCACTTGATTTTTAATTAATTTTGGTCGTTGTGCATTCAGAAACCTTTCACTGTTGCCAAATTTTTCACCACCCCACATGGGGCCTCAACCCCAAGAAGCGCTGACTGCCCCTCCTCCCATTGGTCATAGCCTCTAGTGGTGACGTCCAAAGAGAGACGTCCCATCCAGAAGTTCAAAAGTTCATAGATTCAAGAGAGTTTGTGGTACGATTGAGGACCGGAAACAAAGACTACAGATGGGGAAACAGAAAGACAGTCACTTGAGGGAGAAAGCTACTCCAAGAAACAAAATTTCTGAAATCAGAAATTTCTGAAGAGATGCATACATGGGCCCTCAGCAGAGACACTACACCCAGTGGGAGCTGAATGAGGATTCTTCTTGTTGTTCAGTTATTTCAGTCGTGTCTGACTCTCCCTAACCCCATTTGGGGTTTTCTTGGCTCAGATACTGGAGTGGTTTGCCATTTCTTTCTCTAGCACGTTTTGTAGATGAGGAAACTGAGACAAACAGGGTTAAGTGACTTGCCCGGGGTCGCCCAGCTAGAGTCTGAGTCTGATTTGAACTTAGGTCTTCCTGATTCCAGGCCTAGAGAAAAGACTTCCAAGCTCTGAATGACCAAGACTTGTGAGTTAGTCTTTGCCACGTGTGTATCCTACATGTATGCCTCACTGTCACTGTACAACTTTAAGCCCACCCTTCCCATGGGTACTCTATTTATTTGTGAGAGAGTGCACCAAGGTTTATGGGGAAAATGCTTTGTAATAACTATTATTGCTATCCCATTTGACTAAATGCCTTTGCTACGTGCTAAGTTAGTCTACAAGCTGTTTGTTAATGGGAAGCATACAAATGGGGGCTTGAAAATTTGTCCTCAGAATCTGAGGTACGAGCTACCCTCTGAGGACCTAGTCTACTAGTTGGAGTGCCAAGTTGGGGAAGCAGTCCACAGTTGTTATATGTGTATGTGTGTCTATCTGTTTATAACCTTCCTACTACCTTTCTCCTCCATTCTCTTCTATGCACCTAGTCACTCCTCTTTACCTACCTTACTTAGTCTAATGTAATGGAAAAGAGCATTGGACCTGGAGTCACAAGGAACCTGGTCTGAATGCCACTTCTGACATTTACTAGCTGTGAGACGCAGGGCAAATCACTGAGCTTTTTTGTATCTGTTTACTCATCAGAAAAATGGCAATAATAATAGCACCTATTTTAGATAGCTGCTTTAAGGATCAAGTGAGATAATGTATATAACCATCAGTTATTATTATCTCCCTACTCAAAATGAACTATCATTTTGCCATTGAAGCAGATAAAGGATGAAATGAGTCAGAAGATCCAGCCTTTGTTTCCTCAGTCATTTCATCTTTCACCCACCACACCATCCAAGTTTCTCCTCTATCCCTGCTTCTAACACTGTGCCTCAATTCGGCCTCCTAGCCAATGCCTCCTTCATTCATGTTCAGCATTCTGACTTCCCCAGGAAAAATCTTTTCTATGATCTCCACCCAAATCCTCATACTTCTAATATTCCGTCTTCCATTGTCACTCCAACAATTCTCCAACTCTTTTTTAATTCCCTCTTTCCTTTTCCTGTGAATCCTAGAGCCACTAAGGACATTTTCATCTTTAACTTCTTGTGTATCCTTCCCCTGCACCACCTTCTCTCTACCTTCTCATCTTATCTCCTCTTCCTCCCCATCGCTACCCCCATCCCTACCCCCATCCCTCAACCCCCATGCCTGGCTCCAGCACCATTTATTTTAAGGAGGTCAGACTGATTTCCTTTTAAGGCGACATGGAAACTGTCCTGGGAATTTGGGTGGTGAGAGGACTGAAGTCTGAGCCACGGATGTGGCTTCCTTGTCATGTGAGGTGACAAAAATCTAACCTATGGAGAGTTGATCACTGAGGTTTGGCAAAATTCCTACCACTCTGGATATCCTGCTAACCCAGCATTGCTGCTGGAGTGAATGCAAATTCATAGGCAGAGGAGATCAGTGCCTTTCAATTAATAATTGTCTACTTTTTTAATCTCTTAAGTAAATGCATTTTTATTGAATTTTATGGGCACAAGTGTTTGCTTGTATTCTAACCCTGTGCCCAAATCATGGAGCTTGTCTGAGATAAATCTGGTCCATATAATACCCTTTGATAATACGCTAGGGAAGGCATAGCCAAGATGGCTGAGGGAAGTTAGTGACTCACATGAGCTCTCCCCCAAATCCCTCTGAACACCTTTAAAATAATGCCATAAAATAATTCCTGGAGTGGCAGAACCCACATCCAAAGACAACCTAGAACATTGTCAGGAAAGATCTGTTGCATCTGGGTGACAGTGGAGCGCAGTCCAGTGCAGGCCACACTAGCATCACCCCAGGCCCCAGCAAGACAGGAGTAGGCCTTGGGAGCCACTGAGTCTGCAGTGGCAGCAGCTGCTTCTGGAGCTCTCGGTCCATAGATGGCAAGGGGTCAAACAACTGGTCAGAAGGAGATTACAGGGGTCTCTTTGCCAGCACTGAGGCAAAACTGTTGCTTTGCCTATGCTCAGATCTGGGTCAAAGTTCTGAGTGGCAGTCCCAGGGCAAGGAAGAGCACTGGCACACTGGAGCTTGCTGACCACAGTGAAGCAGTTCCAGGGCAGAAAAGAATGCTTGCGGTCACTCACAGACCAGAGCACAGGTTAGAAGAGGAGTAAACACCTCTCCTTGTGTCACACCATGTTGGAAAAACTAAAAATGTATAGGTCCCTAGAAGTACCTCTGAAAACAGCTGCACAAAACCCCTGAAGCTTGGGACAGTGCACCCTCCACCATAGAATCAGAGCCCTGCTTTAAAAAAAAGTTAAAAGTCGAGAAATAGATTGGAAAAATGAACAAACAACAGAAAAAAAACCCTCTGACTATTGAACGTTACTTTGGTGACAAGGAAGATCAAAACATACAAACAGAAGAAGACAATAAAGTGAGAGTTCCTGCATTCAAAGCCTCCAAGAAAACATGAACTGGTCTCAGGGCATGGAAGGGCTCAAAAAAGATTCTGAAAATCAAGTAAGAAAGGTAGAGAAAAATTGGGAAGAGAAATGAGAGTGATGCAAGAAAATCATGAAAAAAGAGTCAACAGCTTGGTAAAGGAGACACAAAAAAAATACTGAAGAAAATAACACCTTAAAAAAGGAGACTAGGCCAAATGGTAAACGAGGTACAAAAACAAAACAAAACAAACAAACAAACAAAACAAAAAAACAACGAGGAGGAAAATGCCTTGAAAAGCAGAATTGGCCAAATGGGAAAAGAGGCACAAAAATTCACTGAAGAAAAAATTCCTTAAAAAGTAGAGTTGGTAAAATGGAAAAAGTCAGTACAAAGCTCATTGAAGAAAATAATTCCTTAAAAATTAGAATTGAGCAAATGGAAGGTAATGACTTTATGATAAATAAAAAAGAAACAATAAAACAAAACCAAAAGAATGAAAAAAAAAACAGAAGACAATGTGAAATATCTCATTGGAAAAATAAATGACCTGGAAAATAGATCCAGAGAGATAACTTAAGAATTATTGGGCCACCTGAAAGCCATGATCAAAAAAATAGCTTAGACATCATCTTTCAAAAAATTATCAAGGAAAACTGCCCTGATATTCTAGAACCAGAGGGTTAGGACTCCACTGATCACCTACTGAAAGAGATCCCAAAATGAAAACTCCCAGGAATATTATAGCCAAACTCCAGTGCTTTCAGTCAAGGAGAAAGTATTGCAAGCAGCCAGAAAGAAACAATTCAAGTATTGTGGATCCACAGTCAATATAACACAAGATTTGGCAGCTTCTACTTTACAGGATCAGAGGGCTTGGACTATGATATCCTGGAAGCCAAAGGAGCTACGATTACAACCAAGAATCACCTGCCTAGCAAAACTGAATATAATCCTTCAGGGAAAAAATGGATATTCAAAAAAATAAAGATTTTCAAATATTCTTGATGAAAAGACCTGAGCTGAATAGAAAATGTGACTTTCAAATATAAGACTCAAGAGAAGCATAAAAAGGTAAACAGGAAAGAAAAATCATAAGGGACTTAATAAGGTTAAAATGTTTACATTTCTACATGGGAAGATAATACTTGTAACTCATAAGAACTTTCTCATTATTAGGACAGTTAGAAGGAGTATATATAGACAGGGAGCACAGGTATGAGTTGAATATGAAGGGATGCTATCTAAAAAAAAATTAAGGGGTGAGAGAGGAATGCACTGGGAGAAAGGGAAAGGAAAGACAGAATGGGACAAATTATTTCACATGAAAGAACCAAGAAAAAGCTTTTGTTGTGAAGGGGAAGGTAGGGGAAATGAGAGGGAGTGAGTGACCCTTACTCTTATCAGAATTGGCTCAAAGAGGGAATAACATTCACACTCAACTGGCTATAGAAATCTATCTTACCCTACATGAAAGTAGGGGGGAAAGGGATAAGAGAAATGGGAGTGGGGACTTAATAAAAGGGGGGCAGATTGGGGGAGGAGGAAGTAGTCAGAACTTTTGAGGAGAGACAGGGTGAAAGGAGAGAAAGAATAGAATAAACAGAGGGGGAAAGAGGATGGAAGGAAATACAGTTAGCAATAGTAACTGCAAAAAAAATTTTGAAGCAAGTTTCTCTTATAAAGGCCTCATTCTCAAACATATAGAGAACTAAGTCAAATATATAAAAATAGGAGCTATTCTCCATTTGATAAATGATCAAAAGATATGAATGGTTTTCCGAAGAAGTAATCAAAGCTATCTATAACCATATGAAGAAATGCTCTAAATCACTATTGATTGGAGAAATGCAAATTAAAACAATTCTGAGGTACTACCTCACACACATCAGATTGGCTAATAGGACAGAAAACGAAAATGACAAATGTTGGAAAGGATGTGGGAAAAATGAGACATTAATGCACTGTTGGTGGAGTTGTGACCTGATTCAATCATTCTGTAGAGCAATTTGGAACTATATCCAAAGGGCTACAAAACCATGCATACCCTTTGACCTAGCAATATTTCTACTACATCTGTATTCAAAAAAAGATAAAAAGACAAAAAGGAAAAAGACTTATATGTACAAAAATATTTAAAGCAACTCTTTTCTGGTGGCAAGAATTGTAAATCAAGGAGATGCCCATCCATTTGGGAATAGCTGAACAAATTGTGGTATGTGATTGTGATGGAATATCATTATACTATAAGAAATGATGAGCAAGATGCTCTCAGAAAAACCTGGAAAGGCTGATAGAAGCTGATGCAAAGTGACACGTACTGTGTACAAAGCAACAGCAATCTTGTAAGATGATCAGCCATGAACGACTTAGCTATTCTCAGCAATACAAAGATCCAAGACAACTCTGAAGGACTTATGATGAAAAATGCTGTCCATGCCCAGAGAAAAAACTGCTGGTATCTGAATACAGATGGAGGCTTTTTTTTTTAACTTTCCTTATTTTTCTTGAGGGTTTTTTTGCTCTATTTTCTTTCACAACATGACTAATATGGTAACAGTTTTGCATGACTACACATGTGTAACCTATATTGAACTGCTTGCCTTCCAATGAGGGGGATGGGGAGGGAGGGAGAGAATTTGGAACTCAAAGTTTTAAAAACGAATGTTAAAAAAATGTTTTTACATGTAATTTGGGAAAAATAAAATACTAAACCAAAAAAACCCTCCAATACCCTCTCCTGGATACTCTTTTCTCTCTGGGTTTTCCTGACACTACTCACTCCTACTTCACCTCTCCCTTGTCTGACCACTTCTCAACCTCCTCAGCAAGGTCACTATCCACATCACGCCCCGTGACTGTGGGTGTTCCCCGAGATTCGCTTTTTCCTCTACACTCTCTCTCATTTACCTCAACAGCTCTCACAGATTTATCTATCGTCTCTATATATCCAGTCCAAATCCTTTGTCTGAGCTTAGCATTTCAAACTACATGTCCCAGAGACATTTAAATTCAATGTCTAAATCAGAACTCATTTTCTTTCTCCCTGAACCCTCCCCTCTTTACAAACGTCCTTATTTCTGGCCAAGGCATCAGCATCCCTCTAGACTCCTGATTCATAACCCCAGCATTATCTTACTGTTAGTAGTATATTATATTATTAGGTATACTCCTCATTCTCCCTCACCTCACATATCCAACCTATTGCCAACTCGTACTGATTCTTCCTGAATTCCAGTTGTCGAAGGATTCTCACGTGGAAGAGAGATCATACTTGTTCTGCTTGGCCCCAGAAGGCACAACCAAGAATGATGGGCAGAAACTGCACGGAGGTCAACTGAGGTTTGATGTTTGAACTCTCACCTTATTGAAGGATTTCAAAGAGCAGGAGGATGATGAGTTATCAAGTGAATTGGAGTGGGGATTTTGGATCTGATGGATTGGAGCACGTGGCCCAGAAAGTTCCCTCCAGCTTGGCAACTCTCTGATCTAATTCACCTGTCCCCGCCTACTTCTTAGAATGGAAGTTCTTTGAGGACAGCTATTATTTTCTGTTTTTGCCCTGGTATCCCCAACACCAAGTACAGTGCTTTGCATTTAATAAATGTCTGTGGAATTGAACCGAACTAGACCCACAGGTCTTCATTTGAATCCTCAGAGCTCAGGACTAATCTCCTGGTACGGCACTGGTTCCCATCCTGGTGTGCTATGATCATAAAACCACAAAAACTTATTTTTTAAGAACAAACATTTTTATTAAACATAATAATGTTATATTAATATAAATTCATGTTGTTCTTCAAAGTAATGTCCTTGGAAAGCTGTCCTCAGTGATACTGCCTGTAGAACAGAGCAATTGTATTATTGGCTAGAGAGGCTTAAATCCTGTACTGAATCTCTTTTGTCTATGTGGCAAATACCTACCGCATGCCTTAAACTTTCAGCCTAGGCCTGTATTTCCAAGGAACTAATTTCCCCTAGCTTCTGCTTCTCCCTGTTTTTTAAATATATTATGTGAGGCCAACAAGGGAAGATTTCATCTTGAGAAGAGAGATACAGCTCAGAGCCACAGAGTTGGCAACACCCTTTCACCCTCTGAGAACCAGGTTCAGTGAAAAATCCAGCTGCTGTGAATTGATCCAACCACTGTGGAACGCATTTTGGAATTATGCAAGAAAGTTCTTCAATCATCCATACTCTTTGACCCAGAGACCCTATAACTAGCTGTATACCCCAAGGAGGTCAAAGATGGAAAGAGTGAATAAACAAAATACTTATAGCAGCATTTTTTTTTTGTAATAGCAAAGGACTGGGAATACAGACGGTACCCATTGATCTGGTGACAGCTAAACAAATTGTGGCTCATGGATGCAATAGAATATTGCTGCACGGTGAGAATCAATGAATATGAAGAATTCAGAAAAACATGGGAAGACCTATGAGCTGATGCCTTCCATCCTCCATCTCCGACTCTGTCTCAGGATCTTTATCTTTCATTTACACAATGACTATAACATTGTACTATAACAATGTAACTGTAATACAGCCTTTGACTGTGTGGATCACAACAAAAGGTGGCAAGTCCTCAAAGAGATGGGAGAACCAGGGCATCTTACTTGTCTCCTGAGGAACCTGTGGACTAAAGAAGCAACAGTTAGAACCAAATATGGAACGAATGGATTTAAGATTGGAAAAGGAGTACAAGTTCATGTATCATCGCCGTATTTATTTAACTTATTTGCAGAATACATCATGTGAAACGCCAGGCTGGATGAATCAAAAGCTGGAATTGAGGTTGCCAGGGGAAATATCAACAATCTCAGATTTGCAGATGATACCACTCTGCTGGCAGAAAGTGAAGAGGAAGTAAGAAGCCTCTTGATGAGGGTGAAAAAGGAAAGTGTAAAAGCTGGCTTGAAGCTTAACATAAAAAATAAAAATTAAAAAAAACAACAACAAGATCTTAGCAACTGGTCCCATCACTTCCCGGCAAACAGAGGGAGAAGAAATGGAAGCAGCGTCAAATTTTATGTTCTTGGGCTCAAAGATCACTGTAGATGGTGACTGGAACCACGAAACTGAAGACATTTGCATCTTGTAAGGAAAACAATGGCAAATCTGGACAGCATACTAACAAGGACTGACATCACCTTGCAGACAAAGATCTGTATAGTCAAAGCTATCATCTTTCCAGTGGCAATGTATGGATGTGAGAGTTAGACTATAAAGAAAGCTGAGTGCCACAGAATGGACACTTTCAAATGGTGGTGCTAGAGATGGCTTTTGAGAGTCCCTTGGACAGCAAGGAGATCAAACCAGTCGATACTTAAAGAAATTAATTCAGGCTGTTCACTGGAAGGTCAAATACTGAAACTTAAATACTTTAGCCACATAATGAGAAAACAGAATTTATTGGAAAAGTCCCTGATATTGGGAAAGATTAAAGGTAAAAGGAGGAGGGGACAGCAAAGGATGAGATGGGTGTATAGTGTCATGGAAACAAAGAATATGGACTTGGACAGACACTGAGAAATAGTGGAGGATAGAAAGGCCTGGCATGTTACGGTCCATAGGGTCACAAAGAGTTGAACCTGGCTGAACAATAGCTACAAAATAATGGAAATGGGAAGGAAAAAATTCAAAAGTGAGTATTTTTTATTTATAATGGTCACATCTGACTCCAAAGAAGATAGATAGATAGATAGATAGATAGGATACATAGATACATAGATACATAGATACATAGATAGATACATAGATGATAGACAGATGTGTACACATACACTCACACATACACACACCCATCTCCCTATTTTCCTTGCAGAGGTTGAGAAACATGGGTATGGAACATTGTATATACTCAGACTCTATTGATGTGTTGATTAGTTTCTGAAGAACGTTCTTTTCCTCTTTTATTTTATTTTTGTTGTTGTTGTCAATCGTTTCAGTCGTGTCTGACTCTCTGTGACCCCATTTGGGGTTTTCGTGGCAAAGATACCAGAGTGGTTTGCCATTTCCTTCTCTAGTTTATTTTATGGATAAGCAACTGAGGCAAACAGGGTTAAGTGACTTGACCAGGGTCACATAGCTAGTAAGCATCTGAGGCCAGACTTGAATTCAGGAAGATGAGTCCTCCTGACTTCAGGCCTGGCACTCTATCCACTGCTTTCATAAGGAATTTTTCTATTGGTAGAGAGGGAAGAAAGCAATATATTGGGAAATGAAGTGTTTGGTGGGGTTTTTTTGTTTGTTTTGTTTTGTTTTTTAAACAAAGAAAGAAAAAACCCAACTATGACAGCACTTTTCCAGCTATCTGCTGAGGAGTATAAGATCCCCTCTGGAACAGAGGATCATGGGCTAGCTCAGCATTAGAACAATGACCTGCATGTTGCCACACACCTTTGATGATCACTGGGGGCCATCGCATACATCAAAGTAGAGGAATGCCCCAGTAAGAGATAATGGAAATGGGTTACTGATTTCTACATGAACCCATGTATCTTTTGATCAACCAATCAACAACATAAGTTCAAGAGTGGGGATTATTTCATTCTTTTAATTTTTTATCTCCAGTGCCTAGTAGAGTGTCTTGCACATAGTAGGTCCTTAATAAATGATTCTTGATTAATTAATTGAATAGGAGAAGCATAATTTCCAGAACGAAGGAGGTGATAGGTCTGCTATGCTCTGTGCTGGCTCGACTGAATATGAAATGTCATGTTTAGGTAATGAGGACTAAGAATAGTGGTAGGATTACCTAAATGTTTCCTATATGCTAGGCATCTACATACCTAATATGTATATGATAGACAGAGAGAGAGAGAGAGAGAGAGAGAGAGAGAGAGAGAGAGAGAGAGAGAGAGAGAGAGAGATCACTCTCCTTTTCAAGAAGCTTCTATGTCTCCCTATTTCCTCTAGATAAAACACAAACTTCTCTGTTTGGTAATGAGAGCCTTTCACCATCTTTCTCCAACTTCTTGCTCCAGACTGACTGAAAATTTCTGTATCTTAGATACTGTATGTTTTAGCCAAGCTGTCCTACATCGTGTTTTATCTCCTACCCCCGTGCCTTTTCAAGGGAATGTGGGTGTCCCGAGTACTTTCCTTCTTTGACTTCTTGGGGTCCATGACTTTGTGCCACAGCTCAGCTCAGAGCCCACCTCCCACACCAGGCATTTCTCCATCCCCTCAACTGGTAGTACTTCCCTGCCACCATATTACCTGGTATTTAGGGGAGGGGTAGAGATTGGACATTTAATTTCATTGATATAAGGAACTCCCAGGTAAGGAAACTCCTTCTACCAATATGGGTTGGCTCCTTCCCCACTACATAGTCTCAGAGAGTTACCCAGAGCACTGAGAAGTTAAGTGACTTGCCCCAGAATCACATGGCCAAGATGAGCCTGAATCTGCACTTGAGTCCAAGTCTTCCTGACTTGGAAGCCAGCATTCTATCCGCTAGACCACACTTGTTTGCCTATATTTGCCTCTTGTTTGCCAATATTCCCTCCTAAATATGGTATGCTGAACTGGACACAGTGAGTGCCCTCGATGTGGTCAGACTAGGGCAGAGCAGAGCAGGACTTCTGCCTCTCTCCCTTGTTCTGGGGGGATTGCACCATCTCATTGCATCTCTGCACCCCAATGACCAATCACATTGTACTCACAGTTCATTCACCCTACCCCAGGTATCTTTCATGTATACCATTGTCACTAACATTATTTTAGAACTGTTTCAAATTGACAAAGCCATGTATAATATATACTTTTATATATTTATATATTTTACTATAAATATATTTTATATATGATATTTGTTTTTGTGTTGTTATTTTAGTCATGTCTAACTCTTCATAACCCTATTTGGGGTTTTCTTGGCAAAGATACATTTCCTTCTCCAGCTCATTTTATCGAGGTGGAAACTGAGGCAAACAGGGTGAAGTGACTTAGCCAGGGTCACACAGCTAGTAAGAGTGTGAGGCTGGATTTGAACTCAGGTTCTCCTAACTCCAGGGCCAGCACCTTATCCACCGTGCCACCTAGCTACTCACACAATATTTGTTTATTATATATAATTATTATATATAATTTCAGTTGATTTTCAAAATTATTTCTCAAGATAGAGATCATTTATGTTAATTATAATATTATAATAATAGCATTTATATAACACTTTAAAGTTTGCAAAGCACTTTACAAATATCTCGTGTGATCATCACAACCCCCCTGGAAGCTTGGTGCTATTATTACCCCCATTTTACAGATAAAGAAATGGAGGCTGACAGAGGTTGAGCGACTTGCCCAAGGTCACACTGCTAATCAGTGACTGGAGCTGATTTTGAATTCAAGTGTTTCTGGCCCAGCCCTCTATCCATTCCACCATCAGCTGCCTCGCTATTATAGTACCAGCATTATTATCCTCATCTCACAAATGGGAAACTGAGGCTCAAAGAGGTAAACCAGCTTTCCTAAACCGAGGTCACAGTTAGCCCATAGAGAACATGGATCTGAATCCAAGCTTCCTCCCTCCTAGTCAGCCCTCTCTATGACCCCACACCCTCTAATTCTCGTCTAGCCATGTCTCTGTGATCCTGTACCTATGTGGTTAGTGGGCTATTTTTTTTAGCATAAATGTTGGACTTTTCACTCTTAGCCCCATATAATTTCATTGTATTTGGTCCAACCCATCATTTCAGTCGGCTGAGATCATGTGGATTCCGATCCATCATCCAGTATGTGAGTGACCCCTCCCCGCTTTGCTCCCTCTGTTGACATCTATGACTTCATACAAACATCTTTGGAACTCTTCTTTTGGAACTGCCTTATGATCCCATGGGGCTCACTGGGACAGCAAATGATGTAGTGGAAAGAGCACTAAAACTGAACTCAGAGGATCTGAGCTTGAATCCTCAATTTGCCACCAATTACCAGTGTGACCCCAGGCAAGTCATTCAGATATAGATAGACAGACAGACAGATAGATAGATAGATAGACAGATAGATAGATAGATAGATAGATAGATAGATAAGACAGACAGACAGGTAGATGGATATAGATATACACACACACACAATATAAATATAAACACACATATGTACATATATACACACGCATACATACCTTTATTTATACTCTCTGGACTTTATGTATAAAAAACAGATGATGCCCTGGACACCCTCTAAGGTTGCTTGGAGCTCTAAATCCATAATCCTATTGTGGGTTCTAGAAGTGATCCCCTGAATCCCTGTAACTCCGCACTGGATAAGTGGAGAAAGTTGTGAATTCAGATCAGCAGAGACACTTCTGGGAGACAGAAGTAGACAAAGGAAAGAAGATGCACATTTTGAATGACTAATGGGAACCCCTGACGCCGCAGGCAATTTGGGAGAGCTAATACCCTAATACAGGGCTTGATTCCTGGTACCTGCACCTCCCGAGACTGCTAAGAGCAGACAGGCTTCTCTGGGGAAACTGTTCTGTCCTTGGCTGAACTGGGAGCTCATCTTGCTTGCAAGCACAGAGCCTCCTTTGTTGTTATCGCTTAGTTGTTTCAATTGTAGCTGACATTCTGTGACCTCATTTGGGGTTTTCCTGACAGAGATACTGGAGTGGTTTGCCATTTCTTTCTCCAGCTCATTTGACAGATGAGGAAACTGAGGCAAACAGAGTGAAGTGCCTAGCCCAGGGTCATGTAGCTAGAAAGTGTCTGAGGCCAGATTTGAACTTAGCAAGATGAGTCTTCCTGACTTCAGGCCCAGTGCTCTATGCACTATGGCGCTCCCTAGCAGCCCACGGAGTCCTCCAATTCTTGTTTGTCTTGTCATCTAAAATAATCTGTATGGCTTCTCTAGTAATTGTTTACATGTTTGCTTTGATGCATACATCAGTAATTATCTTTTGTATAAGTATATGGTGGGAGGAGACACTAAACTGGCCAAGATTAAATTAACTCTTATCGCTAGGTCTAGAACGGGATCGCCTCCTGCCTAGAGTGGCTTTTATCCTGAATCTCCAAAAGAGCGTCAGACTCCTGATGGGTAAGAGTTAGGATCCGAGCCCGAAATCCCCTTGAAGGAACAGGAGCCCAAGGTTTATCTTGCTTCTCCAGTGTCACTCTCAGGTTCCGTCACTTCTCCTTCAGAGTTTCACAGAAGCCAGCAGAGGGCAGCCCCACCTTGTTGGTCATGAGCCAACGGCTTGCTGCTGTGAAAGAAGATGAAGGTCAGAGAGTACACAAGGTCGCAGACACCACTGGCCAGGAAAGCATCTGGGAGAAGGAGCAGGGATCTGGGGGGAAAGGAAGACTACAGAACAAGACTGCCATGTGAGCTGCAGGATCTGGCCGGGGGAGCCGAGTGCCTGGTCCTTACAGCTGGAGAGAGTGAGCAGAACAGGAGAGCAGAAGAGGGGTCACAGAGCAGATCAAAGAAGGCAAGAACGAAGTTACCAAATCCAAGGATAAATGCAGAGCTGTGTGAGAGACTAGACCGTTGCCACCTTGGGACACCGCCATCTTAGGTTCTTCCTAGGACAGTAGCGTGCTGGTCCCAGGACATGACGCTTCCTGGATGATGACAGCTTCTCCCAACTCAAGCAGTGTTTGATGTCCAAATCAGCTGGGGATGTCCAGCTGGGAAGCAATGAGCAGGTAGGCAATGGGTCACCTAACACCCTCTCTTGCATCTGCCACTTTCCACTCCGCCCCGCCCCTCCCAGATAGATATTAAAGATGATGGTGGTTGATTCCAGGCATATTCTCCACCCAATCCTTTAAGAATTGAGAGTGTTTTCTGGAAACTCAACTCCTGCCTACAGTTCAGGCTTTATTTGGGGATTGTCCCCCTGAGTGTTTTCACTTCCCTTCTGTTTGTTTTCCCAGGCACAGGGGTGTAGTTTGCCAGGAAGGATTTAGTGAGCTCTACCAAGAGCAAGATTAGTCCTCAGACTCCAAAAAACTAGACAGACAGACAGACGGACGGACGGACGGACGGACGGAGACAGACAGACAGACAGACAGACAGACAGATAGATAGATAGATAGATAGATAGATAGATAGATAGATAGATACTAATCTAAGTACAGAGAGGTTACCAGTACATGGACTTAGGCAATGGGGGGAACAAAATAAGGCCCAGTTACTGGGCTTGGGATACAAAAGGGGTAGGGAATGGGTGTTGTTCACAAAGTACAGCTAGTAGAACCAAGAAATGAGGTCAGGCTGAGACCAGAAGTACAGGTTCTTGATTCTGAACCATCTGAATATATACAGCACTAAATAGGAAACAGTACTTTAGGTGTGGACTGACTAGAACAGAATAGAGCAGGACCATCACCTCCTATATTCTGGACATTACATCTGTACTAATGTAGCCTTAGATCTCCCTTGCCCTGGGGAGCAGGCTACTTCCAGACTTGGGGTGGGGCTAAGCCTTCTGGTTAGGGAGGTCAGGAAGTGTTAAGCGGCCACAGCTGGAAAGATGGCGGGACAGTGAATGAGACCACAGCTGGAAGGATACAGGAACAAGGAATCAGGCCACAGCTGGAGGGACGTAGGTGCAAGGAACTAGGCCAGTCATTAAACTCCACATCAGGCACACCCTGATACATCATTGTTGGCACTGATCCACTGCTGATTCTCCAACTAAAATCTTAACTTGGTGCTCAGACTCAGTGCTTCCCCTATCCTCCAGCTCTGGACTCTCGTCACTCTCCTATCTACCCACACCCACTGAACCTGATAAGAACTCTCATAGGAACTCTGGGATCTCTAATTTCTTCATACTGCTAATTCATTCATTCGATGATCTATACTTGATTATACTTCACTCCCTGGCAGCCTATACACTTTATGGCCAATGCTGTCTTCACTAATAGTCAGACTCCCATTGAGTCTTTTGATTTTCTCCTGCATGACTGAGGTCAATTCCACAGATGTACCTCTCACTTTCCTTATAACTCCCAGTTCATAGAGCATGACTAGAGAAAGTCAGAGTCAGGCTGATTTGTTGTCCAACTCTTTGTGACCCTGTTTAGGGTTTTCTTGGCAAAGATACTGCAGTGGTTTGCCATTTCCTTTTCCAGCTCATTTTACAAATAAGGAAACTGAGGCAAGCAGGATTAGGTGACCTGCCCAAGGTCACACAGCTAGTAAGTGTCTGCTGGATTTGAACTCAGGAAGATGAATCCTCCTGACTCCAGGCCCCACACTCTATGCACTGTGGCGCCACCTAGCTGACTTACTTCTTTACAAATCCATCATCCTCTAGGTCTGCGTGACTTCTGGGCAGTTCTTTGATTCATCTCTTGGTGATTCACTGGCAGGAACCCTAGCAGCAGCTACTCCAGAGTAACTCCACACTCCTAAGCTAATGAAATCTTGGGCCACTTAAAGAGAGGCCTCTAGTCTGGGACTGAGGAGATAATGTTCAAATCATCAAAAAGTCAACATCCACTTATGAAGCACCCATTCTGCACCAAAGACTGAAAACACAAAGGGGGAAGCAAGGGGGAAGGGGGAGTGCATAAAGCACCTACTACGTGCTAGGTACTGTGCCAAGCACTTTATAAACATAGTCTAATTTAATCATTGCAACAACTCTACGATGTTTGTGCTGTTACTCACACGTTGCAGTTGAGGAAATTGGAACAGAAAGAGGTTAAGTGATTTGCTCAGGGTCACACAACTGATAAGCATCCGAGGCCAAATAAGAACTCGGGCCTTCTGGACTCCAGGCCCAGTGCTCTAACCCTGTGCCGCCTAGCTGCCCTCAATATGCTTACATTCTCTTAGGGAAGAAAACAAATGTATAAATGTCTATAGAAATTTAAACTACACAAAAATGAGCACTAGGTAATCGGAGAGGGACACTAGTATCTGGGGGGTGGGGGTCAGGAACGGAAGAGGCATTTAGCTGATCTGGAAGAATAATGGAGATTCTAAGGGGCAGGGGCATGACCCAGGACTGGCTAATGGGTGACAAAGCTGCCAGCTGGCACCTGTTCCCCTCCCAGTGTCCCAGGGTGGGCCGGGGGTGCCTTGGCACAGGTCTGAGACCTCCCCCTGTCCTGGCATATGATTATGTCAATTTCTTTTTTCCCCTGAATGGCTTGGACCATAAGTTCCTTCCTAAGCTCTTATGATTATCTGGACCATGGAGCTAGAGACTTGTAAAATATGATAAATGCTAAGCTCAGCTTTTCCCTGGGTGCTGGACTGCTCTGGGCAGCGTGCTCCTGACCCAACTCATCTCCAGAGTCCACAGACCTCCCTGTTTGTCTCTCCATCTGGAGCTGGGCTGGACAAAGGACTCACTGTGACTTTTTTCAGGATTTCTCTATCCAGATTCTATCTGATACATTTTCTAGATCTGCTAAGAGAAGTTTGTGGATAGGAGTCATGGAATTGCTTCCTATCACTCCACCATCTTGGCTCTGCCCCCAGTTGATTGTATTTTGACAGGTAGGAAATGACTGGTTTTCTTTCTTTTTTTTTTTCTTGTAGGCAATCGGGGTTAAGTGACTTGCCCAGGGTCACACAGCTAGTAAGTGTCAAGTGTTTGGTCTGAGGCCGGATTTGAACTCAGGTTCTCCGACTTCAGGGCCAGTGCTCTATCCACTGCAGCACCACCTAGCTGCCCCCCACGACTGGTTTTCAATATAGGAGTCCTCTCCAATTTGACTGTCTGTGCATAGTCACACCATTCATTAATTAAAGCAAAGGTCTAAGTAAATACTAAATTAGAAGGATAAAAATGAGAAGATACACTGTTGAACTTCAACCTGAACTATCTGAATAAGTAGTTGATGCCTCCCAAAATGGAAAACAGATAAGCGAACAGAAATCCACATAGACTATCACTGTTTTCAAAAGAAGTTTAACTGATATAAAACAGTCCCCATAATGAGGAGACCTAGATAGCACCTCGGGCTACAAATAATAGACCTCTTTGCCAAAGCAGAAACATGGCAGCCAAAAACAACACCCCTTCAGGAAACCAGGTGTGGTTGAAAGAATTAGTGATATTTAGCCTGGAAAAGAAAAGGTACAAGGGAAGATGATGGCTCTCTTTAAACATTTAAAGGGCTAGACCATAACAGAAAGTTTAGTGTTGTTCTACTTGGCCCCAAAGAACAGAACTAGAACTGATGAGCAGAAGTTGTAAAGAGGTAAATGTCAGCCTTATATTAGTGAAAACTTTCTAATAATTAGAGCTTCTCTAAAGCGAAATAGACCTCCTTGGGAAATGGTAGGTTCCCCTTCCTTGTTCATGTAAAGATGCAAAAGGTTTCATGCAAAAGGTGATCATTTTGTCAGGCATGGTATAATGAGGATTCCTTTTGGACATGGTTAGATTAGAGGCCCCTGAGGACCTTTCCAACTCTCAAATTCTGTGATTACATGATTCTGTGTGGTTTCTTTCACACTCCATGGTGCCCACACAGGAGAAGGAGCACCATGGCAAGTCGCACAGCAAGCTCCCTGGCACTGAGAGCTTTCACCTGATAGACTCGCTCCTCTCACTCATTTGTCAGGATATACCTGAAATGCACCCTCACCACCATCACCTCTCCTTCTCTTCTTGCCACATCCACTGAACCAGGCCAACTTCTAATCCTTTCAAAGCTATCCCAGAACTGTGGCTGCTTCCTAAATACATCCCTAAATACCCCTACACACACACACACACACACACACACACACACACACACACACACACACACACACACAGAATTGTAACATTCTTCTTCCCTTGAGGCTATACCTCCAATCTAGGAAGCTGGAGGACAGGGGACAGAGAAGGATGAAGTGGAATCTTCCTGCGCTATAAGTAACTCATATTCATCTAATCCTCTTATCCTCACAAAATCCCAAGCTTTTGACACACCCTGCCCAATCTTTCCTGTCCTTAAGCCCTGATCCAGAACACAAATCCCATTCTCAGGCACCATCTTTTTAACCAGCTGATACACATCCCAAACCTACCTTTCACATTTCTGAATCCTTACTTTCAATTAGCATCAATGGTAAAAACACTACCTAATACCTCTAAGGTCCTTATTTATTTGTTTATTTTATTTGCCTAGGACTTTGTAAGCCCTAGCAATGTTTTTTAGACTCTTTATGATAGCAACAATTGTCTCCACGTGGATCCCCAGAATTGCGTAGCATTTATCACGTTTTACAAGTCTCTAGCTCCATGGTCCAGATAATCATCACTATACTTCTCAATATCAGGGCAACATATAGTCTACTCAGTCCTCAGAAATAGGGAGTCACCATAAGTTAACTTTTCTTCTTCTGCTCAGTTATGAATGGCTAGTTGGCCACTCTCCTGGTATTACCTGGGAATCATCATTATTCCTTGGAGCATAAAATGCTGCTTTCTCCTCAGACAGCCTAGCCCCATGCTCTTTAGGAAGAGCCCTAAACATTTCACCTAAACCTGAAAAGTTTCCAGTCTTCTCTTCTTTCTCCAAGTCCCGTTCTTCCACCCTCCCACCTCCCTACATGGGTTCTGACGCTCCTGTTCTTCAGATTTTTTCCTCTTTGCATTTCCCTTGAAGCACTTCTTCCTCATACCAATGAGTCACAGATCTTTGACTTCTAATTAGTTACCATTTCTGTTTTATCCTCCTCTGATTATGAATTCATTGAGTCAAGAACCATGTCTAATCACTGTTCACACTTCCTACCCCACCCCATACATAGCATACACTTAATAATGCAGATTTGCTGTTCCAATGAACTGTCTTTTGCCTTTCTTTGTATCCCCAGCACTTAGCACAGTGCCTAGCACATAGTAGGTTCTTAATAAATGACCCAACAAAGGATAAGAAAATAAAAAAATATATTCTTGGTAATCTAGAATTTAACATTACATCTTCCCTTGGCAATATAATCTCGAACTTTCTATACCCTTATTTCTATGCACCAGTAAACTAACAGCAGAAGGAAGGATGTGGCCACCATGAGTCATTTAAATACAGAGTAGAACAATGTAAGCCAACCTGTTGGTTTTTTTTTTCATCTTAAAAGTGTGTATCTGAGATCTGAAAGCAAGAGAACTTTGACTAAAATGCAAAGTTCAATCATAAAATTTTATCTTTTAATAGAATGAGAATTCAAGCCTCCTGGGGAAAATAAGATTCAAACATTGCTTAGAAATTAGACTGGTATTGCCAATATACTACCATTTTTCTGCAGGATAGAGGGAGTGGTGGACTAAATTATTCCAGCATCACCACACACATTAGGAAAGGCATGATGTCACTTTTTTAGATGAGAAAAAGCTTTAACTTTGTTAGACAATATTTAGGACAAAGAACTATGGACTGTCTTCAATGGAAATCTAGATAGCAGAAAACCATGAGGCAGAACATGAAATCTTTAACATGAAATACTATTGAAAACTGCATGAGGTTGCTTGACTAGGCCTTATATACTCAGTTTTTAATTTTTTGAAATATTCACTTGCACATTTTCTGCTATCTAGATTAATTTATTTAACAAACATTATAATACATCTAAAATTTATCATACTCATTTTTTCCTTTTTCAAACTACTTAGGAACATAAATGTACAGCCAAGAAGGGACTATTAGAAGCTATCTATTTCAACCCCCTCATTCTACAGATGAGGAAACTGAGGTCCCAAGTGTCTAAATTAGTTGCTCAAGGTCTCACAGGTTATAAGTAAAAGAATCAGGATTCAAACCCAAATCCTCTGACTTCAAATCCAATATTCTTCCCACTGCACCATGCAATCTGGTAAACACATTGAGTATCATCTCCCTGAGTTTTTTCTAATAGATTTCTATTTATATCTTTTGTTTTTACATTGTCTAAATTTTACCCTGTACTTTCTTCCTTTCCATTCCAGAAATCCATGCCTTACTGCAAGAATTGAACACACACACACACACACACACACACACACAACACACACACACACACAGAGCAAGCAAAGGAAAAATCAGCAAAAACCATCAATACATTAAAAATATGACATTATTTGCAGTTCTCCACACCCCTGAAACCCTACTCCTACCCCTCTGTAAAAAAAGGGGAGGGGGAAGGTGTTTTCTTATATCTCTTTGACTTCTTTCAATGAACTTCTTTGACTTCAGCAAATTTCTTAGGTATCCCCGATACCCACCATTGTCTTCCTCCATTAGACTGTAAGCTCTGTGAAGGTAGGGATTGTCTTTCTTTTTTGTATTTATATCCCCATTGCTTGGCACAGTGCCTAGTACAGAACAGACACTTAATATTAGCTATTGACCATCTGTTCTAGGAGCCTAGAATGTGCAATTCTTTGTAATTCTGCAACTTTCATTTTTTTATTGTTTTGTGGTTATTCTTTCCATTTATATTCGTGTGGTCATTGTGAATATTGTTCTCTTGCCTCTGCTTGACTTTGCTTCACTTCATGTAAGTCCATGCTTTTCAACTGTCATCCTATTTGCTATTTTTTACAGTATAGTAATATTCCATTACATCCATCTACCTAAATTATTTAGCCATTCCCCAGTCAGTGGACATATAATTTGTTCATATTTCTTTGATAGGTGGCGCAGTAGATAAAACCTTGGGCTGGGAATCAGGAAGACTCATTTTCCTGTGTTCAAATCTGGCCTCAGACACTTACTAGTTGTTTGACACTGGGCAAGTCACTTAACCCTTTTTGCCTAAGTTTCCTCATCTATAAAAATGAATTGGAGAAGGAAATGTCAAACCACTCCAGTATCTCACCAAGAAAACCCCCAATGGGGTCACAAAGAGTCTGACTTGACTGAAACAAATCAACAACATTGAAATTTCTTTGATATCGCAGAAAGTGCTGGTATAATTATTTTGGTGCATTTCAAGCCTTTCTTTTTTGTCACTGACCTCCTTAGAGCAAGTGGCTAGCACTGAAATCTCTGGGTGTGTTAAAGAGTGTGGCCTTTTTATTCATTTTGTTTGTATAATTCTAAATTATTTTCAGAACTGCTGGACCAATTCACAGCTCCACCGACAATGTATTGGTCTTTTTGTCTTTCTACAATGCCTCCAAAACTATTTCCATCTTTTGTAGTCTTTACCAATGACTGGGCACTGAGTGAAGTGAAACCTCATGTTTGCTTTGATTTGCATTTCCATTGTTATTGCTGATCTGGGTCACTCCTTCACATTACCCATCTCCCTATTTTTAGTCTCATTTTATGCCAGTGTTCAATGAACCATTAACAAAGTTATGTCAGAGAACCATAGAATTCTGGGAGTTGGAAGTTTAGTGGCTATTCATTTCAATCCACCCACAGAAGTAACAGCCAATACAACATTCTTTAAAAGGAGGCATCCAGCTGCTTCTTGAAGACCTCCAAAAAAAGGAAATCCACCTTGTCCTAAGACAGCCCATCCCACTTTTGTGCAGCTCTCTGACAAAAGGCCTGAAGTGGTCTCTGCAACTTCTGCCCATTGCTTTCTGGTTCCTAATCCCTCTTCTCCATGACAACCCTTTCGATACTTAAATATAGCTACTATGTCCCCTCCAAATCTTCTCTCCTCCAAATTATCCCCAGCCTTCAACTGATCCTCATGGACCAAAAGCCCTTCACTTTCTGGTTGATATGCTCTGGATGTTAATGTCCTTCTTAAGTTGTAGTGAGCAGAACCATAGTACTTCAAATGTGATCTAAGGGGCAGCTAGGTGACACTGTGGATAGAGAACCGGCCCTCATGTCAGATGGACCCGAGTTCAAATCTGGCTTCAGACACTTAGTACCTTTGTGACTCTGGGTAAGTCACTTAACCCCAATTACCTCCTCCTCTCAAAAAAACTTTGATCTAAAAATGGCAGAGTACAGAGGAGCCATCATCTCCTTGAGTGCAGGAAGCTATGCCTCTCTGAATTTGGCCCAAGATGGCATTAGCTTTTTTGGCTGCTACATCACAATGCTAACTCATATTAAGCTTTCAGTCCATTAAAACCCCAAGTTTTGTTTTGTTTTATGTCATTTCCAAACCTGTACTTGTGAAGTTGACTTTTGGACCCCAAGAATAAGACTTTACATTTATCACTTTTGAATTAGATTCACCCAGGGCTCTAGCCTGTCAAATTATTTTTGAATCCTGTTATTCAGTGTATTTATATTCCCAGCTTAGTGTCATATCCAAATAATATCAAGCATGCCATCCATGCTGTTATCTAAGTCATTGATAAAAATACTAAGCAGTACCAGGCTAAGCACAGATCTGTGAGGTCCTCCACAGGAAAGCTTTTGCTATTGAACTATTAATGACTATTCTTGGAGTCTGGCCATCCAACTAGTTTTTAATCCATCTAATATAATTTAGTCCCTATCTCTCTGTCTTCTCCACAGAAACAACAGGAGATGATTTATCCAAAGTCTTGCTAAAATCTAGATAAGCAATGTCAACATCATTCCCCTCATCTACAATTTTAGCAACTTATCAAAAAATGAAATATAGTATGACCTCTTCCTGAAGAAGTCATTCTGGCTCTTTGGAATCATTGCTTCTCTTTCTAGATACTCACCAACTATCTTCTTAATGATCTCTTCTAGAGTTTTTGTAAGCGTCAAGATCAACACTGGCCTCAACTTTACAAAGGCCATCTGCCCTTCTCCAATCTGAAAGTATACCTCCCATTTTTCATCATCCTTCAAACAATGTTGTCATTGGATTAGCTATCACATCTGCCAGTTTTTTCAATACCCAAGGATGGAGTTCAGATCTGAGCCGGGAAACTCAAGAATATCAAGAGTAACTAGGTGCTCTCTTACTCTCAATCAATAAATCAATAAATATTGATGAAGTGGCTCTTAGGTGCTAGGGATTAGATACAAATATAAAGAGGCAAATAATCTCTACTCCCAAGGAGCTCACATTTTAACAGGAGAGACAAAAATATATATAAAAATATACATAGCATAAATATAAATTTAATAAATATAAATGTATGCAAAGTAGTTCAGTACAAGGTAATTTTGTCTGGGGAATAAAGAAAGACATCATACAAAAAATGATGCTTAAGCGGCATTGTAAAGGGATATCATGAAGTAGAGGTAAGGAGGGAAGGCATATAGGATGGTAGTTGGCCAGTGCAAAGGCACAGAGATAAAAGATGAAGTGGCATACACGAGGAATAGAGAAAAGATAAATTTAACTGGATCCCAGAGTACAACAGAAGTGGGGGAGGGGAAGTAACATTCAGTGAGGATAGAAAGATATGCTGGGTTCAGGATATATAGAGCTTTAAAAGCTAAACAGAGGAATTTATGCTCTATTCTTTTATTGTTGTTATTTAATACATTTTATTTTCCCCAATTACACGTTAAAATAGTGTTAACATTTTTTTTGTTTTTTACAGTTTTGAATTCCAGATTCTTTTTTTCCCTCTCTCCCACCCCTCCCCCTCCCTGAGATGGTAAACAATCAGATATAGGTCATACATGTGCAATCATGTAAAACATTTCCATATATTAGTCATTTTGTATAAGAAGACTCAAATAAAAGAAAAAGAATGAAAGAAAGTGAAAATAGCATGCTTCAGTTTGTATTCAGACTATCAATTCCTTCTCTGGAGGCAGACAGTATGCTCATCATTAGTCCTTTGGAGTTGTCCTGGATCATTGTATTGCTGAGAAAAGCTAAGTTATTCACAGTTCTTCATTGAACAATATTGCTGTCACTGTGTACAAGGTTCTCCTGGTTCTATTCACTTCACTATGCATCAGTTCATGTAAGTCTTTCCAGGTTTTTCTGAAATCATCCTGCTTGTTATTTCTTATAGCACAATGATATTCCATTATAATCATATACTACAGCTTGTTAAGCCATTCCCCAATTGATGGGCATCCCTTCGATTTCCAATTCTTAGCCACTACAAAAAGAGATGCTATGAATATTTTTGTATCAATGAGTCCCTTTCCCTTATCCTAGAGGCAATAGGCAGTTATTAGAGTTGATTGAGTGGGTGAGTCACATGATCAGATCTGTATTTAAGTAAAACAACTTTGATACTAGTGTACAGAATAACCTGGAGTGGAGAAAGACATGCAGGTGGGAGATAATTAGGAGGCTGTTGCAGTAATCTAAGTGAGAGATGATGAGGGCCTGAAATAAGGTGGTAGCTGTGTGATTGAAGAGAAGGGTTCAGATATCAGAGATGTTGAGAAGGGTAAAAGAAAGATTTAGCAACTGATTGGCTATGCAAGGTGAGGATGATTGAGAAGTAAAGGATAATGCCAGGGTCGTGAGACCTAGGAAGGCGGTGATGCCTTAGACAGAAATCAAGAAATCTGAAAGAAGGCAGGATTTGAGTGAAAGATAATGTATTCAGTTTTAGACATATTGAGTTTAAGATGTCTCTGAGTCATCCATTTTGAAATGCCTAATAGGCAACTGGTGATGTGGGGCTGGATACATATATGCAGGAATCATCTTTGTAGAGATGATAATTAAACTTACAAGAGCTGATGAGGTTACCATGACAGAGAACGTAGAGGAAGAAGAGACAAGTGCCTAGCACAGAACCTTGGGGAACACTCACAGTTGGAGCCACTTTACGGATTGTGAGCCAACAAAGGAGACCAAAAAAGAGCGATCAGAAAGACAGGAAGCGATCCAAGAGATGACTGTGTCAGGAAGACCCAGAGAGGAGAGTGCTCTGGAAGAGAGGGTAGTCAACAGTGTTGAATTTGGGAGAGCGGTCAGGAAGAACAGGATTGAGAAAAGGCCATCAGCTTAACCAATTAAGAGATAACAAAGGTAACTTTGGAGAGAGACGATTGGATTGACTGGAGAGGCCATCAGCCAGATTGCAAGAGGTTGAAGAGTATGTAAGAGGAGAAGAAATGGGCATAGCAAGACCAGAGAGTTTTTTTTAAAAATAGGTTAGCTGAGAAAAATGAGAGATACAAAGTGACAGCTTGTGGAGATGATGGGGTCCGTTGAAGGTTTAAGGGAAACCTGGACTTTTTTAAAAGTAGTAGGGAAATGATCAGTATGTAGGGGAAAGTTAAGCATTTGGCAGTGAGAAGCACTGAGGATGTAATCTGGCGAAGAGGACAGGAGGGGACATGATCAAGTGCGCATGTAGAAGAGCTGGCCTTGGCAATGAGAAGGGCCACCTCATCATCGGGGACTGAGGGGAAAAAGGGAATAGTGAAAGATAGGGTCAGGGTGTTTTGAGGTGAAGAGAATGGTCCTATCTGTAGAGGACTGCATGTGGGCGTGTGTGCATGTGCATATGCATGTATGCATGAATGTTGCCCATGTGGGCTATTTGTGTCTACAAGAGTCAGTCTGGATGTGGCTCCCAGGCAATAAATAGGTATCTCTAAAGTATCCTCTGTTCAGTCTTCTCCAAGAGAGATTGATTCCAGCCAGGAATGGAGCAAGAAGTTAAGTACAAAAGGCTGGCCTCTCTACTCTCCTGGGAGGAGTGAGCACAGGGTATCATACTAAAATTATATTTATCTGCCTGCATAAATAATGTTAATCTAGGGGGAATAATTTTTAGGTTCAAACTGTACTCCTGATTTTTATCCCTTAATGGGAAGGAATGCCCCAAGCTACCTATTCAAGACTTGACTCCCCACTTAATGCCAGTTATGCAAAGATCACTCAAAGAGAATAGCAAATAAACCCATTCATCCAAAATGATAGCAAACAGAAATCACAAAAGTTATACAAATGAGCGTATACTGGACAACACATAAAGTGAATGAGCCTCCTAAAGGGATCAAGATATCTTAGCTCAACCAAGAGAGAGAATCCCACATCTCACCTAACAGGAAATTCCTCTAAGTCTTTAGTATTGTAAGCTGGAGATAGGGATGTGATGGAGGTGCCTTCTTTCTTTTTCAGAGCCCTCTTCCTGAAGAGGGTCTAGAACCAAATATCTTCCCCTTCAAGGCTGAAGACCAGCACTTCCCTTTTACCGAGCTTCTTCCAGCTCTGCCCCTCATAGGCAAGGAGTACTGAAAAATATGTTTTCACCAGTGAGGTAAGTTTTAGGCAAATGGGCATTGAGATTTTTCTCAGTAAAGCAAAAGGGAAGGTTCTCTGCTGAGAGAGAGAGAGAGAGAGAGAGAGAGAGAGAGAGAGAGAGAGAGAGAGACAGAGAGAGAGAGAGAGAGAGAGAGAGGGAGGGAGGAAGAGGTGTGAGAAGATTTAGGATGGAAGAGAAGATTTGAAATTGCTTCTATACTGAGTGAGATAGGAAAACAATTAAGAAGGAATAAAAGGACTGCCTTGAAACGGTCATATTTGTCTTGGTTATTGACTCCATTAGTCATTTTTGTTCTGTTATTTCCAGTGTAAAGGCTGTTCTCCTGGGTGGAAAAAAAAATCAGGAGCAAAGGATTGCATGCATGCAAGCAAAGAAGCAAATAAGAATTGAGCAGCATTTCCTTCCTCCTTTTCAGTTAACATTGTCCTATTCACCCCAAGCAAAGCTCTTATCCTTTCTTGGATCCTGTTTTTTCTCCCAATATAGCTTCCCAAATAAACAAACAGCTTTTTGTTGTCTATGCTCCCCTCACCTGGCTCAGCTTATTCTGAGTTTTAGCACTTGTGACACTAATTTCAGAGGCCTGTGCAATTCTCTTAGAGGGATCTTCTGTGACCTGGTCTTGCTTCCATCTTCTGTCTATTTCTTTTTAAAACCCAAGTTGATTCCTTTTGCATCTTCAGAATTTCATTCTTGAGCACCTTCCATCCTCCTTGGCTAACTACACCTGAAGAATTTTATACCATGGCTTTCTACTTATCCTTTCTCTGAACCTTTGAAGTCTGCCTTCCCAAGATATATGGTACATGTTAGACTCTGCCCAAATTTCTTCTCCTCTCTCACAAACTCTCAGTTACAATTTAGATTACATGGCCTCTCAGGTGCCTTCTAAGTTGGAAATTCTCAGGTTGTATGAAATAATGATTTGTTGAATAAAGTTTGGGTTAAATATCAAGTTATAGAAACAAAAATTACATTAGAGAAAAATAGTACAAATATATCATCTTAAAATGAGGATGTAGCTCAGGGGCAAATTTATATCTTTGAAGATTTATATTTTATAGGAGAATAAAAGAAAAATTGATGAATTGAGTTTCCAGTTTAAAAATTAACAGCTGAACCATTTAATAAACCAAAAGTGAGTATAAAATGTTAATTGGCAGAATTAAAGAAGAAATTTGGTTTTTTTAAAAAGGAAAGAAAACAATAAATAAAATGAAGAGTTCATTGTTTGACCAGAACCACGAAACTGATAAACCATTAACAAATTTACTCAAAGAGAGGATATAAATGAAATTGCCAAATGAGAAAGGGAAACAGAAAGAAAAAATACAGTAAATAAAAAAAATAAAGAAAGAAAATTATACTTCAATATGTTAATGGAGCTGAGACCACATCCAGGCAGGTGCATTTTCTGCCCCACAACAGTGCAGAAAGCAGACAATCCAAGTCTTCTCATCATTATGGATTCTCATCCACGTCCTCTAATAAATCTTCCAAAAAGAATCTATTCAATGTATTGGTTTCTTAGCATTTTGAGAGTGTTAGTGCAGCACTAGGATTGCTCATTTGGTAACTCATTGTTTTCATTCCAACACTAGCCTGACTATTTTTGTGATTACACATTTTCTAGACAATATGTTTTACATCATTTTATATACTCCGGTCACTGTCAGTAATAAGCGGCCACTTATTTATGCCCATTCACATCTCCCCATTGCCATTAGGGCCACCAACAATTTTATTCTTCAAAGATTATGCACTCCATCATTTGCAGCTACAAAGCATTACCAGAAGAATATTGACGTTAAAAAGACGGATATTTGTTTCAGGGGAAAGCTGGTAATCATTGAAAATAATACAGTATTTTCTGAGTGTAATGCCTCCTGTTCAGTTCCAGGGCCAGCTTATTGGTCATCTACACTGCCTCTCCAAGATAGAAAGAAAGGGGGAAGGAACAAGTATTGTTTAAGCACCTACTAAGTGCTTTACAAATTTAATCTCATTGGATCCTCACAACAACCCTATGAGATAAGTTCTGTTATTATCCCCATTTTACAGTTCAGGAAACAGAAGCAGACAGAGGTTAAGAGACCTGCCCAGGGTCACACAGCTAGGAAGTGACAGGCTGGATTCAAACTCAGATCTTCCTAACTCCAGAGCCAGTGCTCTATCCAGTGAGCCACCTACCTGCCTAGCATTAATGGGCTAATTCAATGCACTGCCCATCTACTTACATGTTATAAGCTGGACAACAGGAATTTTTCATCCATTTCTTTTCATCCTACATGGCTTATCAATGCAATTCTCATCTCTTGTCATCATTTTACACTGTTGATCACCATTTGCACTGCTCTCTCTGGGTTTTTGTGACCTTTCCTGGTTCTTCTCCTACCTGTATAACCATTCCTCCTAAGTCTCTTTTGCTGAATCAGTTTCCATTTAATGTCCCCTTAACTGTGGGTGCTCCCCAGCATTCTGTCTTGGTTGTACTGTTGAAGACTACTTAGATGTGCACTTTTATTATAATAACACTGCAACTGTGCCTCAAAGTATAAGTCCTTGGCCCTAAATCTTTTGGCCTCAGCTTTGAAAGGAATTTGTTCCTTCTGTCCCTATAGGCTACTGTAAAAAAAGTTCCACATTTCCATTTAAGGCAAAAGGAGAGAAAAGTCTTGCCTCATCACTTCTCTCTCATGCCTCCACCATCCCTTCCCCCTTCCACCCAAGTCCCACTGAGATCTGGTTACTTCATTACAGAAGGAAAAAATGTCAGTAAATGGAAACATGAACAGACTCTTAATCTCTGCTAGTTATTTCCATCTCAATTCTAAAGAAATGAGTCACAGAATCATAGAATTTAAGAGTAGAAAGTAACTTTGACAGCCATCTAATCCAATTCATACACAAAAGGAATCAATCAGTCTAACAATAAGCATTTATTAAACACCTACTAAGTGCCAGATGGATGAACAGCCCTGAAAAGGGTTTGGGAAGCCCTCACACCTGAAGTACGGTCCACCTTCACTCAACTCTCACCTGTAGCTCCAAGAAGCTACAGCATGCACAGAGGTCACACCCCAGTAAAACTGTCTCTGCAGACAAGCTAAACCAGGTTGGGAGTAACCAACAGGCCTCAAACCCTTCTGTGAGTCAGGGGATGTCTACCCCAAGCATGTGAAGACTTCTCCTGGTGGAATGGGTAGATGAGAACAATTTGTTTCAAGAGCCATGAAGGCGGTTAAAACTAGCACTCTGGAGCACTTAGAGCTTGGTGAGACATTGAAGATGCCAAGGTCACCCACTACATTCTGGGCTGTCACCAGTCATCTTGATAAGTTCTCTTGCCACTGGACTTTGATGACTCTGGAAGAGGGTAAGGCTGACAACTCCATGCAGCTCTGCCTCACTTAAATCCAATTGGTGCACAAGACATCACCCTGTGGTGCTCTTTGAAAATGAGAGATGAACAACTATGTGCCAGGCATTGTGCTAAGTACTGATGATATAAAGACAACAGTGAAAGGCATTATCTTCAAGGAACTTAAGTTCTAATGGAGGAAATGAGAGAGAGAGAAAGATGTGGTAGATGATGGATAGATGATAGATAGATAGGTGATAGAGATATAAAAGATAGATAGACGATAAATAGATAGACGGGTATGGTTATACTAAAGATGTATCCATATCAAATATCAGGTAATCTTGGAGGAGAAGACACTCACTAGCAGCTGGGTAAACAAGGAAAGGCTTCTGCAGTAGGTGGTGCTCGAGTCTTGAAGGAAAGCAGACATCCTAAGAGGCAGAGAGAGACAGAGAGAGAGAGAGAGCCCTCCAAGCATGAGAGCAAAGGCATGGAGTTGGGAGATACAGCATCATTCTAAGGAAAGTAGGCTTAGGCCACTGTGGCTGTTGTATAGAGATTGTGGAGGGGAGTAGTATGTTAGTAAACTGGCAAAGTAAGAAGAAGCCAGGTTGTGAAGATCTTTAAATGCCAAACAAAGGAGGTCATATTTGGTCCTAGAGGAAATAGGGAGTCACTAATGTTTATTGAGGACAGGGGTGAAATGACCCAACCCATACTTTAGGAAAATCACTTTGGTGACTGTGTAGTGGATGGATTGGAGAAGGGACAGGTTTGAGGCAGGGAGACCAATGAAGAGGTCATAGAAATACTCTTGGCAAGGGCTGATAAGAGCCTGAACGAGGGTGGTAGCTATGGAAGCAGGAAGGCGGGGGCCTTTACTGTAGATGTGGAAATAGAGATAAGATTTGTCCCCTGTAACAGAGCTGACAGATGGCTGTGCACCTACTTGACAACTTCCAGTGAGAATGACCCACCACCGTTCAAGACGACTTTAGAAGAGTTCTCCTGTTAGGAAGTTTTTCCAGACACGAAGCCTAAATTCGCCTATTTTCCATTCCCCCTTCCCCCATCACCCTAGTTCAGCCCTCTAGGACCAAACAGAACAATCCTCATCCCTTTTCTACATGAAAGTCCTTTAAACACTTGAGGAGAGCCATCATGTCCCCCCACATCTTCTCCTCAGGCTGATCATCTCCAAGGCCCTTCCTCCTGCTTGTCTTCCTCTGGATGCTCCCCAGCTTATTCACATCCTTAAACTGTGGCCTCCAGATTGGAAATAGTAGAAAGTATTAGCGGAAGGGCAAGCATCAAGGCAAACTCATATTCTCCATTACTACAATGATCAAGCCTTCCTGAATCTGCTTTTCACTGACACTCCTGGTTGCTGAGCTTGCTTTTCATACCATCCCTAATTAATAAGTACTTTGTATAAAACCATTCATCTAAGCATCGTAAGTCCTTAAATAAAAACCATTATATAAACATAATTATTATCTCATTACCCTCCCTTCCTTGTTAAAAAACAAAACAAAACAAAAAACCAGGCACAAACTATAACTAAGAGTGTATTATTTGCCCCCAAAAGGCCCTCGTAGGAATTCTACTTTTGTTACAAACAAACATATAATTTGCATTTGTCTCATTGCCCAAACATTCCTATTTTGTCCTTTAACAAGACTTCAGCTGCAATGAATTTTAAGTCAACAGCTTTAAAACCAAAGACTCTCCGGGGATGGAAGATGGAATAGTTGTAGTAGTGTAGACGAAAGAAGTAGACATACACCAGAGATGTTATGAAGTTAAAATCAAAAGGTCTTGATGACAGATTGGATTTGGGAGAAATGAGAGAGAGTAAGAAGTTGAGGATGACACCTATGGTGACAGCCTGGGTGATGGGGAAGATGGCAGCATATAGTAGGAAGAAGGAAGGGCATGGTGAGCTGAGGGATGGGGGAGACAGGAGATAATGAGTATACAGTTATACCTTCCACATCACAACTTTCTCCACCACAGCTTTGATATATGCTGGGTCGGCATAAGAAATTCAGTGGGAATTTTTGGGGAGTTTTTCAGAAGCCACAGAGAACATGAAGGCCAGCAGACAACACAAAAAAAAAAAGTTTAGAAACTCAAAAATGCCTAAAATATATGTACAATCTTGTATAATATCAGCATATTTTATCTTTTAATACTGTAAATATCCCATAAAAGAAAAAGAAAAAATTCAGACTTCTTCTTTGGTATGAAGAGAAAGTAAAAAAATTTGATGCAGATTTTTCAGATCACAGGGGCTTCATGCCCCTAACCCTCACAATGTGGAAGGGGTAGTTTTGCATGTGTTGAGTTTAAGATGTCTACAGGACATCTAGTTCGAGATGTCCATTAGGCAGCTGGAGATATAAGTCTGCAGGTTAGGACAGAGGCTGGGGCTACACCTGAGAACCATCAGTATAGAGATAAATGAATTCATGGGAGCTGATGAGATCCGTCACTAAGTGAAATAGTATAAAGGGAAGAGAGAAAGCCCAGGATTGAGCTTGGGGCGTTAATTCTTCATTTTGTCAGTTCTCATCCTCGTCTTCTTGAAGTATTTGGCACCACTGACACCATCACTTCCAGATACTGGATTGCTTGATGGTGCTCTCTTCGTTCTCTTATTTGCTGAATTGCTCCTTTTCAGCCTCTTTTCCATATCATAATCTACATCCTACCTACTAAGTGTGTATGTAACCTACAGTTCTCTCCAGAGGGCCTCCCCCAACTCCCATCTCTTTTCTCTCTATATTGTCTGGATAATCTCATTAGTGCCCAGAACTACATAGGTGACTCCCAATTCTACAATCAAATCTGGCCTGTGACATTTACCAGCTGTTTGACCTTGAGCAAATCACTTAACCTCTCTTAGCCTCAATTTTCTCAGCTGTAAAATGGGGATAATAATAGGTAGGTACTGTGAGTTAGGTTCTGAGTCCAAATCCTAGTTCTTTTACTTACCACCTACGTGACCTTGGGCAAGTCTCTTTCCCCAGGCCTTAAGTTTCTCTAGTTTTAAAAGTGCATGGGGCGGGGTGTTGAAGTAAATGAATTAAATGATCTTAAAGGTCCCATCTGGCTAATCTGGGTTATATGGAAAAGGAGGCAGGCTTTCTCTGATCTTATTTGGCCTCATCCTTGAAGAGAATAACCAGCACACATCAAAGCCTGTTATGAAACTCGTCAGGTCATCAATTTAGAGCTGGAACAGACTCAGCGGTCATCTGGTCTAATTCTCTCACTTGTTTTCAGTTCAGGAAACTGAGGCCCCTAAACAGATATGTGATTTGCCCGAGGTCACATAGGCAGTAAGTGGCAGAACCTGAATTCAAAGGCAGAGCTTCTGATTCCAGACCCAAGGCTCAATCTAATGCACCGAGATATGAGCGATTTTAATGGAGGTCTAGCTCTCGTTTCAGGATACCTCTCTGCCTTTCACATCAAGGTGACATTGGAGTCACAAGGCAGCCAGGTGCAGCAAGGAATAGAATGCTAGGTCTGGAGTCAGGAAAACTGGCGTTCAATCGGCCTCAGACACTTCCTTGCTGTGTGACCGTGAGCACATCACTTAACCTCTGTCTGCGTGAGTTTCCTCAACTGTAAAATAGGGAGAATAGCACCTCCAACACAGGGTTAAAGGTGAGAAGCAAATGAGATAATGTTTGTAAAGTGCTCAGCACAGTTCCTGGCATGGAATGGGAGCGATATAAAAACTATTATTATTATTATTATTATTATTATTATTATTATTATTATTATTATTATTATTATTATTATTATTATTATTATTATTACAAGGGAATGGACCCCAGAATGTCAAGAAGAGGTCCTCTGATCCACCTCTCTGGTTCCCTTTGGGCCCATAATCATGGGAACCGGAAAGTGTCAGTACAGCCCCTAATCCCTTAATGAAGAGCTGGAGAGCAATAAGGAAGATAATTGGAAAAATAAAGTATTTATCACCTAATGGTGCTAAGCACTTAGCACAGTGCCTGGCAAGCAGTAGGTGCTTAATAAATTCTTACTGACTGCCTGACTAATGGACATGCAAAGGTAGAATGAGGAGAAAGGTGGATTGTCTTGCCCACTGTCCTCTTCTACTCCTTCTACCTCCCCTTCCCCAAGGATGAGGGACATCACAATGGGCTGTAAACAGCAAAGTCGTGACCACTGATGAACTAGAAAATTGGGTTGGAAGTTGGCAGGGGAAGATGAACTTCTGCCAGGATACCAGTCAGTGAGGGAGGAGGAGCAGGAGAGCCAGAACAGAGGCTCTCTCTTTTGGGGTAGCAGCCTTTAGGGCTGATGGGGTTTCTGCCTCGGATGGCTCAATTGGAATTCCCGGAGTGCCTCCAGGATATAAAGTGAAGATAGACAGGGGGAATGAGCGCCGGCCTAAAAGGGACCGGGGGCGAGGACAGAGAGGGGGGAGATGGAGGACCTCTCCCTAACATTCTGGGGTCCATTGCTTCAAAGACTGCCCATGAGAGACCCCCAAGAAAGCAAACCTGACGACACAGTCACAGGTGATTCTGCCAGGAAAGGTAGTGGGAGGTGTCTAAGGAGGCCCAGGTGGCTTCAGGGAGAGCCCTTCAATGTACTCAAGTTTCAGAAGGGAAAGAAAAGGCAAATATTTAGCTGAAGACAAATTCAAAGGGTTGACACAGGTTGATAAGAACAGTGTGAAGAAAGGTAAAGTACTTTGAAGTGGTGGAGCCTGAGAAGGACATCTAGCAGAATAGAAAGCATGGCACATGTTTGGGGGCAAGACTGTAATCCTATTTAGCTAGAACACACAACAGGTAAAGGGTAATACCAATCGATAGTCAAGCATTTATTAAATGCCTATTATGTGCCAGGCACTGCACTAGGTAGCAGACATACAAAAATGAAAGCAAAATAGTCTCTGCCCTTATGGAACACATGTTCTATTATAGCACATACTTATATACATAGGCACAAAATATTCACAATGTAAAAGATGTCTAGAGAGGTGAGTTAGAACTAAAGTATAGCTGGCCTTGTATTAGAGGCTAAGATAATGTTTGGGGCTTATTTGGGAGGGGGAGAAGGAGGGAGGAAATAGGGAGATTTTTTAAAAAGGGGGAGGGGGAAGCAGGCTGGGGCCAGAGACTAATGCAAGTATCCCAACTGGGTGGTACAGTGGATAGAGCTCTGGGCCTGGAGTTAGGAAGACCTGAGTTCAAATTTGGCTTCAGAAACTTACTAGCTGTGTGACCCTGGGCAAGTCACTTCATTCTGTTTGCCTCTGTTTCCTCATTTGTAAAATCAGCTAGAGAAGGAAACAGCAAACCACTCCAGTATCTTTGCCAAGAAAACCCCAAACGCAGTCACCAAGAGCACAACTGAAACAACTGAACAACAACATTCCAGTTCAGGTCATGTGTCTGAACTGTTCCTGGTGCTGATTTTAGAGACCCCCACATCTTTCCTCTTACTATAGCCTATCAGAGCTATTTTGGGCCCCTAATTTGACCCGAGGACTAAATACTAGCTGGAACAAGCCATGAATTGAGCTAGAATTGTCCAAGCTGATATGCAGCCGCCAGGATTAATGTATAGGCTTCCATTTAGAAGGAAGCAAAGAGACATGTCTGGTCTATGAAAACCAACAATTTTGTGCCTTCTACCCTGCAGCAAATGCTAATCATTGCTGGTTAGGTAATGATGGCTAGAGAGGGCAAAATTTTGTGATGGAGTTAATACTAGTCGTTTCCATGAAAGTCTGATTCCTAGGAATTAATATTAGATTTTTTCTGAAGTTTCAAAACACCACATTGGAAGTATCTTCCACCCTGGCAGCCACTCCTCTTTGATTAGCTCATTCCCCCTGAAATAATCTGGATTGATTCTGGGTCTTTTTATTGATCCTATTTACAATTAATTGATTTTGTCCTGTAACATAAGTCACGATTCCTTGTCTCGTAACTTAGTTCAGAAATTGAGCTGTCCTGTAATGACTTAAGTTTAGAAATCTAGTTCTCCTGTTAATCACTGTTCTATTCTTTTGTCAAGGAAATCTGTTACCCTTAAGTATACAGGTGAACATCAGGGAATCTGGTCTAGTATCTTGACACCACCAAGCTGTCCTCCAAGGACGAAGTCTGGTTTGCTATCACTATCCTTGCAGATGCAGCTGGACTCAGTGAATATTTCTTAGTCACAGGAAGGAAGAAGGGAATTGTTGCTAGCCCTCATTCTTAATTTCCATCCAACCATATTTTCCTCCACCTATAACACTACCCTTTCTATTTTCTGTACTCCCCAAAACTATTGAAGACAGCCACCCTCCTCATTCCAGGTCTTAGCTTTGCTGGGGAAGCTGAGAGTTTATTTATTAGTAAATTTGTGTTTTGCCAATAAATTGAATATGCTAGCAACTTTGTGCCTCAGTCTACCTTAATTTTAAGAATTATGCTCCAGAACCTCCAATTGAAGGAGGACACTGAGGCCACCAATGTCATCTTTCTTTTCCAGGCTGGACTCCTAATTCTCTTCCCTGACTTGTCTACAATGCCCTCAGATTCCTGGGTACCTTCATCTCATTCCCCTCCCCTTTTCCAGGTTCCTTTTATTTGTTGTCTTTCCTAATTAGATGTAAAGTCTCTGCTTCTATATGTATTTCTAGAGCTTAGCACAGGACATGGCACATATTAGACACTTAATAAATACTTGTTGACTTGACATGGTCACAAGTTACAATAGTAGGAAGTTGTGGGAGTTTGGTTTTGTATTCATGTGTGCGTGTGAACATGAATTGGTTGACTTAAACCTCACCTCTTGCATGGGTTGGGAGCAGATCTGCTTATTCAATCTCTACCCCTTAGAGCTACAGTGTAAATATGGGAAGTCCAGTAGCCGTGGGGACTTTCCCTTCATGGTGCCGTCTGTCTTTTCTGACATTTCTCAAAGACTGAAATGAGGATCACCACAGTAAGCTACCTCATGGGATGCTGTGAAAATGTCAGAGCTAAGAAAGCTCTTTAGGACTCAGCACTCTGTGCTATTTACTAACAAGGACAGTCCATCTTACCCATGTCTTGTTGAAGATGATTCAGTCTTTTTAACGCAAATGCTAAACTATATAAATGAAAGATCATATGATATCGTGGAAAGAGCTTTGGGCTTTAGGTCAGAAGACCTGGATTCAGAGTTAGGACTCTAGCACTTACTGGCAGTGTAGCCCTGGGCACTTCACTCTCTTCAGATCTCATTTTCCTCACTTGTAAAAATAGATGATTTAGTCATGGAAGGACAGAAGGGAAAAAGCACTTATTAAGTGTCTCCTAGGTACATGGCACTGTGCCAAGTGCTTTATAAATATTATCTCATTTGATCCTTACAGCAACCCTGGGAAGTAGATGCAGTAAGATAATCCCCCTTTTACAGATGAGAAACTGAGGCAAACAGAGGTGAAATGACTCACATAGCTAGAAAGTGTCTGAGGCCTGACTGAAACTCAAGTCTTTCTGACTTCGGGCCTACCGCTGCATCCACTGAGCCACCTAGCTGCCTGATAATGGAATACAGGTGACAACACTGGAGAAATTGGGAAACATTTTCTTGCACTGATGCAGAGTGAAGTGAGAACCAGGAGAACAATTTATACAATAAGAATACTGTAAAAACAAACAACACGGAAAGACTAAAGAGCACTGATTAATGTGATGGCCAACCACAATTCTAGAAGACTAATGATGAACATGTTATCTACCTCCTAATAGAAAATTGATGGGCTTAGAGTACACATTGAGACACATATTTTTTGAATGTGACCAATGCGGAAATCTGTCTCGTGTGACTATGCATATTTGTCATGATGGTTTTTTTTGAGAAGGTGAGATTTCAGTAAGTGAAAAAAATAAATTAAAAACATTTTCACTGGACTAAATAATCTTTTGCATACTTCCCCCCTCTAACATTTCATGATTCTTTGAGCTGATTTACATAGAGTGGAAACAGATATAGGATGCAAATGTAAACATTAAAATAATTTGTTTAACTTTGAAAAAAAGAGAGGGAAATGGTCCAACAGAGAATGATCTGAGCATCGGTAGCAGTGTGGAGGCCAGATTACAGAATTTAAAACAAGGGCAGAAACACCGACTGGGAAATGCCAGATGAGAAGTGAAATGGATTTGAACTGGGTGGTGCTAGTCAGAATAGAGAGAAAGAATGAGATCCAAAAGACATTGCAGAGGGATAATTAGGACTTACACATCAACCAACTGGGCTTGAGGGAAAGGAGAAAAAGGCAGAAAACAAAAGCTGCCACACAGTCCCTCTAAATCTCGCTTCCCCACCCTCATAACTGTACTGGAACTGTTCCCTTCAAAGTCACCAATGACCTAGTTGCCAAATCCAGTGATCTTTCCTCAGCCACAGGTGACACTGTGACCAGTCCTTCTTTCTGGAAACTCTTAGGTTCTGTAGTTTTGCATGCCCACTCCCATGGTTTTGCTTCTCTTCCTACCTCTCTAGATACTTCTTGTCTCTCTCCCTGCCAGGTCTTCTTAGATTCAGAATGACAGAAATTTAGATCTAGTAGAAATGTTATAGATAATTTAATCCAACACCCTCATTTTACAAATGAAGAAACTGAGGCCCAAAGAGGCCTTCCTCTAACCCCTACATGTTGGCATTGTCCAAGACTTCCATTTTCGGCCCTCTACCTTTTGTCTATTCTCCATGACTAGACAATCTCATCAACTTTCTTGAGTTATCTCCTCCATTCAAATGACTTACAAATCTACATAGCCAGCTCTCTCTTCTTTACTGAGCTCCAATCTCAAATATCTAAATGTATGATGGACCCTTAATAGCTAATAATAGCTGCCATTTATATATTGACTATGACATTCAAGGCACTATGCCAAGTGTTTTACAAACATTATCTCATTTGATCCCCACAAAAACCCTGTGAGGCAGGTACTATTACTAACTCCATTTTACAGTTGACGCAACTGAGGTAAGCAGAGGTTATTTTGTTTTTTTTTTTTAAGTGATGCCTAGGGTCACACAACTAGTAAGGATCAGGCTGGATTTGAACTTAGATAATCCTGATTCTAGGCTTGGTGCTCTATCTACTGCATGGATCCACCTTTTATCTAATTCAACACCTCAAATTCAACAAATCCAGAATTGACCTCATCATCAACCCATGTTCTTTTCTGTACTCCATTTTTCTGTTAATGGGACCACTACCCAAACCTCAGTGTCCTCTTAACTCTCGTTCAATGACCATAAATTTCTACTGAGTCAAATGTGTTTAAATCTATGCAAGGAATAAAATGCCATTGTGCATTGCCTCTCCCTACAGATGCATCGTTCCAAAAGCAACTCATCGTGACTGGCTAGCTTCCTGTTCCTTCTGGTCTTGACATCCCAGTCACGGAAGGTGAAGAGGGTGAAGCAGCACTTGAGCATTTGAATGGCAGTTGTCCTTGATCTTTAGAAGGTGGATCACCAGTCGGGTGTGGGGGGAAGGACATAACAAGACTTGAGCAAAATTTCATGAGTTCATAGTCCAACCCCCTCATTTTACAGATGAGGAAATTGAGGCATGGGGGAGTTAAGTGACTTGCCAAGATTGCATGTTTGTTTTGGGGGTTTTTTGTGCTTTCCCAACTCTACATGCTCTCTCCCTCATACTCCAGCAGTCAAATGCCCTCAATCATAGAAGCACATGATTGGACCTCAGAGGTCATCCGATCCAAACCTTTATCAGAAACTTAATTCCCTTTATAGGTGTTCATCTAGCCACTGATGGAATGACTTCTATGATTGGGGAACATACTGCCTTCTGAGATAGGCCATTCTAACATGGGGCAGTCCTAATTGTTGGAAATTCTTCCTTACATTGAACTAAAACATATTTGCCCCATAATTTCTATCCATTGGCCATAGTTCTGTCATCTGGGGCTGAGCAGAGTAAATGCAATCTCTCTTCTACATGTTGACAATCAAATATGTGAAAACAGATTATTTCTTCCATGAATCTTCCCTTCTCTGGACTAAACATTCTCAGTCTTTTCCACTGATCCTCTTATGGCACGGTTTCCAGGACCCTCACTATCCTATTCTTCTTCCTTTGGATACATTCCAGATGCCAAGTTTACTTCCAAATTTGCTTGACCAGGGCAGAGTGCAATAAGACCTCTTTCATGCCGGATTTTATGCTTCCATTGATAGAGTTTAAGACTTTAGGATTATAGATTTAGAGCTGAAAGTGACCTCTGAGACCATCTACTCCACCCTCTGTATTAAACAGAAGAGGAGACTGAACCCTAAATAAATAAGTGACTTGGCTGTCACAAAGGTATTAAACTGCAGAACCATGATTTGAACTTAGGTCCTCTGACTCTAAATGCAGTGCTCTTTCATGGTCCCCCTGGAGATTAATGCTCTCTGCCTCCTCAAATGATCGTGTACATACTTATCTGTTTGCACTATGTATACCCACAGTGCCAGGTAAACTCCTTGAGGGTAGCGACTTTTTCATCTTCTCTTTGTATTGCCAGTACTTTACATACTGTAGGTGCTTAATAAATGCACTGTGGCTTGTTCTTCAATGCCTCATTGGGTTCTCTAAGGTTACACCAACAGAAGCTAAGATCTGGCAGGTTCTCCCAAATTGAACAGGCTTCAGTTTTGGCCCACCATCATGTCTCCCATCCAAGGACAAGCCAAGCTGAGCTCAGAGAGGCTTGCCAACAGAAGGCTGGCCAAGAAGGGATGAATTCTTCAGTTATAGTCCCTAAAGAAGACTGTTTATTTACTAAGGCACAGAGAGTTGCAATATTCATATGTGCTGGGACTGCCCATATCAGTGTAATTATGTATCCTTGAAAAACGGAAATAAAGGCAGCATGGTGTTTTGGGGGGAAACCCTCTCATCAATACATTAATGTCTAAGTCAATGATAAAAATGTTGAACAGAATAGGGAGGACAGAGCCCTGAGGCACATCTCTAGAGGGTTCTCTCCTTGTTGACATTGATCTGTTAATGTCAATACTCTCTGGATTCAAGGAACTTCAAACACATCAAATTATACTTCTATCTTGTCCATAAGGATAGGATGAGAAACTTTGGCATTCTCTTCATATACCTACTTTATAATTCTGTCAAAAAGGAAATGAGGTTAGTCTTGTATGTCTTGTGCTTAATGAACCCTTGTTGGCCACATCCCTTTCCAAATGCGCAGAGATTTATCCTTTTAATCCTCCACTCCACAGTTCTGAAGCACTGGAATTCATAAAATTTCATCTTGTTGGTTGCATCCCATCATCCAGCTCGCCCTTCAAAGTTCAGCTCAGAGGGCACCTTTTCTATAAAATCTTTACTGATTCCTCCAAGCTGGAAGTAATCGCTCCTTTCTCTGGACTATGATATTTCCTTTGTGCTTCTTTTTCTCATATCTTCATATTATATATTGCTATTATATATTAATATACAACTACATTATATATTGTACACTATGTGTGTATGGTGTGTGTGTGTGTGTACTGTAGTGAGGTGTAATGAAAGAACAGTGTGGTGAAAAGAGCCCTGGATTTGGAGTCAGAGAACATGAGTTCAAATGCTGGCTTTGCTACTTCCTGTGTAACCTTAAACAGATCGTGTTACCTCTCTGAACTGGTTTCTCCTCTACCATTTACAAAATGAGGCGACTGGTCTAGAACAATGGTGTTATAGATAAAAACAGTTCCCTTAAGGCCATTTATGGACTTAGATAAATTAATATGATGTATGTAGTATTGCATATTTATTAATGTTGTTAACCATTTCCCAATTACATTTTAATCTGGTTGGGCCAGTTTTGCTGCGGCCTGCTGTCTAGGGTCATCCAGTTTGACACCTTCTGACTAGATGGTCATTAAAGTGCTTTCCAGACAGGTGTGTGCTGACAAATATTTAACAACTGGCTCTCTGAAAAAAATTACTAATGACACACTTTTAATCTGCATTATTAATATTTACCCTATCGTTTTCTTACATCCCAACAATGAACAAAATAATAAACCAAGCTTTGATTTCTAACTTTTAGATTTTCTGAGGCGTGAATGCTCATAATGAAAATGTAATAATCATCCCTCTCCAGCCAGTTCGAGTTGGCTGCAGCACACCCCAGCCTCCAGCTGTAAATCTATGCTCCTACCAGACTGTAAACTAGGTAGGGGTAGAGATGGTGGCTTATTCCTTTTGGTAAAGCTGTTTATCTTTGCATCTTTGCACAGGAAAGTGCTAGGATATCTGCTGAACTGCAGTGAAAGGAAAGAAATATAGTAAGTAGTGGACAGCAGCAGGAGCAATTGTTTTTCAAGAGAAGGAATATTAGTGCATGTTTAAAGGTAGAGGGAATGGAGTCAGTACAGAGAGAGTGAGAAACTAGCATTCGCTCTTTCCCACAAAGGATTACTCTAGTCTTATATTTGTGTAAGAGGACTAATCAGGGCAATCGGCTGATCTGCTGAAGTATATCAGAGTGTGTGCTTTGCCTCTTTCTCTTTGGGAACACGTTCTCTGGCCACTTGATAAAGGATAAGTGTAACCCAGCAATTGATCCTTTGCTTGCCATGAATGGGCTGGTGTTGAAGATGTATGGTAACTAAGACAGGAGGACCTTCTTCACTCCCCTAGTAGATTATAAGAGCTGTAAAAAAGTCTCTCTCTCTCTCCTCTCTCTTCTCTCTTTCTCTCTCTCTCTTTCTCCCTCTCGTTCCTTTGGGACTCTGCCAGCTCTCCCTTGGACTTCCAGTATGGGAAAGAGACTTTCTCTTCCCAGCAGCCATGACAGTTACAAGCATATGGATGTGAGAATATGTGCTTGTCTAGGGAAGCCTGAGATTGAACCTGAAATCCCTGGCTGCCTAATATGCTTTGTGTTTCTTTACCTGAGCAAAGGTCACTGAACAACAAGGAATATTTCCTTTACTCCACTCTGCAAGACACAGGGATGGTCATGCCCTAGATCTCACCATTATCTACTTCCTTCATCTAAAACTTGGGCATTCCTCTACCTGATCATAATCTCCTATCATTCCATCTCTCTCAGTGCCTCATCCATCCTAAATCTAGTCTTTTCAGTATTGACCTCCAGCCCTTCCACTCCTGTGTACTTTTCTCAGGCCATTACTCCTACTCTGAATTCATTCCTAATCTTGACCCTTTAGTTAATCCATACAACCACACACTGTCATCAGTTCACAAATCCCTTGATCCTTTTCTTACTCATCCTTTCCCAAACCCCAGCCTGGAATACTCTCACCCTGCCATATGCTTCCTCTACTCCTCATTAAGGGCTGCTGAATGACACTGGAGGAAATCACACAACTGTGCTGAGTATACTATAAACTATAAATTTCAAGTTATTCAATTTCAACGGGGCCCTCGCTACAGCAAAGCAATTCTTTTATTCTTCCCTAATTAACTTACTATGTCACTCTATTCAGAAACCATTCCAAACCTTCTCTTCTCTATTCCATCCTTTGCTTGTCCTCCCTCTCAGCTGAAGAACCTGCCTCTTACTTTACTGAAAAAACTGAGGCCACTCACCATGTGCTTCTCCTTTACCTCTTCTCTTCATTTCAAAGTCTCTTGATATCATCTCCCACTCTCTCATCCTTAACCACCATCTCTAACAATGAAGTGGCCTTTCTTCTGACCTAGGCCAAGACCTCTACATGTATTGATCCTATCCTCTCCTATCCCCAGCAAATTGTCCCCTCAATGACCTCCCTCTCCCAAATTTCCAACTTCTATCTAGCTACAATAAAACAAGAGCTCTCCTCCCTTTTTCAGCCAAACTCCTATAAAAAGCAGCCCATATTTGTTGCTTTCCTTTCCTTTCTTCTCACTCTTTGACCCTTTACAGTGTGGCATCTGACCTCATCCATCACTCAACTGAAATAGCTCTCTGCAAAGTGACCAATAATCTCTGAACTGCAAAATCTGATAGTCTTTCCTTAGTCCTCATCCCATTTGACCTTTCTAGGGCCATTTGGCACTGTTGACCAACCTCTTCTCCTGGACAGTCTGAGATTTTTGGACATTACTGTCTCATAGCTCTCCTTCTACCTGTCAACTCCTTCTCCATATCCTTTGTAGGCTTATCATTCATACTTCACCTCTAAACTGTAGGTGTTCCCCAAGGCTCTATCCTAGATCACCTACTCCTCTGGAGCAATATACACAATGACTACAATGCAGAGAAAGACAAAACTGAAAGGCAACAAAAAATCAATAATCTACAAAAGTAAAAAGTACTCTTCAGGAAATGTATTTTGTGGGAGGGTTCATTTGGGAGTTTGTTGGGAAGTGTCTGTTACAGCAAAATAAAATTTATTAATAAAAAAATTTTAGTTAGTTGCAATAGCCAACTAAATGACCTACCAATAGTTACCCTGTAGCTCACTAATGTATGAGATAGAATTTTTTTATCAACTGGGTGGAAGAAGAAATATGATTCTGTAAGTATGAGAATACTCTAAGGGTTGTATATTGATAACAGGGCAGGTAGGGAAAACCAAGTTACTCTTCAGTGCTAAAACTAGTCATATAAGGGCATGAAAGCAACATGAGAGTGAGATGGGTCTGTTTGTCCTGTACACAAATATTTGCCCTTCTAATATAATTTGTACTATTACAGCATCCCCTTTGGGCTCACTCATCCCAAGTCTCACTCTCATTGGCAGGCTGTGTGCCCAGAGGGTAGCCGACTACTACTACTTTCAAGATTCTAGGGGGAACCCTGCCAGTTTTTTTGGGGGGAGGTTCTATTACTGTCACTCAAGCCAACATTGATGTGCTCCCATATGTTAATTCATTTTTTACAAAGGGACATTTACTAATGTGTTGTATAATGTAACATCTGCTTTAGAGAGAGGAAGAATGGTGCGGATCTGCAGAAAATTCAGGTATTTGAAGTTTTTTGCTCATCTCCTGAGGCATAGTTTTGCATGGTTTGAGAAAGGGGTCGGGGGAGATGCAGCAGAGCACTTGAAAAAGGAGACCAAGTGAAGAGAAGAGGAAGGTTGTGGGGGCTTTCCCTTGTTCTTAAGGAGCAGCTGAGCTACTTGGCTAGAAGCAATGACAACATCTACAATTCCCTTCCTCAAACCCATGCTTCTGGGGAGCCTGGAGAAATGAAACCTAAAGGGGGCAAGAAACAAGGCATAAGACTGTATTTTATTGTGGGCACTTGCTAAAGTGGCTGGAGTGTTAAGTAAAAATATGGAGGCACTAGCAGTTCTTTTCCCCTTTCCCACTGGAACTGGAACCTGTTTCTAAGAATGACTTTTTATTCTATTAAAGACTGCATCTGACTGATCTAATCTAATTTCTCTAAACACCTGTGGTTGATCCTGGCCTTTCCATTTCCTCTAAACACCTATGGTTGACCCTGGCTCTCATATTTCTTTGTGTACCTTTGTTTGCAGCTTGAAGGCACAGGACAAGTATGGAAGTCATCCAGGGAGAGTGACTTTTTCTAGATCAAGGCCAGGATACTAAACCCCAATCCATTGTTAGAGAGGTTTTCCATTTACCAAAGGAAAGAGCACTGTGTCTTGAATTAGAGATAACTGGGTTTGAATTTTTACTGTCTCTTAAGCTCCCTGGGCCTGAGTTTCTTCATCTGTACAAAGATGGCATTTGAATTAGATAATCTCTAAGATCTCTTCCAATTCTAATTCTCTTTACTTTTATCATTCTCCCTAAAGTGTAATAACCTTCTCTCTCAATTGCATGTGGTAAATATGTGATAGGAGCAGAAATTTCCTACTTATTAAAAATGTGCTTTATAAATCCAGCTACCTAGCTGTCCATGCCTGTTTCCAACTACTTGAAGATCATTCTTGCGTCTGTCTCTCTGTCTATAGCAAGGTTCCTGCCCTTCACTTACCCTGATGTGCTTCTCTGTGTCTGTCTCAACACAGCATAATTTGTCAGCCATTCTCCGTGCGGCTCAGTTACCAGCAAGATAGAACATTAAGTCAAAACTACTATAGGGAAATGTAATTGGATAAAATATAAAGCATTACATTTGGTCTCCAAAACAAACAAACAAACAACTTTGCAAGTAGAAGATAAGGGAAACCTGTCCAGGTAGTACAAGTCATTATTGGGATATGACAGTTACTTTAAAAAAAAGAAAGAAAGAAATAGCTGACGTCTTGACTACACTTTAAGCTTTGCAAACTATTTTTCATACATTATGTCATTTCAGCCTCACAACAACATCGTGGGATGGTTACTTTAGGAATACCAATTTTAGAGATAAGGAAACTACAATTCATTGATTTGCTCCTACTGAAATAACCAGTAAGTACTGGAGGCTGGAGTTTGTGGTTTTAGGACGAATTGGGAGGCCAGAACTAAGAAGGATGATAGTCCCACTGTTCTTTGCCCTGGTCAGACCATCCCTGGGTCAGTTTGGGATGCCATGTTTTAAGTACAATGATAAACTCCAGAACCTCTGGAGGCAGGAAGAGGAAAGTGAAAGGCCCAAGTTCATGCCCCATAAGGTTCAAGTCAGAGAACTGGAGATGATTAGCCTGGAGGGGTACATGATAGTCCTGTCTTTAAATACTTAGAATTAGACTCATTCTGCCCTAGATGGCAGAACTAGATGGAATGGACTGAAATAGTAGAAAGGCTGATCTAGCATAAATTGAAAGAAAAATTTAATAGCAATTAGAAATGATCCAAAAGTAGAATGTGCTGACTAGGGAGGCAATCTGTTCTCTTTTGCTAGAAATCTTCAAACAAAGGTGACCACTTGTGTCCTGAGGCCTCTTCTCTCTTTCTACACATTCTGATTTGGGCACCTCTTCAGTTATGATTGGGTCCAGCTACCGTATCTCTACACAGATAACTACAAAATCTAAAAAGCATCCTCCATTTCCCTCTGAAGCACCAGTCCTGCATCTCCAACTGTCTGCTGGACATCTCAAGTTCAACACACAACTCCATGTTTCCTCTTAAATTGACCCCTTTCTGACTCCCCTATTTCTGCTGAGGCACCACCATCCTCCCACCCAGGTTCAAACCCTTAGTCGTTTCGGACCCTCTTCCCTCCCTCCCACCATTTTCAATGAGCTGCCAAGTCTTGTCAATCGGACCTCCCAAATGCCTTTTCCATCCACGCTACCACCACCCTAATTCAGGCCCCCGTCAGCCTGGCGCACTCTGCTGCAGTAGTTTCCCAATTGTACTCCAGTAGTCTCGGCTGGTTCCATCTGGAAAGTCTAGGTCTAATCATTTCGCTCCCCCATTCACACACGGCGGCTGCCGGTGGTTCCCAGTCTCTAGGGCGTCCTTTCCAAATCTGGCTTCCACATCTCTCAGTTTAACCTAATTAGTCACTGCCCGCGGGGCTCCTAGCCTAGCTGGCCTCGTGTCTCAGGCTAGTACAACCCCACAGTCATCTATGGGGGTGTCTATGGGATGGTGAGGGGAGCCCACCCCACCCCCGAGTCATCGGCCCCCCGGGAGCGGGACATGTGGGCACAGGGGAGAGCGTCAGCCTCCAAATCCCTCACCCCAGCCCTCCCCCACAAAGAGCCACGTTCCTCCTCCGCCTCCGAGCCCTCCCGGGCCCCGCCCCGCCCACAACCTTAGCTCCTCCTTCCCTCCGCTCTCCGTAGACTAGGTTCCGCCCCCTCCTCTACTCCCTGCCCCCGTCCGCTCCCCTCTCCTCCCTTCCCCTTTTTCCCCCCCGTCCCCTCCTCCTCTCCCAATCCTTACCCTCTCCTTCCCCTTCTCTTTCTTCCCTTTCCTCTTCCACCCCTCCCCTCCCCTTCTTCCCTCTTTCCCCTCCTTCTCTCTCCCTCAGAGAGCTAGGCCCCGCCCCCTCCTCTCCCCACCCCTCGCTTCCTTGCCGCCCCCGCCAGCCTCCGGTGCTCTTTCCCAGTCTCTCTCCAAGTCCTTCCCTCTCTTTCCTCACTTCCCCTCCCCACATCCCCAAGCTAGGCCCCGCCCCGTCCACCGCTCCTCCCTCCCTTCTCTCTCCCCTCCGCTTCCCTCCTTTTCTTCCCTTTGCGGGCTAAGCCCCGCCTTTTCCTCTCCTCCTTCCTCTCTCCCTCCCCCCCTCCTTCCTTTTCTCCTCCTCAGCAGGCTAGGCCTCGCCCCCGCCACTGCTCCTTCCGCCTTCTCTCCTTTCGCTCCCTCCTCCTCCCCTTCTGGCCCCTCCCCTCCTCCTCAAGCTAGGCCCCGCCCCCGGCCGCCCCGCCCTCTCCTCTCCTCTCCTCTCCCCTCCCTCCTCTACTCTGCTGTCCCGGCCGGGCCCCGCCCCCTCCTCCCGGGCTCCTCATCCCGTTTCCTCAGAGGCGGCGGCGGCGGCAGCGGCAGCTCTGCCCGGCTCCGGCTCCGGCTCCAGCATCATGGACTTCAACGTGAAGAAGCTGGCGGCGGACGCGGGCACCTTCCTCAGCCGCGCGGTGCAGGTAGAGCACGGGCTGGGCCGGGGCGGGCGGACGGGCGGGACGAAGGCCGAGGCCCGCGGCGGCCCGTTCCCCGAGGCCCCGCCTCCCGCCGCTGACAGCCGGGCCCGGCCGCGCCGGGGTGGGACGGTAACGGAAGGAGCCGCGGCCTCGCCCTCTTCCTCTCCCCGCGGGCCGCGGGAGCCGGGGAGGAGCGAGGCCCGAGCCGGGGCCTGACCCCCTGACCTCCCTGGCCCACGGAGGCCCCCGCCAGGAGGCGCGTGAGACGGGCGGGTCCCGGACCCGGAGCCTCCGGGCTGAGGCGGCCCCCTTGGGGTGCGCCCCCCGAGGACCCCGGGGACCGGCCCGTGGCTTGTGACCGCGCGTCCCCAACTCGTCACTTCTCCGGGCGCCGAGCTGGAGACGAGCTAGGGGGTGTGCCCCGGGGCTGGCTCCGTGCCCCCCACCGGGCGCTGCCCCCCTCCCCCAGCACCGCGCCCCCCCCCAGCTCCCTAGGACCTGACTGGCCCGCCTCCAGTCCTGGGGCTCGGCCGGTACTTACCTGGGAGGGATTCTTTTCTCTTTGCAGAGGGATCCCAACTTAAGGTCCTTGAACTTCTGAGAAGATCTGTCTTAGGGCTCTTTCAGTATAACTGGTCTCCTTTGTTATGCTGCATGTCTTTTTCTGCATTTAAAAAAAAAAACCAAAACATTTTTCAGAAGAGGGGTCCACGACTAAAAGACCCCAGCCCTGTTTCAAAGTTTTTCGCCGGAACGTTTTTTTTAAACAGGGAATAGGTGAAGTGGGCTAGCCAGCGGGAGAGGTGTCACAAGCAGGAGGAGTGAGCTAACTTCTTTATCCGGATCCTAGACTTAGAGCTGGAGGGGGCCCTAGAGGCCATCCAGGCCAACGCCCTCGTTTTGCCGACGGGGAAACCGACCAGGTCTCACAGCTGGTATTAGCCGCGGAGTCGGGATTCACTTAGAAAACCTTTGCTCTTTCTCTTATACTGTGCTGTTGAAGAAGTGTCGAGCTGGAACGTTCTTGGAAACCATGTAACACCAAAGTTTTAAAGATCTACCACTGTGTGAAAAAATTACACTTAAAAAATGAGTACACTCTAGGTTCCAAAGCCTACCGGGGCAGCTGCCATAATTGCTCCCTTAAATACCTTAAAAAAATTTTTTTATTGCCATCAGATTTATGTTGTGATTCTTGACAATATTTTAAAACCATATCACCTTGAGTTTTAGTGACAGTAGCTTCTTTTTAAAAATTAGCCACAGTTTAACAGGTCACAATTTGAGATTGAGTTTTTTTGGTTGCGTAAATTTTCTGTGTTCATGTTTACAACCAGAAGTGATTGAGGACTTGGAGTAAATAAATTTAAATTTATGGTGCTTGATCATTTTCTCTTAATTCTTCTTAGTGCTGGCCATTTTATGAACCAGTGAACTGATTTCCTTGATCATGTTTTGTTTTGATCTTGTGTAATAGCTATAATTCCCCTTCTTTAGAGGATACTTGATAATAGTCTAGTTCTTCCAACGTGTATTCTTATGTTCCTAAAACAGGATGCCAATAGAATTATTTATACATTTGTTTATGTTGTCTGATTTGAGTTATTTAATTAGTCTTTCTGGGATTAGAACCTTATAATTTAACTGAGAAATTCACATTTTCTATTTAGGCCACTAAAATGTTGCCTATAATAACTGTACGTCTGTTAAAAGCAGGAGACTTCTTCTGACCCATCAAATTTCAGTTGGAATTTTACTCATTGTTTCTTGGAAGTTTACCTGATAATAGGTCAGTGACTAGTCAAATTTATTCTTCATTCAAATCAGCAAATGTTAATTAAGCATTGATTATGTGGTAGTCACTGGAGATATAAAGGGTAAAAAAGACAGGTTTTATCCTCAAGAAACTTTATATTCTACTGGTTTGAAAGATGTGACTGGTGCGTACATAATGATTATAGATAAAGTCGGGTAAGGAACCAGATCTTGGGATGGAAGAGTGGAGCTAGAATAGACAGTTGGATATGTGGTCCTACCTCCTTATTTTACAGATCAGAAAGGAGCCCAGCAGAGGTTAAATGCCTTGCCCAAAGACATAAAGGAAGTAACTGGCAAAGACCTAAGTCTTCTGACACTTTTCCTTGTAAGAATACATGGCCTCAACATGCAAGAAAATTAGAGAAGAAAAGGAATACTTTTCCACAGGCAGGCAAGAATCAAGGAGAGTTTCAGGCTGTATTTTAGGTATTAAAAAGGTTTGACTAACTGGAAGCTTTCTTCAATAAACCAGAATTCCAAGTGCCCACTAGGTCAATTTGTACATTGGCCAAACCTCTAACTGCCAAATGCAGTTTTGATCTCTGTCTATATTTAACAGTGTCTTTCTCCATATACTCAGTTCCAGTTGGAGTGACTTGGTTTGATATGTTTGCATAGAGTGCTAGCCTAAGGAGACACAACTGGAATTTAATATCCTAACTTCAGAAGACAGACTTAGTAAAAAGTCTAGAAATTTTGACAGAATGCCTTTAAAGAAGTAGTGATTCTAAAGAAAGTAGGAAAAGAGCTTTTGTAAGCTTTATTTATATATACTCAAGTTTATTTTACCTGTCACTGATACCATTCTATAACAATAACTTGGATTTACGTTTTTAGGAATAATTTTTAAAGTATTATACTACATCAATATAAAGAGTTCAAAAACTTTTAATATAACTGGATCCATTCTTTTAAGAATAAAACTTAGCACTTTCCGGAGTTAAAAGATCTTGGGACCATACCTCATGTAAGACTGAGAATACTGTGCTTGATTGTTTAGACAAAACAGTGCTTTGTGAAGCTTATTTCAGTTACAGCGCTTAGTAACTGAGATCTCATTCTACACTTTATTGACATCAATAATCACAGCAAGTCATAGAATCATAGATTTGGAGTCGTATTGGACCTTAGAGTTCATCTAGCCTGTAATGATGTACAAAGTCTAATGAGTTGCAATTAAAGCTTGAAAACTGTATCAGGCTAGATAAATTATAAAAACAGTAGTAAGGAAAACAAATCTCCATCTATCTAAATATTAAGAATTTTCCATTAAAGTCAAATAATATCTCTTAGTATTGGTAAGAATAAGCAACAAACCAGAATTTGTAAGGAGCCCAAATTCCTTATTTCTCCCACTATCTGGTATGTGTTTTTAAGTCCTAGAAAAAAAATCTGGCAGCTAGGTGGCACAGTGGATAGAACACTGGGCTTGGAATCAGGAGGACCCGAGTTCAACGCTGACTAGCTATGTGACTCAGGGCAAGTCACTCAACCCCAATTGCCTCACAAAAACGAAAAGTACCATCTCTTCCATAAATTTGTTCCTGACCACACTAGGCCGAAGTACTCTATCCTTCCTGTGAACATTATTATTCATATCATCAGTTTATTGATGCAAACTTGAAATCTTTTCTGTCATCTTGAACTATCAGTTAAAGCTCTTATAAGATTAATATCAAAAATGGGTCTTGTCTTTCTTTGTTTCTGCTATAATACTGAGAAGAATGCCTTGTAATAGTCATTCGTTGTCAGAATTTTCATTTTAAAACTATATCAGGAGGCCAGATGTGGTGGCTCATGCTACTGGGAAGGCTGAGGCGAGGGGATCACTTAAGATTGGGGGTCTGAGTTGTAGTAGGATTAAACTGATCAGGTGTCAGCACTAGGCAGCCTGGACAAGAAAACAAGCAGGTCAAAGCTTGTGTGCTTATCAGCAGTGAGAAGGCTCCTCTGCTTCCAGTCTGGGCAAGATTAGAAAACCTAGTTTCCCAACCTTCCCACCACCACAAAAAAGGCAGGATAGCAAAAGGATCTGTGTTCTGCACCCTCATTTCTTGGACTGATTGCCTTCAAGATTTCACTCATACCACCTTCTATATGAACCCTTTCCTGATTTTCCTCTTTCTCTCCCCTGCTCGTCAGTGCCCTCTCTCCTCAAACTACCTTGTATTCATTTTTTAAATTTGATTTTTATTTTATTTTCTCTCAATTACATATAAACAAAATTTTTTAACATTCTTTTTTTATTTTGATTTCCAAATTCTCCCTCTGTTCCTTGAGCGAGCAAACAATTTTATATAGATTGTACATGTGTAATCGTACAGAACATTTCGTATATTAACTATGTTGCAAAAGAAAACACTTTGCATTCATTTTTATATATTCTTTATATACTTCTATGTACATCTTGTCTCCCTCATTAGAATGTAAGCTCCTTGAGGATGGGTATCATTTCATTTTTGTCTTTATTCCTAGGGCTTGATATACGGTAGGCAGTTAATGTTGATTGATTTACTTGTGTGCAGTATTTCAGAAAAAAAATTGTTGTGCATTGTGAACTGATCCAACCGTTTTGGAGAGCAATTTGGAACTATGCCCAAAAGGTTATAAAAATGTGTTTACCCTTTAACCCTGTACTAGCACTTCTAGGACTGTGTACCAAAAGATCATAAAAATTGGAAAAGGACCCACATATGCAAAAATATTTATAGCAGCTTTTTCTGTGGTGGCAAAGAATTGGAAATTGAGGGGATGCCCATCAATTGGGGAATGGCTGAACAAGTTGTGGTATATGAATGTAATGGAATACTACTGTCCCATAAGAAATGATGAGCAGGCAGACTTCAGAAAAACCTGGAAAGACTTGTATGGACTGATGCTCTGTGAAGGGAGCAGAACCAGGAGAACATTGTACACAGTAACAGCCACATTGTGCAGTGACTAACTTTGAAAGACTTAACTCTTCTCAGCAATGCAAGGATCTAAGACATTTCCAAAAGTCTCATAATGGAAAATGCTGCCCACATCCAGAGAAAGAACTATGGAGTCTGAAAGCAGATTGAAGCATACTATTTGCTCTTTTTTTTCTTCTGTTTTTGTTTTGTTTTGTCATTCTTGTGATTCCTCTTATTGGTTCTAATTCTTTTTACAATATGACTAATGTGAAATTATATTTAATAGGAATGTATATGTAGAGCCTATATCAGATTGCATGCTGTCTTGGGGAAGGAGGAGGAGAAAATTTAAAGCTCAAAAGCTTGTGGAAGTGAATGGTGAAAACTAAAAATTAATTAATTAATTAAAAATATTTGTTAGATCTCTACTACACACTACATTCTGGAGTCAAACAACTTTATGTACAAATTCCCTTTGAAAGAAATAGGGCTTTCCATGATCAAGAATTTAAGAAGCATGATCTTGGTATTTAATGTGAGTTTTGATTCTCTGTTGGTCTGTTTAGAATGACTTTATTTCTTCTCTCCTTTTGCCAAGTACTTTCCCTTTCCTCTTTCAAGCCTCCTTGAGGACCCTTCTTTTAGAGATTATAATATTAGCAACTTTTCCATTCCCTTCCCATTCTTATATATAAAGCACATCATGGATAAAATACATACGGTATAAATAACACTTAACCTGTTTAGTGTTTCACATATTTTTGTGTTGGGATATCTGGAGTTAATTACTGATTGGGCAAAGTCATATAGGCTCAATATCATACTATATGCTTCCAGTTTTGTATGTGGTTGTTCCTTAATTAACACAAGATACTTAATTTTCTGCTAATTTCTTAAAAGGACCAGAATTAACGTGTATAAGAATCTTGCTTCTTACATTTGCCTTCTGAAAGCCTCATGGTTTTTTTTATTATGCTTAATCTTGATATTTTATACCAAAGTAATTAGAAAAAGTCCAGAGAGAAAATTTCTTACCCAATTTTTGTTCTGCAACTGTACTTTCCTTAGAATAGGGAATTTCCAATCTACTGAATAGGGAATGGGGAAGAATAGGGAAAGCCCTCTACTGGTGCAGATCTTCATTTTCTAATTTTACCGAGTTCCCTGGGGCACTGGCAGGTTAAATGATTTGCCCAGTATTATTATCAAATTAGTACGTATCAGTGAGAACTTGTATCTAGTTCTTCCTGTAAGTCTTCCATGTGCAGGCCCATCTTTATTCATTAAGCCATCCCTTAATGTGCTTTAAAGTGGTGACAGGAATAGAGGATTTATTAAATGCTTATGCTGTGTGCTAGGGTACAACGTGCTAATCAAACAAGGCAGTTCCCACCCTGAAGGAGTTTATGGTCTACCTGGGAGTGGTTGGATGGGCCTGTGAAAAGGAGCTACTGGATAGGAAGTTGAGATATAGAGAGGGTGAGGAGAGGAGCCCTGGAGCTGAAGTGAAGTGAGTGTGGCCTAAACACCACATGAAATAAACAAATTTCTAATTGTCATTTTAAATACTACTTTATACTGTATCCACAATAAAAAATGTGCTGGAAATTATGAAACTTCCATTCCAGTTCAACTATTTATATGTTGCTTAAACACTGATTTGTTAGTTTAAAAATTAATGTATCAAGTTATTTGAATAGGAAAACAGAAATCTAGATAATATGAAGATAAAGACCTGGGTTGCCAAGATGGGCTATAACCGGCCTATACAACCTGCGGCCTGTGGCTCGCTTGTGACATGCCAAAAGATTTTGGGCAGTCCATGAAAAATGTAGAGGAAAACATCCTCTGTTTTTTGCAGGCTACCTGAAATCCTTTGGTGGGCTGCAGGTTGTGCAGGCCTGGGCTAAAAGAAAAGTAACATAGAGAATCATATATGTTTAATACCTGCCTAATTATGAGATTAGAAATCTTTCTGATTCTCTAATAGTAAGTGATATCAGAATTTTCATAGTACCCATCCTCTAACAAACTTGAATTCTTTCAAAAGATTGCTTTTCCCTCATGGAATGGGTAGTTAGTGTTCCCTCCTTCATTAACTGTATTTCTCGCTGAAGTTATATATTTTATTTTCTCATGGCCCTGTGTGAAGCAGGGAGTAGGATAAGTGTATTCAGTCTCATGGTCTATCTAGTGGGCCACACACTATATATGGTTGGCCAGGACCAAAAAATTTTAGGTGCTTTTTATCTTTATGATGTGTTTAAATTTTAAAAAGAACATCTCTATCTGACTTTTCCTGTGCTCTGAAAAAGTCTCTTCATTCCCTTTTCCTTCTTTTTCTACTCTTTCTAGCCATTGTAGTTGGTATACTGCTAAAGCAACATTTCATTTAGAACAGTTTGTGTGGAGGAATAAATCAGAATGCTGCTTTTACCTAATCACTTTATCCTCTTTCACTATAGTCGTGAAATAACAACAGGAAACATAAATTTCAGTTTAATTCTTGGTACTTTTATATTCATGTTTTTGTAAGTGTGGTAGTTCATTCCACCAGTGCAGTCAGTCAGTAAACATTCATTAAGTGCTTTCTGTTTGCTTTAATGCCATTCTTTCACCTGTGTCTTTCACATTATTTTATAGATAATCCACCTAACTCTCTGAGGGCCTTTACCTGGCTCCTGGGATGTTTCTGGGCTCACATTGTAGCAGTTGGGCTGTCCACCTCTCATTTTTGTTGTGTGAAGAGAACGACATGACCAAGTTACCTCCTTTTCTCTTCATACCTGTTGTTGATGCCTTGAATGTCACTTCTGGTCATTATTGGTAATGCAAGTCGTAGTTGGTAATGTGCTGCAATCTCCTTGGGCCAGCTCTGTGTCTTTCCATTGCCTTTGGGTCCCCATAACTTTTAATTCTTAAGAGATTTCATATATCTTTGCTTTATAGCCTCACAGGAAGAAAATCTTTAAGTAATCAGAAGAGTGGGTTTTTTTTTTCAGAATGAGTAGATTAGGGTGAAATGCAGCTAAGGCAGGTGGCGTGTTGAATAAATCTTGTGTTACTTACATTTAGTTTAGATATCAGGCACTAAATATACACCAAAAGCTGAGTCTGTAATTGAATTGAAATAAGATGAGACTGTTTTAGATACGGAAGAGATGGTGGGGTTTATCTAGTCTACTTATTGACTTTATAGAGGAGGAAACAGAACCAAGGAGGTGAAGTAGTTGCCCAGAGCCATCCAGGAAGTGGCAGAACCAGAGCCCCACCCCAGGATCACTTTTCACAATACAACACTTCTGACTGCAGAGTTTGTAATGTTTTCCACAAACCCACACTGATTGAACAAAAGTTCAACTTTCTTTTTCACTTCATTAGTTCTTTGATCTCACCATGTGGGCTACTTGCTCCCTGCAAACAGTAAATTGTAGTACTTCTACTTGTCTTCATCCTGTGCTGCTCATGTCCAAGTCTTCAGGTACCCAATGTGCTGGGACGTTTTAACTTAATTGCAGTTTGTGTGGGGTGTACACCTGTTGCTTCTCATTCCATGACCAGACTGCCTCCTTTTCTTTGACTTAGACTGCATAGGTGTATTGTTCCTGTTTTAGAGTACTCAATAGTCTATTTATGGCTACAGTGTCACTTTCCATTGCCCTTTCAGTGATCATAATTATGTGAACCTTTGAATAATGTAATCTCCCTGATTCATAGCCATATAACTGTACCAAAAAATTGGTTTGAAAAAAATGGGAGTTTGTTTCGGGAAGAAGCTTGGAATCATTGACAGTGCTGCAGTTGAAGTCATTTTCTTATTTGTACTCAATTCTGGGCCCAGTTCATTGGACCCAACTTATAGTCCATCTTTATTCAAGGTAACATGTACTGACAGACTAGCACCTCTAGTACATGGACTTGCCGAGCACTTTTCAGAGCTGCTCATCCCTGTGTGTACTTGGCACTCAGCTCTCACCTGTGGATCCAAGAAGCTTTAATATGCACAGCAGCCACACCCAGTAAACCATTTTGGCAGATGGTTAAACCAGGTTTAGGGTAATTGACCAGCCTCAAACCCATCAGTGAGTTAGGGGGATATCTATGTGAAGATGTGGTGGAATGGGTAAATGAGAACAGTTTGTTCCAGGGGCCATGCAGGTGGCTGAAGCAGGGGCTGTGGGGTGCTTAGAATTTGTTGGGACATTGAGGTTACCAAGGTCATCCATTGCATCCTGGGTCATCATTCGTCCTCTTGACTTTTGTCTTGCCATTTTCTTTTATGACTGGAAGAGAGAGTGAGGCTGACAAGTTTGTGCAACTCTGCCTCGCTTAAGTCTATTTCAGGCACAAGTCAAGACATCACCCTGTGATCACTGGCCCTGTACAAAAATGAATGACAAAACAATTGATAGACAACCTCTGTGGGCTGTTCATGCAGTTAAATATCATATTCTGGGCAAGAGACTTTATCATCCACTAGGTATGTACTGTTTGGATAGTTAGGCCACTTCTTAGTGATTCTAAATGTCATTTAGGAGGCTCTGGACTGTTTCAGAACTTGCAGTCAATGAAATATTTATAAACAAGCATCTGGAGGACTTTACTTTCTATAAGGAATGCCTCTTATGGGCTCTGCATTGGAAAGCCTTCCTGGCAGTGACAAGCACCTTAGATAAATATCTCACTTGTTTTATGCCCCATATGATACAAGTAATTGATGAATCACTCCACAGTATTATCTCTGTATCTGTTAAGGAATCCTTTATGATTTTATAGTACGTGTAGAAAATACCTTGTTGGAAAAGAGCTATAAGACTGTATTTTGCTCTACTAAATCAAATACTTTTTGATAGCCAAATAGCGGGATCTTGTATTTTCTGCAGTCATTAAAAGGAGGTTTAATGACTTGGGGAAAAAAATTGAACTGATTAATGGAAAATCCTCTTGTTTTCTGTGGCCCAAAACAGTTGTTAAAGCAAGAGGTTTTTGTTTTGTTTTTGTCAAAGTTTGCCATTTAGAGAATGTTGGATTGGTTTTTTTATGACCTTGATTTAATTTAGTATCATTGTATATTAAAACAAGAATGCTAGACAGACATGATATATGAATTTAGTTGAACACAAAAGATAAATTGGCAGAGATAGGAGGGCAGGTGATTACTTTACAGAAGGGGTCACCATGGAATCCTTTTAAGTAGTGACCTCCCCCAGGACATTTAAAATAGGCTTCAGTTTATTTAAAAAAAGAAAACAATTTAAAATCATAGATTCTCCCAGCTAGAAAGGCACCTTAAAGGTCATCTAGTTCAGTTTCCTATTCAGTTCAAGAAAATGAGATTGCTGGGTTAAACTGTTAGCCCTTCCTGAATATAACCATTTAAAATCAACCACATATTTTTTGACTTAACAGGATACTTTCATTTCCTAAACACATACAGTCTATAGAAGAGATTGTATACATCATAATAAAGATGAGTTGTTTTGATTTCAAAATGTTTATTTCTAAAATGATTTTTACATATACAAATTTAAAAGATTTGGATGTAGTCCCATATATAAGAAAATATTCATAGCAACACTTTTGTGGTAGGGGAAAAGAGGTGGATGCCCATAAATTGGGAGTGGATGACACAATCACAGGTTTAGAGATGGAAGGGACCTTAGAGGTCATCTAGTCCACCTCTGTAACCCAGAGAGGATTAACAATTTTCCCAATATCACTCAGGTACCACAGGTCAAAACAAGAATGCAGACCAGAATCCTGACTTCAAATCCACCCCCTCTTTCCACTGTACCACATTACCTCCCTGTGGATGAATACATAGGATATATGAATAATGGAATGTTAGTGTGCTGTAAGATAACAAATATGAGGGATTTAGAGGCATGTGAGAAGACTTGTATAAACTGATGTAGAACCAGGAAAACAATATAAATCATGACTACAGTAGTTTCTTTATCAAAGCCTGTTTTCCTACCAATTAATTTTTGTAAAAAATGAGTCTGCGGAGCAACCAATGAACATTTTGATCAGATGGGGGAAAAAAAAGGCGCAAATACAACTGGTAAGGTAGATTGGAGATATTGTAGAGGGCCTTGAAATACAGAGATAAGTTTGTATTTTAGTCTCAAGTCATTGAGGAGCCATTCCCTAATGTCCTCTCTCAACTAGAAGGTGAGCTCCTTAAAAGTCTCATTCTTTTATTTGTATCCCAAGTGTTTGACAGTACTAAATGCTTAATAATGCTTTTCCTTTCTGTTCTATTCCATTCCACTAAAAGCTTTTGAAGAGCAGGCTGCATGATCAGACCTGTGTGCTCCAGTCTAGTACTCCATTGGATTTTTTTATTCATGTGGATATTGCCTCCAGTAATACTGATTATAACTTGTCCGTGCCTGCCAACACTATGGCGCTCATCTTTGCCCTCCTCCCTATAATGTCAGCATTGGATGTCCATCCGACATGCTGAATGCCTTCCTCAAATTTTCTTGACGTTGCAAGGCTCCCAGGGGAGCTTGAATGGGCCACTGCTTATCCTCTGCTCCACCATGTGATCATCTGATATTTCCTAATGAGAAGTAACTTGGACCTCCTTTCTCCTCTGCTTCCTCTCATTTCTTTGTGATGGGTCAAAGCCTTGCCACGACCACCATGCGTTCTCTCTTACCCTTGGAGTGAACCTCACCATCAGTTCTTGTATAAAAGGACCATTGTTTTGGTAGCTACGTGAAGAATAGGTTGTAGAAGAGAGAGCTGAAGGTAGGAAGACTATGGAGAACTTTACTGCAGAAACCTAAGCCTGAATGGCCTGGGCAATAGCAAGGAGAGCCATGAGGCTAGAGGGATGCAGGTGGTACTATAGGGACAGAACTAATGAGACTTGGCAATTAGTTAGAGACAGGAAGAATCTAAGATCACTCCGATGTTTTAAGACAGGGTTATTTGGATAGGAATTCCCTAAACAGAAATAGGGAAGTTGGGAGGAAGAGAATATCAGACAGTTAAGATAAGCCCATTTTGGGAAAAGTTAAGGACTTCCAACAGATTCTTGGCAATGTGGTATTAGATTGGGTTTTGTGGATAAGGGATGTTGAAGCTGTGACTTAAAAAATGGCTATAATTTTGACAACTGAAGATGGTGGGGATAAGAGAGAGAGGGTGATGTATGTTTATATTCCAGGTAGAGGGCCCCAAGGTGAATGGAGCGCCTGGCCTGGAGTCAGGAAGGCTTATTTTCTTGAGTTGGAATTTGGCCTCAGACACTAGCTGTGTGACCTTGAGCAAGTCACTTATTTGTTTCAGTTTCCTCATCTGTCAAATAAGCTACAGAAGGAAATGGCAAACCGCTGCAGTGTCTTTGCCAAGAAAAACCCAAAAGGGGTCGCAGAGAGTCGGGCTCACCTGAAACGACTAAACAACAGAGGGGATAACATAAGCAAAAATGTGGAAATAGGAAAGCATGTGGGTATATTTTGGGATATAGCAAGATATATATGACCAATGACTCATGTGACCAGTGACTTGTCAGGCAATAAACATTTACTAAGCAGCTTTACTATGTTCCAGGCATACAAAGAGAGGCAAAAGACAGTCCCTGTCCTCAAAGAACTCAAAATCTGATGGAGGGACAACAGGTAAACACATATGTACAGACAAGCCCTATACAGGATAAATAAGAAAGAATTAATGAGAAAAGACACTAAAATAATAATAGCTAATATGTATATAGCACTTAGCCAAGCACTGTGCTAAGCAGTTTATAATTATTATCTTATTTGGTCCTCACCACAACCCTGGGAGGTAAGTGCTGTTATTATCCCTATTTAACAGATGAGGAAACTGAGGCAAAGGAGGTTAAGTGACTTGCCCAGGGTCACACAGCTAGTAAGTGATTGAGGCTCGTTTTAAACTCAGGTTTTCCTGACTCCAGGCCTGGCACTCTATCTGATGGCACCACCTAGCTAGAAGTTAGAGGGGCTGGAAAAGGCTTCCTATAAAAGGTGGGATTTTAGTTGGAACTTACTTAAAGAAAAACAGGGAAGCCAGGAGGTTAAAATGAGGAAGGAGATCATTATGGGAATGGAGGACAGCCAGAGAGATGGGACTGTCTTGTTTGTGAGACAGCCAAGAGGCCCGCATCACTGGATGGAAAAGTACATGGCAGGGAGATGTAAGAAGACTGGAGTGGAGGTGGGGGCTAAGTTATGCAGGACTTTAAATACAAACAGAGGATTTTCTGTTTATCCTGGAGATAGTAGGGAGCCACTGGAATCTATTGAGTAGGGAGTGACATGGTAAGACCTGTGCTTTAGAGAAATCACTTTGGCAGCTGAATGGAAGATGGAGTGGACTGGAGAGAGGCTTGAGGAAGACAGACTCCCCAGCAGCTTTTGCAGTAGTCTAGGTGTGGGATGATGAGGGTCTGCACCAACGTGGTAGCAGTGTCAGAGGAGAGAGGGCGTGTACTATCTCTACTTGATGAATATGTGATCTCCTTGATGTCGATTCCCCTTTATCAGATTGCAGTCCTTCCACACATTCTCATCCACATTCTCCCACAAATCCTTGAGTGTTCAAGGATTTTTTTAAACCCAAATGAGGTCAGTGAGGCTCTCAGGCTGATGACCTGTCACCTGTCACCCCTCTCTTTCACTGTACAACTCACCCCCTTTTCTGATCCTTGATTCTCTAAGTGATTTTTCCTTCAACTGCACTTCCCTCCCTCTCTTTTTTTTTTTAACAGATGAGGAAATTGAAAGATTAAGTGACACCCAGAACTACTCCATGATTCAAGCCCAGTTGCCCTAGCCCCAGGTCTCTTATCAGCCTTGGCTTTCTTGTAGCTTTTGGTCTTTGGAATGAAATTCATTTTTATTACCTTTCCTTATTTCTATCTTATGTGTGGGCATTTTTCCTCCTACAAAGCTAAGTAGTTAATCAGTGAGATCTTTGTCCATCCACTTAGGATGGATCCATCCATCTGTCTTTTAAAGTAGCTCCCCCTTTTTTTTGTCCTCATGGGAATCTTGTTTTACTTTTGACTACACAACTCCTAAAGTCACAGAGTAGAATATCTTGTAGGAAATTACCACTAGCAGTTATAAAAATTGGGGTAAATATCATTGGCAGATTCAATCCCATAATGTTTCAATTAATTATTCTTTTCTTAAATGCCTGTTTGCTGTCTAGGTTCTTATTGTGACTTTTTGTGGTGCTTTCTTGTTTAGAGGGAAATTACGCAGGAGAGTATAAATCCAATCAGTTTCTGTTTTTGTTTTATTTGCTTTTTAGGTTTTCTCTCTTAGATTCTCAGTCTAATAATAGTAATAATAACTCATATAGCTCTTTTCTATTTACACAGTGCTTTCATGTGAATTGTTTCATTTAATCTTCATAGTATTTTTATTGTCTGAGTAGGTATGTTATTCTTGTTTTACCAGTGAGGAAACTAAAACTGAAAGGGGATTAAATTACATGAACAAGGTCATGCAAGTAAAGTAGTGTCAGAACAGGAACCTGACCCAAGTCTTCTGACTTGTAGAGGATCTGTGTGAAGTCCAGTATTGGAATCAGCTAACCTCCTTTAATCCAGGCGGATGTAATCTTTTTCTCCTCATATATTCTTTTCCCCCACTAAGTGATTAAGCATATAATGAAGGAAAACTCAGTGCCTTCTTGAAAATCAAGTGTAGAGTAATTAGGTAAGTTAATTTCCCTATCCATGTTGACAAAGTTCATGAAGTGAGAAAAAAAAATTACTTCCTTAAATATTGAATTCTCAAATTTCTTGGGCTTTAAAGTATTTTCACAAAGAAAACTTAACCTTGACTTATGAATCCAATGGCTTTTGAATTTAAGGATAATTTAAAATAAAAACTATTAGTGGTCATTTCTAGTTAAGCAAATATCACTATTTCTGTACCAAACCCTAATAACCAGGAATTTAGTTATTAAGCTTAATATAATTTCTAAAAGAATATAACCTTTCAGGTTAATCCTAGAAGTGGGAGGGAGCTGCAGTAGTCTTAAGTTGCCAGCACTGGCCAGTGGTCCAGGATTGTGCCTACTCTGGGGGAAAGGTCACCCCACTTTGCCCTAATCCTTTCCATGACTTAGATGGTAGCAGGAATCAAGAAGGGTCCCAACATGGTATAATGGAAAATACACCAAATACAGAGTTAGAAGATTCTAAGCTCTGACAGTAGATAGGTGCAAAGGATTGCATACAAGGTGTAAGGCATACCCTTAATGGCGCCCAGGATAGTGGTTTTGAGCCTCGCTATATCCAAATGTCTCCAAAAATAGTATTTTCTCGTTTTAAATAAAGTTTATTTATTTAAAAAGTATTTAAGTTCTGCTTTCTTTAGTTTGTTTGAATAAAAGTGTCTTTTGTGATCATTGTTTGCCATAAAGATAAAATAAAATTTCTGGATGCACCCACACTCACTGATGAAATGAGCCATGTGTGCTTGGGGTTATGTGATTGTGATTAAATTTTTCCTCACTGTGCAGTGGGCATGACAGTAAGTATACTACCTACCTGCATGGTGGCTGTGAATACTTATAAACTGTGAAGCACTAAATATGTGTGATTTTGTTGTTATGAATCAGTAAATAGCACTTAGCCCCCCAATACAGCAGGTTTCCTGGCTGCTGCTTTCCAGTATAGCACCCTCTTATAGGGTGTCCCAGGTGACTTAGTCTTCACACCTTTGGGACACTGTACAAAGTGCAGCTTAATGCTTATGGGCTAAACAGCTTGTAGCTGTTTATAAATTATAAACTGTTTATAAAACCACTCAGGGGTGTAAGTTGTGGGTTCCTATTGAGGTGAGTGGGATAGAGACCACTTACCCAAATAAAAACTCAGAGGTTTCTCCAGGTAGAAAACAAGTTTTATTCTAGCAAGTCTCGTGTGAGAATTGGGCATCACCTACCCAGGGCGGACTGGAGTAGGGAGGCAGGATACAAGCAGCAAGAAAGCAGTTATATACCCTTAGACAAACAACTGTAGGAAAACCCCACACACACACATTTGTTTACCTCAATCTCTTTATCCTCATTAGTTGAGGTAAGAGACCTTACATTCTACCCAGAAACTAAGAGATACATTTTACCCAAAACAAGCTTGGGAGCTAGAAGATTGCCTTATTTGGCAAAGATAAGGCTGGGGTGGTGGTTACAAAACAAGGGAGGGGGTGGGCAACAGATGTATGACCCGATCACATGATTTACAGGAAAACAAAACATAGGCCCTGCTAATGCTAAAGCCTTAACTAAATTTTGGGGCATAGCTTCCATTTCATATGAGAAACTTTCACTTGTCCCACACAGTCCACCCTCTCATTTCATAGTTGAAAGTTTCTCACGCCAAGCAGCCCCCCCTGTTTGCTGTTTCATCAGGGTTTGGCCTTTCCTCTTCTTCCTGACTGACTGGCATCCACCCTTGATTCCCTGATATCATTAATCTTATGGAGTCACTAACAGGCTCTTTTAATGTAATCATCCTAGAGAGTGTCCCCTGTACAGTAGTAGTCATGCAAGGGACACACACTGGGAGTAGTATGACTCCACTCACTGCTATCAATAAGAACCATAAAACCTGCTTCCACCCAGTTCTCCCAAACCAGGACCACCCCTTTAAGTAAATATGGGAAGGATTAATCTAAGCATTGACAAATCAAAGGGGCAGCCCCTTCATAAATGTAGATACCGAGACCCAAAAGAAAACAATAATGCAGTTGTCCCTTTAAGAATCACAAATAATTCTTTTCTTATACAGCTGTCTGGCATGGAACATCATCAGTGAATTCCTCTTGTCCTTGGTATTTGCTCCTGTCATCTCCAGCACAGCATCTCAGCATCTTCCTCTTCTTCTTTTTCTTCTTTTAGGAACCAGCCTTCTGTCCATTCTCCTACAGAAGTGATCTTAGCACAATTTTAAATCACTATTTCTAGTCCTTATAACCCTGATCATTTTTACAAACTTAAAATTAAAATCATGGCCAATTGTCGTGTTTAAGAAATTCATATCAGAACCCAGTGTCTTATACTTTACATTAATCCATTATTAATTTCCTCACCAGGGGGATGAGACTTCACTATGGAATTAATCACAGGCTCCAGTACATACATATCAATTTTTAACACAGTACAAAATTTTAGTCATGCCTTGTTTCTTTGATGGCATTTACAACATAAACCACAAGCCATTCTTCTTTTAGCTTTATTAATCAATGGTAACAAAACTTTAGACAAATATGATATTATCCAAATAACAAAATAACATTCCCACAAGCTCTTGATTATCTCCATACCATTACCAAGAATTAAAAAGACCCTAACTCATACTGGAACACAGTCCCAGTTCTATAATAACCTAAGATGTTCCATAATCAATTATTTTGGTAAATGTGTTTACTTATAAAACCTTCTGATTAAAGAAACTAGCCATTAAGAGATTAGAATAAGGGAACAGTATTTCCCTCAACTTCCTGTCAACTCCAGAGAGAGTGTTATGTTGAACTGTAAACTGCATTGAGCCAGACTTAAAGCCCTCCAGGTTTCAGTTAAGGACACTTGGAGTTAGACTAAGAAACAGTCAGTCATTAGTCCCAGCAAGTTCCAACAATCAGTTTAAGATATGACTATAATCTAATCCTTTTTTTACGTCTCATGCTGACTACTTGCTCTGATCATAGAAACTTACCATAGAAGGAAAAAGCAGGGACAGGTGACGTATCAAACGTGACAGGATAAAACATCCTTAGCTTTGTTTAAATTCAGATAGAGTTGCAGTTCTCCCATCATGCAGTATCTGTTTCTCCTCCTAGCCAAACTCAGGAATAGTTAAGTGGGGAACGAATATTCCTTTCCAAAGGAACATAATGGGAAAACTGAGCCAGGAGGATCCCATCCTACATTGAGACTAAGATTGTCCCCTCAGCTTTCCCAAATGAATTACGTTTCCTCTAAGTAGACCTCCACCTGTTCTTGTGGCATTTCTTTCAGATACTGATTTAATGCAGACAACTATACCTAGATTCAAACTCAAAACAAAATTTGTTATAGTCCTAAGAGCCTTTTACCTCAAACAGCAAGTCTCACTAATCACAGCTTAAAGCCAGATACAGTTAATTTTACTCTTATGGAGTTGCAATAAGCAATACAGATTTACCAGGACTCATAATAAGAAATCTCACTTTACATCTTTCCTTCTCAAATTTAAACTTGTCCTGGTGTAAAAGCCAATCATTAGAAATCATTTCTATACACTTGCAAATTCTCAGTAAGCTAAGATCATTGTCTAGGAACTGCATAATCCTAACAAGTTCTTTTCTCAGGGCAGATGACCTTGCCCACACAGATATAGTAGTCAATTGACCCTTTTTGGGTTTTAACATTAACAATTTCACGAATTTCATAAATGATAGCAAAACAATTTTAACTGAAATTCCCTTTAAATACAGACAAAATTTGGAAATTCTATGCTTTCTTAAATTACAATACTTGGAAGGAAATGTTACAAAACAGGATCACACAGAATGCCCCAACAGCCAAATTCATTCCTTTTTCTTTTTTCTCTGAAGACACAATTAATTTAACATTCCAGAAGATAAAAGAAATTGCCCTTCCAGCAACATAACTAATACAATTGAAAACAGACTCAATAAAAAATCTTTCTTTCTAGACCCCTTCACCAGATTCAACAGTCTCCTGGGGCCACATAGTTAATAAATTTCTTAATGCCAAATAACAATATGTGCTCTTAAAATTATACAAGTACACATTTCTAAGTTCAATACCCTTGGCCCTTTACAAAGGGATATATTATCCACAAATTCATATATTTCTTTAATATTTCAGTTCCCCATTCATGTCCATATTACAGTTTGGAATCACCTATTGTAATCAGGTCAGTTTAAAATGTACTGGGCCGGTATTCTAACCACTCTTTCCTTTCCCTCCAGGTAGGCACCTCTGGAGCTTAATAATTAATTGAACAGTAATAATCATAACTCACAATAACCAATATGGCATCTTCCCAGCATGGGGAACTTAAGACCCCACCCACCCACCCAAATTACGCTCACCAAGATTACTACACAGCTTTCTTTTTGCATTTCTGAAGGGAGATAATTGAATAGAGCTCTCCCTCTCTCTCTTCCCAAACTGCTTTTACAACTTTACTATGCACTCTAAACAATTCACTCGTCTTACACTATTTTTCCACTGTTCTTTAGTTTCTTTCAATTTACTTTAGTGCCAAACACTGTAACAAGTTCTGAAATTAAAAACATCACATTTTTACCAATCTGAATGAGTTGGGACTTGTGGGGAAACATCTTGGTCTTGGCAACAGTCAAACCCAGTCATCCCCAACAAGCTGCAGCCCTCAGCACAGCCCCCCACTGCCCATAAATTACCTAGTGTTTATGTTCTGGTACACAAAAACTTTTTTATGAGAGGCAGAAAAGATTTAAGTGCTACCTCTCTTTTTGATCTGAGGGGAAAAGGTTCCCTTTTTCTCTCTTTGTCTCCATACTCAAATTTGGCCAGAATTAGAATGCAGAGAGAGAGAGAGAAATTATTTTTTTCCGAAAGTTTCAAAACCTTCTTACTTTCAAAACCTCTGTTCACACTGTGCAAATAAACTATACCTTCCTTAAGCTTTCTATACATACTCCTCTCTCCTACATGCTTAAACTTTCTTGCCTTTCTTTCTAATGGACTTTGATTAAAGTCCCTTTAAAACTGCACATATCTTATGTCTTTCTAATTCTGACCTGACACTTCAAAAATCCTTCTCAACTTGCTTTTTACCAATCATATAACTTAAATAATAAAGTATTTTTCTCTCTTTCCCTCTCCCATCCACCTGTTCCTCTGAGGCTGCTGTTACCAGGGAGGAAGAGGGGGAGAGAAAGAAAGAGACTTTTGGAGGCCAGCTGCAGCCTTTTGCTGTCTGGCTACAAAAGATCCACACTGACACTCACTCATACCACGCACAGATACAAACACACACACAAAAAAATAGACATACAATAACCCTCCGCCCTGTAGAATCCTCAAATCATCAAATCATATTTAATCATTTTCTTCCTGTCCTTTCCTCTATATTTTGGTAGTTCATTCCAGTTTTGCAATCAGTTGCCCAAAGGACTGTCTATAGGTACCTCACATTTTTGCGCTCCGACTGCACAAATTTAGATTGTTCCTTTCCCATTCCTAGGCCCTCACCTAGGGAATTTATGGGAGTCGTCACCGAACTCCCCGAGTCTAAAGACTCAGCCGAATCACTGAGGAGGCTCGTCCACTCCTCACCAGGCACCCATGAAGCTTTCTCAGTGGCGTCCTTTTGATGAGGTATCTATTCCACAATTTGACTAGGCCCGGACTCCGTCTAAACTAGAGTCCGCCCCTAAAGGGCCCTCACCCTATGCCAATTACCTCCAGACCCCTGAGTGCTTACCTCTGGTTTGCACGAGTACAACTTAAGTGACTGCTCTCACTCACCAGCTGGCAGAATTTCTTAGTGTCATTTTAGTCATCGGAGCCCTAACAAACCTTCTGTTTCTCCGAGTCCCTCTCTTTGGGATTGTTTCAGTGACTGGGCAGTAACTTCCCTCCAGGGCTCAAGACCTCCGAGGATTCTCAGATGCGCGCTTGGCCTTGACCTTGGCAGGGAAGCCCCCTCCCTAATCAAAGAAAATTCCTGACGATTCCCCAATTGAGTGGGATAGAGACCACTTACCCAAATAAAAACTCAGAGGTTTCTCCAGGTAGAAAACAGAAGTTTTATTCTAGCAAGTCTCGTGTGAGAGTTGGGCATCCCCTATCTAGGGCAGACTGGAGTAGGGAGTCAGAATACAAGCAGCAAGAAAGCAGTTATATACCCTTAGAGAAACAACTCTAAGAACCGCCCCCCCAATTGTTTGCCTCAATCTCTTTATCCTCATTGGTTGAGGTAAGAGACCTTACATGCTACCCAGAAACTAAGAGATACATTTTACCCAAAACAAGCTTGGGAGCTAGAAGATTGCCTTATTTGGCAAAGATGAGGCTGGGGTGGTGGTTAGAGAACAGGGGAGGGGGTGGGCAACAGATGTATGACCCGATCACATGATTTACAGGAAAACGAAACATAGGCCCAGCTAATGCTAAAGCCTTAACTAAATTTTGGGGCATAGCTTCCGTTTCATATGAGAAACTTTCACTTGTTCCACACAGAGGGAAGCCTAGAAAGCAACAGAGTAGTAGGTCAAGAAAGCTCATCAGAGTGTTATATAATACTTCTTTGACCTGGTGAAATACTTATAGGCCAGGCCCATTTAGGACCTTTGCCCTCTACTTTCCTAGTATTCTTTCCCACACTGATAATTTCCCTCTCTACTTAGCTTCCCCCTTCAGTGATAATGTCAGTCTGTTAAGTTGTCAGGATGTCTGGCCATTAGGGATTGTTCTGTGTTATACACCCTGATTTTCAAACAGTTTACAGATGATCAGTCTTTTGGAATACATCTTATTCATGAGTTGGGGACTGCCTGTATTGCAATTACTCATTTTTTTAAACTCAATTTGAGGGATAATTACTTTATTCTTTTCTTTATCGAAAACAGTTCACAGAAGAAAAGCTTGGTCAGGCAGAGAAGACTGAATTGGATACTCACTTAGAGAACCTTCTTAGCAAAGCTGACTGCACCAAATACTGGACAGAAAAAATTTTGAGGCAAACTGAGGTGCTATTGCAGCCAAATCCTAGTAAGGAATCCTCTTTTCTACTTGGTCTTATTCGGCAATTACTACTTGTGCTGCTACATGTTGGGCTTTTTTCCCCCTCTAATTAGCTTTAATGAGTCTTTTAACAGTTGGAATTTTTTTGTCTTTTGTTTTTGATTGAAATAGATTATTCTACATTTTTCTGTAGTACAAGACCTTCATATATAATGATAATATTTGAAGACTTTCTGGAATCTTGTTTCACTGAGTACAATCAGAATAAAATACAAGTTAAGCTCAGTACCCTAAAATGTAAAAAAAAATCAAGCTCCATTACTTCTCAGGCTGTGATCTAAATGAATTTCAAAAAACATATGATTGGAAAGGCTACAAAGATAAACAAATCCTTCTGTTTGCATAGAGAAAGGAATATTTCTGAATTATTCCAGATAAAATATAATACATTAGAGTTGCTTCATATTTTTCCAAACATGGAATTTTAGAACAGGTAATTTTATCTCTATTTTACAGTTAAAGAAATTGAGTCTCAGAAAGGTTAGACTTGTCCAGTGTTGCTCAGTTTATTGGCAGTGGAACCAGAATTAAGACTCAGGGCTTTTCACACCCAATCAAGTACTCAATCCACCATATCATTTTTTGGGGGAGGAAAAAGAGGACAAGTGACAAATGGTTGATGGGAATGAGCCATGTGAATTTTTTTCTTGCATAATTCTCCCCCTCTCTTCCACCATGACATATTGACAGCACTGTAAAATGTCATGAAATTATTATTAGATATTTTATCTGGATTTTAAAATTTTAGACTTAGAATTTATTACTACCATGTGGACATCAAGTTCAAAAGCTATAAGAAATAACTACTGATGGTTCTAGATTTTTTTCTTACTTAGCTTACAAAGTTTTTTGGTTTTTTGGTTTTTTTTCTTAACAGACATTTCTTTAAATGAGGAATAGTTTGTCTGGAAAAATGTTTAGTCTTTCATGCTTATGTAGTTCATCTATCATGTAAGGGGACGCATTTAAGGCCTCTAAGGGTCTTAGCCCATAGTTTGGAAGGAAGGAAAGAAAGAACAGACATTTTTATTTCAGTACCTTCCCTTATGATAACAGAATTTCTTCTAATATATATTAGTAATCCGCAGCAAGAAAATCGTATAGTCATTTATTTGTATGTAAAACCAAGTAACAATTAACTTACTATTTTAAAATTAATTTTTATTAATATGCCGCAGTAGCCTATTAATCAGATTTAACTTAAAGAATATACTAGTCCTAAATTCAGTACTTGAAATGTAAATACCTCTCCATTCTCTCAGATTACAAATATCTCTGAAACATTTTCTGCTGTGTAGTAAAATCTACCATAGAAATCATCATTGCTCTAGTATTAACATACAGCAGAAGAAAGTTTTTGCTGGCAGATATGATGTGTGAAATTATTTTCTTCATCTTAACCAAATTAAACTTACAGACAGCTGTATATCATAATGACAGTATATTGCTAGCATCAGATCACTGTCACTTCAGTCTGAACTGGCTCATTTATGGACTCTCACGTCTATATTTAATCTTTATTAAAGTCTCCTGGAGACTTTCAGCTAGGCCTAGCAGAGATTTAGCTTAAGGTAGAAGAGACTTGTATGTTATTCTCATTTTCTAATAGTGTATCCCCTCTAAACTTAGAAATAGCTTGTATTTATGTTTTCTATATCCAGGATACAGGCAAACATTTAGTAGATTTGAAAGAAAAATCTAAATGCAAAAAAGGAGTTTTATACTTGAAAGTAACTGTTTCTACCAGACTTTTTAAGAACTTGAAATCCCATAGGACTCTCATATAAACCTAGGAAAAGTTTTACCTTTTAAAATAATTTTAGTGTCCAGTTATTTTAATAAGTTTAATTCCTGATTTAAAAAAAAAGCCCCTGTAAATAAACTCCTAAAGAAGAAGAATATTGGTCTATTAGTATTTTGATAGTCAAATAAGATAGTTTTGCTATTTTTCATAATCAGTAAGATCTGTATTTTAATATGTGGTGGTACCTTCATACTTGTTTGAAGAGAGGGCATAGTTCATAATAAAATGTTTCAAAAAGTAGTTTACTAAACTAAAAATAGTATTTTAAATTAATTTTGTAATCTTAACTTTTCCCCAGATGCTAGAATAGAAGAGTTTGTTTATGAGAAGTTGGATAGAAAAGCTCCAACTCGTATAAACCACCAAGAACTCTTGGGACAATTCATGATTGATGCAGGGAATGAGTTTGGCCCAGGAACTGCTTACGGTAAGTGAAAGCCAAGATTTGCTAAGAAATGCTTTATAGTAGGATTAAATCTTCATTAGAGATATCTTTTTTGAAGTCACTTTAGCTTCAAATTTGGGGTGTTCAGTTGTTACTTGAAGCAAAGACAAGTTAATAAAAAAAAAATCAGCAGTATCCATGGAACTCTGTAAAAGCTCTGCCCTAAAATCTAAATCTAAAAAAATCTAAAATTTTAGATTTGAAAGGCACCTTGAAGATGATCTAATTCAACTCCTTCATTTTACAGATAAGAAGAATCAGCCTCTGGTAACTGAACTGATTTGCTCAAGATCATACTAGTTAGTGTCAGAGTTTGGCCCAGCATGCTGACCTTTTTTCTTCTATGCCCGATGGACTTTCTATCATCTCTTGATGTTCCTGCTTCACTTCTTAGTAGAGTTGTCATTGATTCTGATATATGTTCATCAACATCGTTTTGTCCATCTTTGTTTTCCTTGACTTTTCTGAAACCATGTGATACTGACCATCCCAATCTTCTACTATTTTCTCCTCCTTTGGCTTCTATGACTGATTTTTCTTTTTGGCTTCCTTTTTTTCCCCTTCTACCGCCCATGGTTTTGAGTATACCTCATGTCTCTATCCTTGTGTTTTCTTCACACAATATTCTGTCTGCTTTAGTCGCCATTTCTATTTGGATAACTCCTGTATCTATGATTCTGGACCTGGCATCTCCCAAGAGTTCTTATTGCTTAATTTTCAACTGCCCACCGGACATCTTCACATAGATGTCCAACTAACACCTCAAACTTAATATTTTAAAAATTAAACTTATCTATTGCCTTGTTCCTCAGCCCCTACTACTCTTTCTTCTAAATTTCCTGTGTACCTTGTCTGTACCACTATTCTTCTAATCATCCAGACTTGAAACCTCAGTCTTGCTTTGATTATTCTCAGTCCCTTTCACCACCGCCCAGTGGCCAAGTCAGTTGCCAAGCCTGTCAGAGAATATAAGCTGTAACAGACCTAAGCAGGAACATCCTCTCCACAAGCCCCACAAATAATCCTTTAACCTGTACCTGCAGACTAGAGGTGGAAGATGATCGGTGCCTCCTGAGGCAGGCCAGCCAGCTTTGGGACAGCCTGAATTGCCAGGAAGTTTGCCTTCTCTTGATCACAATCTCTGCATTTGCAACTCCCACCCATTGTTCCTAGTTTTGCCCTTGGGGGCCAACTAGAATAAGTTCAGTCCCCCTAAAACATTTTAGGACTAGTGTCATGTACTTTTCCAAACCAAACATCCCAAGTTCCTTCAGTTTTGTATTGGAAAACATAGTCTCCAGGCTGCTTACTGCCATGTTCTACCTTGCCAGGGACTGCATCGTATACAATGCCCAGATCTGGTCTGATCAAAGCAGAAGACAGTGGGACTGTTACTTTCCTGGTTGTGGAGGCGATGTCTCAGTTTATGCTGCTTAAGATCATGTTAGCTTTAAGGGAGCTGTTGTATCACACTGATTAAAATTTGGGCTCATGTCTTCTAAAACCTCTAGATATTTTTCACACCATTTGTTCTCTAGACATACCTCCTCCATTCTGTTCTTGCATAATTGATGCTTTTGAATCTAAGTGTAGGACTTCTCATTTAACCTTATTATGAATTCTAAGACATCTAGCTTGTAAGCTGACCCAGCCTTTATGATACTTGCAGATTTGATAAGTAGACCATGTATACCTTATCCAAGTCACTGATGTAGGCCCTGATCATATCACCTCCTATCTAGACTACTGTAGTAACCTGCTGGTTGGTCTCCCTGATTCAGTAATCTCACCACTCCAGTCAGTTCTCCAGTATCTGCATCGGTTGTCAAACTGATCTTCCTAAAGTTTAGGTCTGACTATGTTATCTTTCTGTTTAGTTAATTCTAGTGGTTCCCTGTCACCTCCAGGATCAAATTTAAAATTAACTGTTTGGCATTCAAAGCCTTTCATAACCTGGCACCCTCCCACCTTCACTATTTTACAGTCCAGTGACACTGACCTCCTTAGCACGGTTTCTGGGTACATCATAGGCATGTAATAAATACTTGTTGCTTTGTTGACTAAATGCTCACAAAATATCCCTTTAGTAATGTATCCTAGAACTTGTTCCAGGAATAGAAATTAAGCTCATTGGCCTAGAGTTCATTCTCTTTCTGTTTGGAAAATTGTAATATTTATTTCCTTTCAGTTTATGAATTTCCTCACATGAGTATATGTTCTTACTCTGCTGTGCTACTCATTGCTGTTCATTTAATCAGTTTCTTTTTATATGAAGTGTACTCATGCATCCTATTCCAGTCAAGAGTCATATTTCCTGTCATTTCTACTTCTGCAGTGTCCTGTCTCCGTCCTCTCATTTTCATATGCTCTCTGCCTCTCACCTGAGCTGCTATTATCCCCTCATAGTTGACCTCTTGGCCTTCAGTCTCTCTTTTCTCCTTTCTTTACACCACAGCCAAAACAATCTTTCTCATTCACAGATCTGTGTCACTCCCCTGCTTAAAAACTGTTAGGTGCTGGGCCTGGACTCAGAAAGGGCTGTGTTCAGATCTTGCCTCAGGCATTTACTAGCGCTGTGAGCCTGGGCAAGTCATTTAACCGATGCCTTCCTCAGTTTCCTTATCTGTAAAGTGACATCATAATAGCACCTACCTCACAGGGTTCTTGTGAGAATCAAACAAGTATATGTAAAGCATTGTTTAAAACTTGAAAGTGCTATATAAATGCTAGCTATTATTTTGCTGGCTCCCCTTAGGATAAAATACACATTCCTTATCCTTGGTATATTCAGTGTCTCCCTTCTCCCCTAAGCTAACATGATCTGAAGCAGCATGAGACATCATGTCCACAGCTATGGAATTAGCAGTCCCATTCTATCAGACCAGATGTGGACATTACTGGCACAGGCAAACTGGAACATGTTCAGAGGAGGGTGGCAAGTGGATTGGAGAAGAGAGTTAGAATGCAGAGTAAACTGAAAAGCATGTTGTTTGAAGATATGGTTGTTAAACATTTAACAGCTTACTCTGCTTAATCCCCTGGCTGTGATTTCTTCATCTATAAAATGAGATAGTTGAGCTAAATGGCATCTTAGATCCCTCCCAGCTCTAAATCCGTAATCCAGGGCAAATTTTCTCTTGAGGTTTTGCTCAGGTGCTCTCTCTTTCTGCTAGGAGACCTTCCCTTATCTTCCCTTCACTACAACTAATAGAGATTTCTCTCTCTCAAATCTCACATGCAGCTCTGACCTTCCTCATTCTAACTTGTGTTAGTCATTATTATGCACTTCTTAATGCAACTTTTGCGTAAGCTTGGTGACACAGTGGATAGAGCGCCTTGCCTGGAGATTGAAATCTGACCTCAGATACTTACTGACTGTGTGACCCTGGGCAAGTCACTTCACCCTGTTTGCCTCAGTTTCCTCATCTGTAAAATGAGCTGGAGAAGGAAATGGCAAAACCACTATCTTTGCAAAGAAAACCATAAATGGGGTCATGAAGGGTCAGACACAGCTGAAATGATTGAACAACAAAAAAATACAACTTTTAGATTGTAGACTTCTTGGGAATAGGGACTGTCATTTTTGATATTCAACTCCCTGGCACCTTATACAGCATTTTGCACATAGTAGGTACTGTTACTGAATGAATGGCACCTTTCAGCTGTAGACAATCCTGTTATCCATAGATACCTTATTTTATTTTATTTTTTTGGGGTTTTTTTTAGTGAGGCAGTCGGGGTTAAGTGACTTGCCCAAGGTCACACAGCTAGTACATGTCAAGTGTTTGGTCTGAGGCCGGATTTGAACTCAGGTCCTCCTGACTTCAGGGCCAGTGCTCTATCCACTGGGCCATCTAGCTGCCCCTCCATAGATACTTTATAAAACATTTTGCGAGCATTCACATCTTATAAAGTTTTCTGTAATCTAACACCACACATATTTTAATGTCAACTTAATTTTATGACTTAAAAATTGCCAGATTGTTATTAATTACAATTAACATTTATTTAATAGGAAGCTATCTAGCAATTATATATTTGTAACTTTAAATATTTCTTAATTTAAAAATTAATCTAGGGGCAGCTAGGTGGTGCAGTGGATAGAGCACTGGCCCTGGAGTCAGGAGGACCTGAGTTCAAATACGGCCTCAGACCAAACACTTAACACTTACTAGCTGTGTGACCCTGGGCAATAACCCCAGTTGCCTCATCAAAAAAAAAAAATTAGCCTAACTTCAAGTCATCAGATCAGAGCTACATAGTTGGCAGAGACTTCAGAGACCGTCTAGTCAAGCTCCCTCATCTTGTAGATGAAGAAACTGAGGCCCTGGGAGGTGGGGACTTGCTCAAGTTTCCACAGATAAGTAGGCATCAGAAGTAGGATTTGAACCCAGGCCCTCTAACTCCAGGACTAGAGTCTTTTTGAGGTTATGTAATTTTAGCTGTTAGTTTCATAAGAACTATTTGATTTTTGAATAGGCAGGTTGCTGCTTTATCTTCTCATTGTAGGAGCTTAGTAATTATATGCATTACCAGAAGATTGTAAATAAAATTTTCTTTTACAGGTAATGCCCTCATGAAATGTGGAGAAACACAAAAACGAATTGGAACAGCAGACAGAGAACTGATTCATACATCTGCAATAAACTTTCTTACTCCTTTAAGAAACTTTATAGAAGGAGATTATAAAACAATTGCTGTGAGTTGGAAGACTTTTTTTTTTTGTCAAATAGTTTATCTTTATGTACTTACACTGTAATAAGTGTTGGCAAGTATATTCACCTTATTGACTGATTTAAAAGTCTTAATTATAGGGATGTAACAGGCACAGAAATCATTTTTTAAAATCTCTCCAGATATGCTCCCTGTTCAGCATACCATTGGAGTGGGAGTTAAAAGCTGGGCCAAAGTAGAGAACTAGTGTGAATCTTATTTAGTGGTTAAGACAGTGGTATTAGTATTAAACAACTCTTTGTCTCTCTGTCAGTGGATAGATCTGTAGTACAATTCCTGGAAATTCAAGGAAAGGGAAAGAGCTGTCATTCAAGTAGCACTTAAGTCATAGGACAGTTTTCAAAAATACACTGTGCATGTAGTTGTCATGCTGTATGTGGAGATTCTTGAGGCTGATGTGAGTCCCAAACACCCACCTATTTGCCTTAGGGGGACCTAATCAGTGAGCATGTAGACTTCCAGAAATTATTCATCATTTCCTCTTAATTTCCTTAGAGGTGTGGTGGAACCTTGCCTTATGGAAGAAGTAAATTCTTCCCAATATTCTCTTTCCTGCTGTTCCCCCTGCAGACCCACTCCATTGTGTTCTTCTAGGCTAAAGCCTCTTATATATGCCCTGGAATGCAAGCAGGAAAAAGCTCTCATCTTGATTCCAAGTATTGACTCCTTTTGGCTAAATTTGCAAATCCCTTATTCTAAAACATTTTGGAAACACATTGTTTTTAGAAAATGTTTGTTGGTGTGAAAATTAAATGTTGGTAGCATTTGATTTTCCTATAGCTTTTTAGCTTGAGTCAGTTTTTTCCTTTTAAAAATGTTATTGATATCTTTATCTTTAAAAGTCCATCAAAACTAACCAACATATCAGCTCAGAATATTCTGTATTCCCTGCCCATAGGGCCCAACCTCTATGAAGATGGGAGGAAGCTCCATTTTTCATCTGTTTTCCAGGATCAATCTGAGACTTCATAACAGTATTTATTCTGTTTTATTCCTAGATCCCCATTTTATGTATGAGGAAACTGAGACTTAGAGAAGTCAAGGGATTTGGCCAGGGTCACATTACTAATCATTGTCTCCTCACTCTCGGTCTTATACTGTAGCTGTTGCACCACCTAAGTGCCTAGATAAAATTTATCATCTGTTTTTTCTGCATGCTGAATTCTCAGCTCATTGAAGGGCCCTTTTGTATATTTACAGAAAGAAAAGAAACTACTGCAAAATAAGAGACTTGATTTGGATGCAGCAAAGACCAGACTGAGGAAGGCAAGAAATTTAGATGCTAAGGTCACAGTAAGTAGTGTTTTAGACTCCTTATTAAGCTAAAAAACCATTATCCTCAAAGAGTCAGAATTGTTACTGATATATCAAATGAAGTATGACTGTAAGCAAGTTATTTTTGATTTTGAAATCAAACTCACCCATATTTTATACACCAAATTATTGTTGTTCTCTTCAAAATAGTGAGGCTATCTGTGTATTCCAGTTACGCTGGTCTTTCTGGAGATAATTATTGGCATTGCCTTTGGAGCCCTCATCACGTTCAGTTTAATATCATGTCCCTGCTAGATGGAATATGACTAAGACATAGCCCTTGTCTTCTTAGAAGTGTGCCACTTAGGAGGAGAGACAAGACAAATGTATGCAGAACTAGTACAAGGGAGAGTATAAAAGAAACGTCGTCATAACTGACATGTAGGTAATGCTTAAAAGTTTGCAAAGCTCTCTCTACGTATGTTTAAACTCTTGTCCATCTCATTTGATCCTCACTACAACCTCATAAGATACTACAGGTATTGTATTCACCTTTTATCAGTGAAGAAACTGAAACCCATAACAGTTAATGAGCGACTTACCTAGGGTCAAACATTTAGGAAGGGCCAGAGACAGAATTCATTCCAGGGTCTTCTGAGTCCATTTAAGTTTTTCCTTACATGGTTATTAGCTCATTCTTAAGTTTTTCTTTACATGGTTCATTAGCTCCTTCTAAAGGCAGGTCATAGAACCAAAGGTTGGAAGGGTCCTCAGAGGTCCTCTGGTCCAACCAAATATAATCTTGGCCATATCTAGAAACCCTGAGTAAGGGGAAACCTACTGGTACCGAGGCATCCCAATCCACTTGTAGGTAGCTGTCGTGGTACTTTTTTCTTTATATGAAGCTAAAATTGTGTCTGTCAGTTGCTTCTGCCCACACTCTTAATTCGTCTCTCTGGGGTTGAGAAAAGACTTTAGTCTCTCTTTCACATATCAGCCCTTCAAATATTTGAATACAGCTTTAATGTCCCTTTGAGGTTTTCTCTTCTCTGGGTCCTTAAGTTCTTATATGACACAGCCCCAAGTCCTTTCACGGCCCTGTTTATATTCTGTGGATGTTCATTAGCTTACCTGTGCAGTACCCCAAAACGAACCCAGTATTCCAGGTGTTTGACTGGGGCAGAAAAGAGCAGAACTGTCACTGTCCTAGGCCTGAGTGATCCTGATGCCATTCCTAGTGTAGCCTAACATTGCTTTAGCATTTTTGTCTGACATATCACAGCGCTGACTCACATTGAACTTGAATGCCGAGCAAGGAATCCCCAAAATGTTTTGATCAGTGGCAGTGTCGTAAGGAAGCTATTATGATACTTCATCCAAAGTGACCCCATTTTGAAGAACATACTTCATTAAAGGTTATAAGTTATGTTAAATTTTTTGTAAAAGATTTCATTCGGGTTAGGTTATAATTGTTTATTAATGCAGTAATTCAAGGATTGTACACATTAACTATTCACAAAGGAATTCGTGTACCTACCTCAGCAGGATTTTTAGGCTTTTTACATTTTTATAGTTGAGAATACTAATACTAAACTAAGGGAATAAAATTAAATTACTTACTTTATAGCTTCTAAAAATCTGCATTTTTTAAACAAATTGATGAACCAATCAAATATTACTTTTCAATGAAGAATAGATGTTGTTACTACATCATTATAAATATTGAGACTGGCTAGCAGAGCTTGTAGACCAAGATTTTCAACTATGGTATTTATTACTCTCTGATGAGAACTCATAAGAATACCACTCTAGGGAGAGCAAAAGAAGTTTCTTGTAATGTTTCATGTTTTCCCTTCCTTTGGAAGCGCTCTGTTAGAAGGAGCTACCAACTGCAGAGCTACAGACTTGAGACAAAGTCTAACTGAGCATTTCTGGGTTTGTTTGCAAAAAAGTTTATTGCATCTAGGCTTTTTGACAGTTTTCTCTCTCTCTAGATTCCATATAGAATGGTGGCTATTTTAAAGGTGTTAAAAAAAATTTTTTTGGTCTGTTTAGGACTAATCTTATTATTGTGTAATTTCGTTAATATTTACACCTACTACAAAAATTCTTGGTATTTTATTTCTTCTGTCACTTTACTACAAAATACAATTTTTCTTCCATATTCACATGACTTCAGGCATTTTCTTAACAAATGAAACTTTGCACCTTTGAAAAACATTGGACAGCTCAGAGCTTGCTAATTCTGCAAAGGAAGCAGAAAGTGGAAGTTCATTCTCTTAAGGTTGTAACTTAATAAAAGAGGAAAGGGACAGACTACTTGTGGAAAAATAGACACAGATTGAAAAGTCAGTTTTTGAATTAATTGACTGTGAGGAAGTTTTTACTACAAGCATTCTCATTCTACAAATACCCTAGGAAAGCCAAAAAGCATTCTCATTCTACAGATACCCCAGGAAAGACAAAATCTAGGAACTGGTGGCATGGTGCAGATTTAGGTACAGTATTATAAACATGAGTGCAGTCTGAGTAAAGATTTTTTTTTCCTTATGTACTTCTAAGTATGTAATCTTGACTCCAAGTGCTTGGATTTCTACAGTGTCATGGAACTGTAGATCTTCAGAATAGCTATCTGTTTTCAGAACAAGTTTACTAGTAGGGAAATTCAGTGTTGCTAGCAATCCAAGTTGACTGCAATTTTAATCTTGGATCACAGTGCAAACCATGTATTTGATGAAATCTCAGCAGAATGTTTAAAATGCCATCTGAGATATTGAGATTTCAGCCTTTTAGAATTTGATTTTTAAAAATTATTGGTTGGAATAGAGATTATTTAATCCAACTTCTCATTTTCAGCTTGAGAAAATTGAGGCTGACATTAAGTGGCTTGCCCGTGGTTAAGTTATTTGATGATAGAACCAACACTTGAACCCACATCTCCAAAGGCCTTAATGTTTTTAGCCAATAATTTAGTAGATATTTGCTAGACATATATCCCTGTGGAATAAGGACTGGACCTATGTTTTTGTCAATATAGGGAACGGCTCAACGAGGGAACTGCCTCTCCCAACGCAGGCCTGCATTCTACTGCCTTAGAGAGAGTTACATGGAGCGAGAGAACAGGCAGACTACCTGAGCTATGATTGGGTCTCATGGGAGCTCCTCAGCTCTCCTGGATTTTGCATTTTCCTCTTTCTTAGGATCCTAAATTTAGGGCTAGAAAGGGTTTCAGAGATCAGACCCAGCGCCTTCATTTTACAGACAAGAGAATGGAGGGAGAAGGGAGAAACTGGCCTGAGGTTACACAGCAGCAGCAACCCAGAGCTGAACCCAGGTGCTGCTGAAGGCCCGGAGTGGCAGCCTTCAGTGCAGCTGCTCTCTGGTGGAGGGTAGCCACCAGTGGGGCTTCTACAAGTCCCTGAGTTTTTAATGAGGGAAGGAAAAAAACCCCCTAAGAACCAAGAACTCCTTTGTGTTCTGAACCTTTTCAGATGAGTAACTCTGGAGCTCTCTAACCTTAGACCCTAAAGTAACAGGTTGTCATATGTAGCTACATCTTTGATAGTCCTAAGATGTTGTTATGACTTTGATACTTGTACCAGTCATTACCTGCCTTGAAAGACTGAATAATGACTTTCTACCTTTCTGGGCCTCAGTTTTCACATATGTTAAATGAAGAGATGGGATTATATCTCTGAGTTTCTTCCTAGTTCAAAATCTATAATAAGCCTGAGTACCTACAGTCTTGTTCCTGTATATAAGGATATATAACAGGCTATTATGCAATTATGCATTCTCATTAGTTGTTTGATTGAAATAATAAAAGATTAATTTTATTTTTTTTGGTGAGGCAGTCAGGGTTAAGTGACTTGCCCAGGGTCACGTAGCTAGTAAGTATGAAGTGTCTGAGGTCACATTTGAACTCACATCCTCTTGACTCTAAGGCCAGGGCTCTATCCACTGCACCACCTAGCTGCTCTAAGATATTAATATTCTGAGCCATATATGCCCTTGAATAAACATACTAGGCTTATTTATGGAGTCTTTAGCCCAAGTGACCAGTCTTATATCAAAGTAGCAACGCTGGGCCTTTTGTTGCCATAGTTTAGATCTTTTAAGATAAAGAATGTATTTTACTTTGGCGTGGCACCCAGACACCGCTTGTTTTATTAAGGGCCTATTCTCTCCGTCTCATAATATCAATTGGCACAAAGACCCAAAAATGTATTTCGTGTCTTAATTACCTAGCAGAAACTGTGTTTATTGGAATACCATCCAAAAATGAATTAAATACTGCTATTTTAGCTAAAATATATTTCTTCCCGGGGATATCATATTACTTTTTATAGCATATCACAGCATAAGTATTTTTGTAAGCTTTATTAGGATATGGTTTTAGATGTCTGATTCTACCTATTAGAAACATTGACATGTTGGACCTCTCATGTGACAGCAACTTCTTTTATTCAGGAATTGAAGTTACCCCAAATGGCAGCTTCTAAGTCATTTCTAAAAGGTTAACTGGTCAGAAAGAGTAAGGAGAAGCCTAACTTCTGAAAATAATTTAACAATAATAATAATTTAAAAGTGTCCCAAATTGCAATTTTCTAAATTTGGGGAGGAGAGGGTTTATGTGATAAAAATTATATGATAGAGGCAAGACTAATTATTATACCTTTTTACTTTACCACTTACATATGAGTCCACTTTGCTGTACTTCATTAACTAATGGGGGATGTATCTCCAATTTAGAACTTTTTACCCTCTTAGTTGAGTTATGTTTCAGTGCTGCTCATCATTGTTTCTGGGTTTCTAAGTTATGAATGTGGAAAAGAATGTCTTCAACTTTAATAGTAAGCTGTAATCCTGTTTTCTGTATTTTTTTAAAAAGTGGGCTGATTTTGTAATTTCTAAACTGAGCACTTTATGTTGTTATGCAGTTGGCAGATATAGAATGAACGTTTAGACTGTCTGCTTCTATTCCCACAGACTGTCATGAGTACATTTAATAAAATTTTAATTTAATAAAAATGAAAGGGTATGCATGCATTTCATATTATTTTAGGGAATGTTAAGAACTGCCTGAAACTGGTTAAAAGATAACATTGTACTTTATTTATTCATAATGGAAAAATTATCTTTGAATAGAAAACCTTTGACCAGGCAGAACAGACTTAGAAGTTGATTGTTGTAAGTTTTGCATTTCCAAACCTACCTTTTTGCCTGTCTTGTGATGATTGTAATCAAGACTCTTCTACATTATCCTGATTTGTATTAGATCTCCATTAGACAGTGGTGTGATTTTAAAATTTGTCTCCTAAATAAAAATTCTATGAATAGCACAAACTGCATCACAGTATGACTATTCTCTTTCTAAAAGACATTTTATCTGTACATCTTGGTTAATGTTGCTTGTAAAAAGAGAGAATTCTTTCACCGTGTTCATTGTTATAATATGCTCTTTGTCTTTTATCTGTGCACTTAAGCAACTAAATTCAACTCAACCTGAAGGAGATAACGTTATGGTAAATTTATCTTACATGCTCAACTTGCTGCATGTAAAATGGCTGAAGGTTTGTTGGCCTACCATGTTTTCTACATCTTCAGTGAACTGTCTTCTCTTGCTATTCAACATCTCTTCCTTTTTTGAAGTCTGAAGTTAGACATTCAGAATTGTATATTAATGCAAAAATGAACTATGACAAATTGTCATCAAAGTAACTCTTCTTTTAAACAGTATGCTTATAATAGGCCAGCTTTTGTCAGAATCTATAATCATATACTAAAAGAGGCTTTTTTCTGTCCTTTTTTCTTATACAAATTAAGACATTGTTTTGTTTGAATTATTGTATTGTAAATTTTGGGAAAGGATTTTAAGAAGACAAATTTAGACCTTTACCCTGTACTGGTCAAATTGCTTTCCTTGATATATTTGATCAGAATTTGATCTTTTCTTAGTTATAAGAACATTCTCTCTCCCATCCTAGTATTTGGGGTATTGTCACTGCCTCTCAACAAGGAGGCACTCAGCCAGCAGCTGCCCATCTCCTACCCACCCCCAGCTCCTCTCTTGCGGGTCTTCAAAGGAGCCAGAAGTGAGTTGTTGAGAAGTTTGTTTTTTTCTGCTATTTTCTTCACAGCTCATATTTCTGCTGTAGTATATATGTTGACCCCAGTTGGGGGTAAAAAAATTTTTAAACCTTAAAGTTAACTTCTTAGAATTTTATGTAGTCTTTTGAGACACCGAGGAAACAACTTTTTAAAAAATATTTATTGAAAATTATTTCAACTTACAGTATTAAAAACTGAAAGCAGCCCAAAGTTCCAACATCAGTCAACAAGTACTTATTGAGCAGTCATGACTATTGGATATCAGTGGCCTGGGCATGTGTTACTCCAGCGGGAATAGTAGAGAGTCGCTAGTAGCATCAGGACCACTTTTGGCATGACGGTTTTAAAAAATCAATGCTTTGCCAGAAGCAAGGAAACTGCACATAATACTCAGGCTTGTAATTTACATACTAAATGTATACAGTTTGTGATGATTTTCACTGTCTTCTACTACCTCAGTTATTGAGGCCCTTCTTAAGAATTCACCATATTTTTCAAATAGCAAGAGAATACATTTACTTAATTTTCATTGTCCTATCTAGTAGATAATTTGAATGTATGAAAATGTTTGTCATAATACTAAAATTTGTATGTAAATTTTAGTATTCATAGAATGTTAGAGCCAAAAGGAAAGTCAGATCATCTAGCTGAAGACCTTAGGTTAAAAAGAAGAAAAAAAAACCTTTCCAAACTGTCTATAGAGGCTTTTGAAAAATTGTTATAGAATTTGCTGCAGATTATGTTTCCAACATCTATACCCCAACTTTTTTAACAAGAAAGTTATTGTTAAATCTTGGGTTTACTCTTCTAAAATTCATAGTACCAAGGTAAAGTATCCATTTATAGCCCATCTCAGTGTTAATCTCATTTAATTATAAATCCATAATTTGAGCCAGAAGGGATTTTGACAATCATCTTGCTTGTCATGCTGATAGATGAGGAAACTTAGACCTAGAAATATTTTAAAATTGGCCCAAAATGAAGTTCTGATTCTCATTACTTTCTATATAGTAATTGATTTCTATAAGCTGTAATTTCTATAATTGAGCTACTTAAGTGATCGTTTTTATTTGAATAAACCTGTCACTTAATATTGTTTTCTAAATTAGACTGAATAAATTGTTGAAATGTTTAAATCTCCTAAAATTTCAATAACTGGAAGAAAAAAAAAGATAGTCCTAGTAACAGTGCTGCAATAGTATTTTAATTTGTCTACCCAATGATATAGAAAATGTTTAATCACAATTTTCTTTTATGGTCTTCAATGATTTTTCTCTAATTTTTAATGCTGGCTAGATTTGGGCAGAGGAAGTGACAAAAGTAAGTAAGTCTTTAAACAAGAATTTATGAAAGAAAGGATTTGATTACTGAAATCTAAAATCGTTTACTGATCAAATCTGAAAATTATGGAAAAAACTTTGGTTAATAAACTGCTAAATTTTGCTTGTGCAATGTTGAGTTGCACATTTCTTATTATTGAAAAGATAATTTTCAAAAAGGCATTTTAAGAGAAAATAGTAAATAGATGTTTATCATTGCCATGTAGTAGAAAAGACGGTGTGTATTTACTTGGGATCAGTTTTGCTTGCCATATAAATTGTGTGGAGTATCTTGAACTACTCTTTTTAAGAGTTATAGTTTCAGGTATTGGCTTCTATGAACTCAAACTGGTCATGTGGCATTTAGGAACAGTTGTAATTGGGTTTAATCAGTTTCACAAAGGAGCTGGCTCTCACAGTTTAGTGTTAAAAATTATAGGAATCTGTCTATATAGTCCAGGGGTTCTTAACCTTTTGTGTGTCATGGGCCCCTTTGTGTTGCCAAAATTTATAATCATATACTCAGAGCCTATGGATCCCCTCTCAAAATAATGTTTTTGAATACATAAAATGCATATGATTACAAAGGAAACCAATTATATTAAAATATAGTTATAATTATTTTTTAAGACTTCACAGAACCCAATTTAATCCCTAATCTAGTCTAAGTCATGAATGGGCCTCTACCTGGCAGTGGCATTAGTTGGTTATATTTTAAGGGCCTCATCATAATCAGCTCTTTAGCACAATAGGACCCCAAAACTATAGAACAGCCATCCCTTCAAGTATACTTGTCATCTTGGCTCAAACATGTTTTGTTAGTTCTTGTAGTTTATAGTAGGGGAAGGGCCTGTGGTAATTGTCTGAGCAAACTCTCTTTTCTGCAGTGATCGGGCTTGGGTTTGGGCTTGGGCTTTTTTTTTTTTACCAGCTGCCCTAAAGATATCTATTTCATAAACATGATAGAAACCTGTTTACCTAAGCATCTTTAAGATCTTGTCAGAATATTGTAAGATGTAGCTAGGTCACATGCATTTAGCCACACAGCTGGATTTTCCAGAAGTCTGACCACTACTGCCAGGTTGTCGGGAGACTTGTTTTCAGGCTAAAGATGTTCAACCCTAGTGTGGGAATGAATGAATGAATGAATGAGCACTTATTAAGTCAGTCAGTAAACATTGATTAGGCACCTGCTACATGCCAGGCAGAGTGCAAGGGGGCACAAGAGGCAAAAGGCAGTCTGTGTCCTCAAGAAGCTCTAAGGGAGCGCCTAGAGGAGAAGAATGGCCAAGAATGGTGAATGAGGCCCTGGAGGCCGTGGTTGACACCCACTCTTCAGGGGGCAATGGCAGAGTTGAACTGGCAAGAAGGGTGGCCAGCTAGCTGCCGAGGAGAAAGCAGGGGAGGCAGCCACCTATCAGAACAGCCAGGTGCTGGGGCAGGAGGGGTCAAGTCCTCTTGGATTCGTATTTGGGGCTGAGCAAGCTGGTGAGGAATTGGTCTTTTGCTTCTCTTGCATCCTTGTACCTTTTTTCCAAGTTATACCTTAGAGCAGTTAGAAGAGCAGGCAGGAAAAGGCTTTTTTTCTCCTACCATATACCGTACCTCAGTTATATGGCATGCTGGGGTAGTGTGATTTTTCTGTATAGCTGAAGGTTAACTCTTGAAGCACCCATTCTAAAATATGTTACATGCCTTAATACATAAAATATAACTTAAACTTTTCTTGTTTTCTTCAGAAAGTGTTAGGTCTGTGTCCTAGTGGCAGGAATTCAATCCAGTCTCCAAAGTCTTCTGTGTTCCCAACATATACTGAACTAAAATGATAAAGTACATATTTTTTCCTACAGAATTAAATATTAAATCAGGCTGCCAGTAAAGTTATCTTTGGTGTCCTTTGAAATTTAGCAGCATTCTTTTACTTAAACATCCGTAATCACTCCAGTTGAAATTTCTGTGGCTCCTTATGGCCAAGATACTCACTTGATTTTTACAATACCCCTGTGAGGGGGAAGGCATTACAAATACTATCACTGTTTTACAGATGAAGAAACTAGAGTAAGTGACTTTATATTTGAACCAAGATGTTCCTGACTCCCAAGGCCTGTGTTCTCTGCTAAATCATATAAATTAATCTAAATGTGGAAAATTACTGTCTTATGGATGTCTCTGATTTTGTCATCACAGACCCTTCAGATTGTGTTGTGTTTTTACAACTGAAGGCGCAAGTGTGGCTGGCCTCTAAGACCTCTTAACTGAATGATTCTGAAGAGATATTTATAAAAGCATTTAGCCCAAATGCCTAGCACATAGTAGGCCTTATATAAATAGGGTTACTTCCTTCCTCTTCTCTTCCCTTGTTAACCCTTCTGGATTTGCCACAGTATCCATGTTGTATCAGAGTTTTATTGTAATGTTAATTTGCCTCTCTTCTGTTCTTTTCCCCTAAGCCTTGACAGTTGTCCAGTCAGCTGTAGATGCACATGATTCAAAAGTAACCTTGAATTTATTGGTTTTCTTGACAATCTTTGTTTACTTTTCTTGATCTGGTTTGTATTTTTAGCATCTAAGTGAATATTCTTGAACATACTGCTAAAGCACAGGGTACCGTGTGGTTGAGACCAAAAATAATTTTTATGACTTCATCACATGATTTGTTAAGCAATGCAGATGTATTGCCAAAGGCTCGACCCTGGTAGTGAACCTACTTCTCCCCTTTAGGTAAGTGAGGTGGCAATTGCTTGTCCAGTTATATTATGAGTAGCTTTACTGATGCTTCCCTTTTCCTGATTTTTTTATCTATTCATCACTAATTCAGATGCCTTAACCTAGAGGGTGAAAAGGGTTGAGAGAAAGAGAAAAGCGTCTGCCCAGACAGTCTTTGTGCTTGCCTGGTTGCATGGGACTTAAAGCAACTCGAATGTGGTGAGCGGAAAAGATGTTGATGATCCTGTTTCCATTTCCATTGATGTACCTCTACTGAGCTAGTCAGTTTGGATGAGTTGAGCAGTTATTCTTTGGATATTTATTAGCAAGACTGTTCAAGCAATTCTGGGCAAAGACTTGAGGTGAAGTCAGTAATTATTGGCAAAAATTACTTGTGAATCGTGAATTTCAGTGAACTTTTTTGTCTCGACTCCAGTTTGCAGTGGGTAGTTCAGGGTTGGCTGTAACTTTGAGAAATATGTAACTTCACAATGTCACAGAAAAGCTGATGGCTTTTCCTTTTGCAAAAGATGCCCTGAGGAGCTGGAGAGGGAAAAAAACGTCAGCTATCACTTGCTAGTTTTGAGCACCTCAGAGGAGAAAGGTCCCAATCTAAGAGAAAGGAGTCCTTTTACCAAGAAGCCTTAAAATTGTGCAGCCTCATTGCAGTAACTGGTACAACAGGGCAGGATCTCAGAGCTTTATCCCCAAGATTTGTTTATTTGATTTGAGATTTTTTTTAAATTTGAAGTAAAAACCCAGAGGAACAATTGAAGATCATTAAAATACTGTCTTGAAACTTACTGAAAATTGCATTTTCAGAAACCTAACATAATGTCTCCTTTACCTCCCTTCCTTTTGTTAAATGCCTGCCACTATGAATTAGGTACTAGAGATACAAAGACAAAGAAATAGAACGTGTTCTGCCCCCAAGGAGCTTGCATTCTGCTGGGGAGGGAGAGGCGGCACTTGATCTGAGTTTTCAGTGAAGCTAGAGTTTTTAAGATGTATGGATGAGGAAGGCCGTGTATCCCAGACGTTGAAGAAACTCACACAGAGTCACTGGAGTGAGGGGCACAGCGGCTAGGCCAGTCTGGCTGGAGCGTTCAGTGTATCAGGGGAAATAATGCGAAATAAGCCTGGAAGACTTGACAGACTGTAAATCCTGACTAATCAAGGGCCACTAGAAATTTTGGTCAGAGGCACGTTATTGTCAGTCTGTGTTCGTCAGCTGTGTGCAAGATGGACCAGAGGGGAAAGAGACTGCAGACAGGCCCGTCAGGAGGCTACTTCAGTAGCCTAGGTCAGAGAAAAGTGGAGGCCTGGACTAAATGGCGGCTGTGTGAGTATAGAAGAAAGATAGAATTGACATCACTTGGCACCTGGTGATGTTGGAAGTGAGGGCAGAGGTGACCCTGAGTGCCTAGAAGAATGGCGATGCCTCAGCAGAAGCAGGTTAAGGATGGGGAAGGGGAGGGCGAAGATGAGTTTTGTCTTGGGACATCCAAGGTGAAGAGGTTTCATCAGCATTTGGTAACTAAGGGCTAGAACCAAGGAGAAAGAGGAAGCCTAGAGGAAGAAAAGATCATCATCAGATTTGATATTTCACATATCAGCGGTAACTTGGAAAGGAACAGCTTCTTTGGAAAATTGTTGATTGTTTTGCTTGACGATGCTTATTTGTTGCAAAGATTTTTTTTCCCGTAGTTTTTTTAGGGGGAGGAAGGAGATGTCAGGGGTTATCAATAGTGATGCCAATAAAAGGGCCATTGTGACATTTTTTAAATGCACAGAAGAGAACAGAGTGAAGCTCAAAAGGAAGCAAAAACAAGAAAGACAGTTTTGAAAGTAATGCTTAGAATTTACTTATGTAAATATGTGTGAACACATGTATATTTCAAGCAAACCTCATGAAATGGAAGAAGAAAATAGTTGCGATACTGAAATAATTAGTCCTAAATATTGTTTAAAATGTCTTGTGTTCTTTCCTTGCATTTTTCCCCAGTATTTTGTGTATATTTACCTTTCTTTTGTATGGCAATTCCCCTCATACATATACTAGTCAAGCATCGGTGAATTCCCTTGTAGATAAGTGATATGGTAAGACTTAAAATTAGCTAATTGTCAAGTAAAAGCATTTTTAGAAAAAATAATTGAAGGACTAGCCTAAATGCTGAATTAACACATTTTTCTTTTCAGTGAATTCTAAATATATGTGTATGTGCATGTATGTATATGTGTATACATATATACACATGCATATAGATGTGGGTTTTTTTTGTCTTAAGTGTGAACAGGAATTAAGAATAATTCAGAGTGAATTTGACCGTCAAGCAGAGATTACCAGACTCCTTCTGGAAGGGATCAGCAGTACACATGTGAGTATTCAAAATAGTTCATTTTGACTATTGAACACTCAAGCAATAAGTATAGATGGTATATTCCAGAGGGATGAAAATATTAAAAGTGCTTACCAGGAGATGCGAACAGGGGTATAAATTGTATGGAATATGTCATGACAAGTGGGAAAAATACAAATTTGTCCCTTGACTCACTTTGTCCAGTAGGGCCATGCAGATTTTCAGGCCCACTTCTCTTATTTTCACATGGCCCCCTCCATACACACATACTGTGATGTGATCACGTTAGTGAAACAGCCTTCATATTATCTCCCTTCAGTAGTGCAGTGGCATACTAAGTTAATTGTGGATTTTTATCGTTCTTCATCAGTTCTTGGTCCTGCTATTTCACTTTCTTTCCTAGGCCCACCATCTTCGCTGCCTGAACGACTTTGTGGAAGCCCAGATGACTTACTATGCTCAGTGCTACCAGTACATGCTGGACCTGCAGAAACAACTTGGGAGGTAGGAATGAGTGTCTTTTCTGAGCTGGAGCTGTGGATCAGCCAGGAGTGAGGCTTTCCCTGTGAACTGATCACAGGAATGAAGATGAGAGATGTTAAAGGTTTCTGTAACATTTAGTATCAGTTTATTTTTAAGAATGATAATTTGGACACTTACTAGCTGTGTGACCCTGGGCAAGTCACTTAACTGATTGCTTCACCAAAAAGCAAAAAACAAACAAGAAAAAAAAAAAGAATGGTAATTTGGTTCTTACTGTTCTCTGCATACATTAAAGTGCTTGCTACTGTTTGCAAACATTTAGGTATCTGAACATTCAGTATGTAGGTAAGAGCCCTGTTGAGAGAGTCAAAAGGAACTGTGGGGGAAAAAAAAAAGGAATAACTTGGGCCTCATAAAATCAATGCAGCCCAGTCCACTTACCTTGTTTTCCATGAAGAAATTGAGACCCAAAGAAGAGAGTCCTTTGTCTAAGTGGACCAGTTAGGTGAAGGGTCAGTCGTGTCTGAAGGACATCACAGGGTCATAGATCTCATGCTCACGGAGCTCCTGCCACCTCATTTCGTAGATCAGGAAACAGAGGCCCAGAGAGGGCAACAAACGAGTTCGAGGTCAAACAAGGAAGCAGCAAAGCCAGAGTTTGAACCTAGTCCCCAGTCTTACAAAGTCAGCTTTCTTCCCAACTGTACATGCTGCCTCCCAACCCATGTTTCATAACAACTTCTTTCTTGGAATCCAGTTGAAATGTACAGTTAGCTATCTCCTGGAGGTATTTTTGCTTCCACATTAGACCTTAAAATATCTGAGTGATCTGTAAAAGCATCCTGGGTTTTAAGAGAATCATAACAGCTACAGTTTATATTGTACTTGGAGTTTTGCAGGATGTTTTCTTTACATGTTCTCCTTTGATGCTCTTAATAACCCAGAGAGGTCAGTGCTGCAGGCATTATTATCCCTGTTCTGCAGAAAAGGTCTGGCTCAGAGAGGTTAAGCTGCTGCCTAGAATCACACAGGCAGTGTCCAGCAGCCGTCTCACTGAACTGGCTGGGAACTTGTCATCATCAGTCATCCTGAGTCTGCCATCTGCACATGTCTGCAGGGAGATAGGGTCATGCACATATGAAGCAGGGCAGGGCCAGGGAACCTGACAAGGAATCAGCCTGACTCACCAACTTTGCTGAGCTCTGGGAAGGCTGAAGCTGTCTAGAAAGGCCTTTGGGAGGCAAAGGACAGGAGTCTCCGTGGAGGGTTTGCTCTGTTCTTCTTAAAGCAGAGGAGACAGACCTGGTTCCATCAATTTGGATGGAGCCACTAGAATAATCTGGTATTAAGAGAACAGGATCAGAAATTAGAGTTAAAGTTCAAAAGATTTGTCCTAGTCTAGAATCACTCTACTGGTCTTCACCTCCTGTGCTCTGGTTGAGGGCCTATAGGGTATTTTTGTACTCAAAAAACAGGTTACCAGCAAAAGGGTGGTTTTAGGTAACCTCATTTGTTTCTTTTCTAAACCTACATTTATTTCTACTCAAGACTTCTATTTTAATAATAGCACTAAGAAGGGTATAAAGTTAACTGAGGCATTGGAATTTAAAATAATATTTAATTCTTGAACATCAAATTGGATTCTAAAATATTACATCAATAATCTTAACAAATCTATGTTGTATGAATCCTAGTTGGCATTTGCATGGTAGTATAAGAAGTTATACTGATTTTTAAAATGGCATGTTTGGGCATAAGTTTCAAATAGGAAAAAAAAACCATCTTTTTTCTTCTTAATTTTCCATAAGACTACCCTACCTTTTCAAGACTTCTGTCAGGTGCAACTTGAAACACCAAATAGTAGGACAGCCAGGCAGAGAAGCAGATAGGTGCTATGTGCCTGAGACAAGAACACAGAGCTGAGAGAAATAAGAGCTTTCCTACCTCCTTCGATCTTTTGGGAGGAACACTGAATTATCACTGAAGAAATGTACATTAGGGTTTTGTGGGATAGAGATACTTCGAAAACACTATTGACCTTTTGAAGGGTGGAACCTAAATTTGGTAGTTGTAGTATTTGTTTTGATCATAACCACCTAACAGAAGTATTTGCTTTTTATTTTAACTTCCCTTTTGAAACAAAGTTGTATTTTTGAAGCAACCTTCCCCACCCCCACCCCCTTTTCTACCAAATGAGCTTTGTTTTTCAGTGTTCTGAACCAAAGTATTTAACAAAATTTAAATAGGGTTGTATAGACTGTTTTTTCCCTCTTTTGGGGGAAGAGGGGGTGTTGAGGGAATGGGGACCAGGCTCTCTTGGCTCATTATGTCAGAATGTCTGTTTTATCCTAATTGGAAAAAGTTAAGTTCGAGTGAACAAAGGCTATGTTGCTGTTCAGTAGTTTCAGACTTTGTGACCCCATTTGGGGTTTTCTTGGCAAAGATACTGGAGTGGTTTGCCATTTCCTTCTCCAGCTCATTTTATAGATGAGGAAACTGAGGCAAACAGGGTTAAGTGACTTGCCCAAAGTCTCACAGCTAGTAAGTGTCTGAGGCCAGAATTGAACTTAATTTCTCTTTAATATGATGTAATATGATTAGCAGCCATTCTATAAATCAAAAATCCTGATTTGGCTTTAATTTCTTTTCATGAATCTAATAATGTTCATTCAGCACACAGCTTTAATGACTTTGAAGAGTACTTCCTTATTTTTTCTCTAAATATTAGGAGGCATAGATGAAACTGCATAAAATTGCAATGAAAGTAATAGAAAAAATTGTCATTTGGACAGCTGTGTTAAGAATAGCATTAAATTAAAGTATTTATAAACATTGTTCTCTGGTAAATATAAATTCTATTAAACTTTGCTGTAGCTTGCAGTGTTTAGAAGAAAGCTGGGAGCATAGCCCCAGGATATTTCCCAGAATAGCAGATTAGTGAGAATTCCTCTTTGCAAAATTTTGTTTGTCAAGTCATCAGGCTTTTATTAAGCTAGTACCCTGTGCTGGGCACTATACTAAGTAATAAGCATATAAAGAAGGGCAAAAACATTCCCCTCCCCCAGGAGCTCACAGTCTAATGGAGGAGACAACATGCAAACAACTGTGTACTCCCAAGATAGGACAGGATAGATGGAAAGTCATCTCAGAGGAAAAGCACTAGCATTAAAGGGGGGATTCAGGAAAGGCTTCTTACAGAGTTTAGAATTTTAGTAGAGACTTGAAGGAGCCAGGGGTGTCAGCAGGCAACAGTGAGGAGGGAGGGGAAGAATTCCGGGCATAGAGAGCAGCAGCCAGTGAAAATGCCCAGAGCTGGCACATAAAGCGTTTTGTTTGAGGAACAGCAAGGAGACCAGTGTCCCTGGATCGTGGAGCACGTTGAGGGGAATAGGAAGGGGCCAAGTTGTAAAAATTTTTAAAAGGCAAATTGAGGATTTTGTATTTGCTCCTAGAGGTAATGGGGGCAATGAGAGTTTACTGAATATGGCCAGAGCTGCCCTGTAGGAAGCCCACTTTTACAGCTGAGGGGAGAGACTGGTGGCAGGGTGACCAGCCATGAGGTGATAAAGGGCTTGCCTGCCCCAGGGTGGTGGGCTTATATAAGAGATGTTAGAAGTGAGAGATTGGGGGGACAGCTAGATGGCACAGTGGAGAAAGTGCTGGACTTGTAGTCTAGAAGAATTGAGTATTGAGCCTTAGACATTTCCTATCTGTGTGAACCTGGGCAAATCACTTAACCTTTCAGCCTCAGTTTTCTCATCTGTAAAATGAGGGTAATAATAGCACCTACATCAAAGGGTTGTTGTGAGGATCAGATGAAAGAATATTTGTAAAGCATTTTGCAAACCTTAAAGCTCTACATAAATACTATCTAATATTATTGGATATGGAGAATGTGGGACAGCTAGGTGGTGCAGTGGATAGACCACCAGGTCTGGAGTCAGTAACACTCATGTTCCTCAGTTCAAATCTGGCCTCTGACAAATCCTGTATACCTCTGTTTCCTCATCTGTAAAATGGGCTGGAGAAGGAAAAGGCAAACCACTCCAGTATCTTTGCCAAGAGAACCCCATTTGGGGTTATGAAGGATTAGGTACAACTGAAAAATGACCAAACAATGGGGAGTATAATTCTAGAATGTAAAATTAGAAACCCACTTTTATGTTATACCATTTAAATTGAAATATGGATTTTTATAAGGTAAAGGTAACTGATTAATACTGATTATAATGGTGCCCATCTGTCCATGACAAGAGTTTTCATTTCTGTATCTGAATTTTTAAAGGGGGAATTCTGGGAATTTTTCTCTTTCATTACTATTTAAATAAATGCTCCATTCTCTGCCTGCCCCTTTCCCCCCTTCATATAACATTTTTAAGGTCAAATGTAAATTTCTACTTTTCTGGAAAATTCTTTCATACAGAAGAAACGTTTTGTGAAAAGCAGTGTTTTGTTCCAGAGATCTTTTAGGAGAAAGCTTTTGTAACACACTTCTAGTTATTTCTCCCTGGAGCTTTATGAACTTTATCCAGCATCATTGTTCTGCGGACTTAGAAGTGAATGGGAGCTGGGGGATATGCCACAGCAGATCTTGTCATTAACTTTTTTCCCAAAATGAAAGCTGATAAGAAAGTGAATAGTGCCACCAAGTGGTGGCCCGATGGTGCTGACTGTTTCACAACTGAAACTTCTTAAAATATTTATTGACTGATTTCTCAGAGAAAATTCTTTCCTTCAGAGTTTAACCAGTAGTCCTGCAAATGTGATTATCTGCTCTGAGGAGTATTTGAATCCCTCATTTTAACTAAAAAGAAGCTCATTGTTGTGAGCCGAAATGTAAACACTTTTGCGACTAATTTGTATATTAATTTTTTAAATAAAGTAAGAAATAGAGAAATAATCCCTTGGTCCTTTTGTTTTCAACAGTTTTCCATCTGCCTTCGTATCTAACAACAATCAGGCTCCCACAACTTCCATGTCCAACATTGTCTCAGCTTCCTCATCAGCCCCAGTTACCTCCTCTATGTTGCCTTCAGCAAGTAGCACAATTGTCTCTCCCATCCTCAGTGACTTGAAAGAATCCAGTGGAAGTAGGAGAGCCAGGGTTCTTTATGATTATGATGCTGCAAACAGTAGTGAATTATCACTTCTCGCAGATGAGGTAAGGGATACTAACTACTGTTGTATAAAGGTCCTAAGGTCACCACCTTAGGGATGTTCCCTCGGGGACAGACATGGCTCCATAGATTTCTGATGGTTTATATTATTGTCTGTCTTTTCTTGACTTAAAATCTTGTATAACAGAATAAGATGTCAGAAAGTTGGTAAAGATGGTGCTTTGTCTGTATTTGGAAAAGTAGCCCTATGAGACATTGCATCTTTTGACAAGATTTGGTAATACTGTTTAACCCCTTGAAAAACTGAGAGTTTGAGCTAGTTGGAGGTAGGTTTTGAAGAAGTGTTTCTTATTTTTTGTATAGAACATGATTCACAAGAGCAGTTATGATCACTGTTGTATTTTATTAATAAAATGAATAACTACAAACTTTTTTTATTCTAGGTGATCACAGTATACAGTATCGTTGGTATGGATTCAGACTGGCTGATGGGTGAAAGGGGAAATCAAAAGGGCAAAGTGCCAATTACTTACTTAGAACTGCTCAACTAAGTGGAGGCCCCTATCCAGACTACCAGTTATGACATGATATTTATAAATGATTAACTATGTAAAGCAGGTTTAAGTGTCTTCCATGTTAATGTCTTAAAGAGACTCAGAAACTACCAGCCATCAGAACTAGGCTTTTCTGCCAATAATGTTGCATGGTAAATTTTTCATTGCTCAGATTTGGTGTTAAGAGCTTTTTACTTCATGCCAAGGATGTTTTCTTACAGGATTCTCTGTTTCTACTGAAGTTTTCACTAACAAGGGGATTCTACTTTTGAGTAAACTAGATCGAAAGCAGGAGATCTGTTTTCTACTTAATTTTTCACTAACGGCAAGCTTCTTCCTTTATGTAAAATAAATTTATTGTGAATTCATGTCAGGTTTACTCTTTTTTTATTATTATTACATACTGGTAGGAACCCTAAAATTGGTTTAACTTCCTGGCTAGAATTTTTTTATTAGCAAAAACTACAAGGATATATAGTTTTTGACTGAGAGTACAAGCAAATTTAAAAGTATCCATAAAGATCAGAAATCCACATTTTTATTGTCATTATCAGAGTAAGCCAGTAGAAGCCTAAAAAACATTTTAAGTTTCAATTAAAAATAGCACAGTGTATCTAACAGTGTATACAAAGTCATTTGGGGACACTGGCTTCTCTCAAATTACAGAAAACTTCCAACTCCTTTGCAGCGTTATTACTCTTTTTTTTGACAGATGGGAATCTATAACTTCGTCAGCATAGGCCCTTGTAACTTGATAGGAATAAGTTTTTTTTATGTTTTGTGTATACTGTTTCACACCCACATTTCCTGATTGTACACTAACTAGCCAGATTTGTTTGAGATACCTTTTATTCAATAGATGTGCCTGGTTAGTGTCACTTAGATATCACTATAATGTGAGTAATGAGATTTTCTTTTACTGAACAGAAGTCTTGGTAGTGGTATAAGAGCTTATGGCAGTTTGTTCATTATTTATATATGGCATGCTACAAGACTGGTGACACAGTGTAGAAAAAGACGTGGGCTTTAGTCCTCCCAGCCCTAGCACCTCAAGGCTGGCTTGTCAAAAGCCTCCACTGTGTTTGCATGTGTGCATGCGCACGCGCGCGCACACACACACACACACTCTCACACTCACACTCCAGATCCCTGTCCCATCAGGGCATCACATAAAGTATGGGAACAAGAAGTGTTTTTGACAGGTCCAGGGGTGGGGGTGGGGAGCTAGTGGTAGAAACTCTTCTCTGCTCTACTCTGATGGATTCTTCAAGGACATTGAGCCAAGTAGGGCTCCCCTTCTTCTTGGACCCCATTTCCTAAATGAAGAGCAACTTCAAGTAGGGCTGGTCCCCTGTGAAGCCGTTTCCATAGACATTTCTTTGATATGCTCTCCCAGCGTATCCCAGACCTGTCTCTCTTAGTACTCGTGCTGCTGGAGCTGACACAAGTAGCTCAATATATGGTGTCTGAACCATGAGGGGCATGTTGCTGGGACGTACTCCTGTACCTTAGACAAACCGAAATGATGGTAGAAGAGGTGCCCTCCAGACTGCTTCCTCAGCCCTTCTTTTGAATTCTGGAGGATTCCCAGGGGGGGAATGAAAGCAGCAAAATGCAGAAAGGGTACTCCCCAGAGTGAGGAGAGAAGCCAGAGGCCCTAGGTGGAGGGTGGAGGAGTTCTCAAGCCATCACAAGCCACCCCTGCCTGATCCATGAAGGGGAAGATGACTCCTTCAGCCGGTCCCTGCTTCTCTCTAGCTTCACTTTTTGGCTTCAGGCTCCCTTCCTGGTGTGGGGTATGGGGAGGGAAGGAGAGAAAGGGAGGGCATTCAGATTAGATGCTGCTGACAAGGACCAAAATCAGTATCCAGTAGCCTAGCTGCTTTTTCCAAACTTGATTTTTACAGACTTTGTCCTAGAAAAGCAGTTCTAACAAGTTGTCAGTACATTTGTCTCCTGAGCTCACTTCCTTCAGTGGCCCATTTCTTATGTGTTGGTACAGTGGGGGCATTCTTAATGACTTCTTGCCACTACCTCTCCGGCTTCCATAAGCACGTGCTCTTTTTTCTGACTCCTGCTGAAATGGCATTCTTGTTTCCATCTTTATAAGAGTGACTGCTTCCTCAGTCACAGGAATTATGGACTTCCACAGACTGATGTCATTATTAGCACAAATTGTTTATGGGAGAGGGAATGGGGCAGAAATAAACGTAACACCTGGTAAAGTGTTTTCAGATGAGTATTATCGTGGTAGTGTTAGCCATTCTCAAATACCCATCATTGCCAGATGAAATTTTCCTGGTGATTATAAGCCATTACAGCAAATACATAGGTGTTAGGGTTATAGTTCACTCTTAACTGTGACTCAAGACTGGCCAATTTTTTTTTTATACTGGTGTTTAGCTAACCTCACAAGGTATGTGTCTTCCAGGGTGTGTCTACATCACAGCCTTCTTGTTGTCATATCAAGATTGTTCACCTAGACTAGGTTGAGAATTTATGTTCAAACAGAACATCCTATCCTCCATGCAACAACACATTGGTCCCCCATTGGGAGCTCTTATAAAATTTAAAACCCTTGAGCCTTTTTTTTTAATTGGGTAATTGGGGTTAAGTGACTTGCTCAAGGTCACACAGCTAGTAACTGTCAAGTGTTTGGTCTGAGGCTGGATTTGAACTCAGGTCCTCCTGACTTCAGGGCCAGTGCTCTATCCACTGTGCCACCTAGCTGCCCCTAAAACCCTTGAGTCTTGAGAGTGCAATTCAACAAATATGTATTAAGGACCTACTGCACACTGGAGATACAAGGGGTGGGGGACAGAACAAGCGGTGCCCCCCAGAAGTTCACATTCATTAGGGAGGAAACGAGCTGTGCTCAGATGAATAAAGACCAAATGTGGACAAAGCATCTTCTGGGTGGGAGAACAGAATGCTGGTAACTAGGGGAGGGATATCAAGAAAGGCCTGGTGTAGGTGATGCTTGGATAGAGCCTTCACAGAATCGTAGAATTGGAAAGATAGATGGGACTTCTGCAGCGTGTGGGAAAGGAAGCCGCCCTAGCACACCCTGCAAGAGGGCAGCCTCTGCTTAAAAACCTCCATTGAGGAGTCGGCTGCTTCTTGTGGTAGTCCATTCTACGTCTCTCATCATAATGGAGTTCTTGCTGACCCCAGGCGTACATTTACCTTTCTGCGTTTTTCCCATTGCACACCCTGCTGCTCCCATTTCCACCATCTGGGGTCAAACAGAACAAATACTCTGATCCCTTTTCCACATAAGAACCTTGGGAAAGGAGCTGGGAATTTCAAGAGGCAGCAGTAAGGAGGGAAAGACTTCCAGGCACAGGGGGTCAGCCTGTGCAAAGTCTGGGGAAGGGGAACTAGAACATGTGAGAAACAAGTAGACAAAAAGGCTGATGCCAGGACGTGAATGGGTTTGAATGCCAAAGAAAGGAGTTTATAGTTTTTCATAGGGGCAAACTGCATAAGCAGTGGCTTGAATAAGACTGTTTTGGCAACTAGGTGGAAAGATGGATTGGAGAAGAGAGAGATTGGAGGAAGGGTGGCTGTTATTAGGTGGTTATTGAAATAGTCCAGGTGAGGTGATGACAGACTGAATTAGAATGGTGTCCATGTGAGTGGTGAGAAAGGGAAGGATGAAAGTTGTTTTGGCATTAGAATCAGCAAGACTTGGAAGCTGATTGGATGAGGGGAAAGGGAAAAGTTGAGGGTGACTGAGTTGTGAACTTGGGTGGTTGTGCCTTGACAGAAATAGTGGTTAGGAAGAGGAGTTTGGGGGGGGGGGATGGGTTCTATTTAAATATGTTGAGTTTGGCCTGCCTATGGCACATTCAGGTAGAGAAGTCCAGTTGGCAGATGGTTTTATGCTGGGACTAGAACTCAGGATAGCAAGGTATGATACTTTTGCATAGAGATGATAATTAAACCCATTGTAGTTGATTAGATTCCCCAGGAAGGATAAAAGGAAAATAGCACAATACGGAGCCATGGGGTACACCTACACTTAGTGGATGGGACATGGATAATAGCCTAGCAAATGGGAAATGAGGAGCGGTATCATAGAAGCTGAGGAGGAAGGGGGTGTTCGCAGTGGCAAAAGCCATAGAGACATCAAGTATAACAAGGCTTGAGATGTGGCCAATAGACTCAACAGCAAAAAGATTTTTAATAACCTTGAAGAGAGCAGTCGTCTAGTAATGGTATTAGTAGCCAGATTACAAAACTGAGGGGTGGGAAGTGAGGAAATGAAGGGGGCCAGTGTAGACAGGTAGATAGTGGGGGCAGCAAGGTGGCAAAGTGAATAGCATATCAGTCCTGAAGTCAGAAAGACCTGAGTTCAAATCCACCCCCAGGCACTTAACTAGCTGTGTGACCCTGGACAATTTCTCTTCTGTAAAATGAACTGGAGAAGGAAATGGTAAACCAATCCAGGATCTTTGTCATGAAAATCTCAAAGTGGGGGGTCACAAAATTTTGGACATGACTGAAAATAACAACAAAATGTAGATAACCCTTTTTAGGAATGTGTGAAAAGAAGGCCTAAGTCGTTGCTTGAGAAATGGAAGTGAAAGTATTTAAAGTATGGGGAGACCTGATCATATTTATAGGTGGCATGGAAAGAGAAACTGGAGCTAGGAGGAAGAGGGAATAATTAAGAGAAATGAGCTTTCCGAGGAGCCTAGAGAGGGCGGGGTATAAGGATGTAAGATCCAGTTAGAAAGTAAAGAGTAAAAATTGTTTCATCATTTGTATCCCTAGTGCCTAGCACGTAGTAGGTGCTTAATAAATGTTTATTGATTTTTTATGGGATTAAGTGCACAAGTGGAGGGATTGGCCTTTGCCAGGACAAAGCCCATCTCTTCATCTGAGATTGGAAAAAAAAAAAAAGAATGGAGGATGATGCAGAGAGGATTGAAGGTGTGGAGTGAGAAGAGGGAGCTTGGAACATGTGGCTTCAGTAAAATAGAAGCTAAGGACCTCTGTTGATGGGGAAGAGGGAATGTAGAAAACCTCTTAAGAGAGAAGAGGTTTGGAAGTCACCTTGGAGAGTGTGATAGAGTCCATTAGGGAGAAAAAAAGAATTGTACAATTGTGAGGGTGGTTTGCCAAGACCTGGGATCAGAGACTGGATGCTAATTTTAAGGAGATCCTAGAATTTTTAAGGGGATCTCTGTTTCTTGGAGGAGAGAGAATCCAAAAAACCAATAAGACAGTTAATAGATATTCTGAGGAAAAAAGAATCCTAAGCTACATTCTGAGGGGAGCTGATCTGTTGACAGGTCCTAAAGAAAGATCAGCTTATTCTGTAGATTTGGTGTTTTTGGAGGAAGACTTTTACCCAAGGTTAGGGGAATCAGACAAAAGAGACAAAATAATACACAAGCAGAAGCCTAGACAGACAAGTGTGTGACAGAAGTGGAGACCAAGTTTGACAGCACTTGGTGGCAGTTGGTGAGAAGAATTTCAGCCTGTTCAGCAGCTCTGTTCCTTTGCTTTCCCAAAGTACAGGTGGTGATTTCAGTAGGGCCTATTGAAGCCTATATCTTGTTTAAAATGTTTATGTTTCTTTGCTATTTGCCTAAGTTATGTGACCCATTATTGATTCTCTCTAAGCCTAGAGAGAAATTAGCCAATGGGGAGAGATTGTTCACAGTTATTCTAGGCTGGGTGTTCATCCAATTAGAGAGTTTTTGTAATTTTGACAGCTGATGAGAGTGTTTCAGCCCATACCCACTGCACAGTGAAATTAGTAAGGAAATGAACCAGGAGCAAGCCCACGTGAGCAGAGTAGTATGTCGGTCCACAAGAACACCAGAAGTACTGCTGACCATTCCCTGCAGAACAGAGCTGTAACCCATAGGTTTCTACAATAACATCAATTTGTATTGAACTCAATCACAACACAACAGCAACTTTCAAGTAGGAAAGAAGATAAATGGTTGCGGGATATATAACCCAAAACTGGAGTTCATTAAAGCGTTACTGGCACCAAGACAAGAAGACAGAACCTACATGCACAGAGACATGGTGAAGACAAAGTCACGAAGTGGCCTGGGCTGAAGCAAGCTCAGCTGTCAGGACTGGAGGACACAAGTAGAGTCCAGGGTTCAGGCGGGAGGCAAGAAGGATGGTGGCTGATGAACAGACAACATGGTGGTGCATAGACAGCTGGGAAGGGGACACATGGATAGGGCTGGAAACTAAAAGGAGAAACAGGAGAAGATTTTTTACCTTTATAGACAATTGACCGTGACCTAAGCTCTCAAAATTACACAAAGCCCTTTTTCAAAGAGTTAAGAAGAATTCACAGATGACAAGAGTTTGGGATCAACAGCTACACAATTATAGGGGACAAAACCCCAGGGACAAACCAATCATCATTTGGGTGAACTCTCCCAGACTTAAATTAGCATTTGGCTTGCTGGCTGTAACTTCAATTACTCAGCTGAAGAGGACTGAGTGTTAAGAGAACAGGCCTTGTGAGCGACATAAGGAGGAAAGGCTATAACTATTTAAAGCTTAAAGGGATGGTTAACTAGGCAGCCCATGAATGGTAAGAAGCTGCCCCCTGCCAATTTGCAAGTACTGTTAGACTACCAGGTAGCTTCCATGGTAAAGAGATTGTACAACTGTCTGCAGAGGTTTCCATGCCTTGGTGAAGCCTGAAAGGACAGCTTTGGTCATCAGTGAGCTTGAGAAGCATCTGTTTTGGAGGCCCTTTTATAGAAGGGTTTGGAAAGGCTTTGCAGCCCAGCTCCCTATTTTGTTCTGTTATCTGAAAACCAGGGCATCTGCTCTTCTTCAGTACTGTGGAAACTTTCCCATTTTCCACCATCTTTTCAAATATCAATGACATTTTTCATCTGTCTGTCTGCCAGTTCTTTCAAAACCCAAGGATACAGTCTGGAAACCAGGGAATGTAAATGCATCAAGGGTAACTATGTGCTTTCTTAAAATCTTTTTACTTATATTGGGCATTATTGCCTTACGATCCATTTCATTTTGCCCTTTCCAGTCCATAAGTCATTCCCCTTAGCATAAATAAAACACAAAGTAAGAATCAAGTAGTTCTACCTTATTTTTGTTGTCTGTTACCAGTCCCATTCACCCCCTGTGTACACTGTGTCTTTGGCATTCCCCTGACCAATCAGTTAAAGAGAAAATAAGGTTAATCTGATAAGACCTACTCATGATGAAGTCATCCTCTGTGAGAGCACCATTTTCCTTTTTCTTCAGCAGTTGACAAGTGTTTAATTTAGTGCTTACTGCGGGGGCAGCTAGGTGGCGCAGTGGTGAGCACTGGCCCTGAAGTCAGGAGGACCAAACGCTTGACACTTACTAGCTGTGTGACCCTGGGCAAGTCACTTAACCCCAATTGCCAAAAGAAAAGGAAAAAAGGTGCTTACTATGTGCCAACAATCAAAAACATTTACTATCATGTACCAGGCATTGTGCTGAGCACTGGGGAAAGGCGGGAGACAGTCCCTACCCACAAGGAATTCACAATCTAATGGGAGGAGGTAAAATGCAAACAACCATGAGCAAACAAGATAAAGATAGGATAGTTCAGATGTAATCTCAGAAGGAAGGAGCTAAAGTTAAGGCCTAGGAAAGGTGTCTTGCAGAAGAGGGGATTTTTGCTGAGACTTAGAGGAAACTGGGGAATTGAGGAGGTAGAGAATTTCAGACATGGCGGACAGGCAGTGAAAATACGTAGAGATGGAGTATCTTGTGAAAAGAATAGCAAGGAGGCCGGTGAATAAGGTGTAAGAGGACTAGACAGACAGGAGCAGGGCTAGGCTGAGAAGGGCTTTGGACACCAAATCGAGGATGTGTTATTTTGTCCTGGAGTCAAGAGAGAGTCACTGGAGTTTATTGACTAGGGAAGTTCTCAGTGCCCTGCTTGGACCTGTGCTTTTAGTAAGATCAGTTACCTGAGGGGAGAGATGAGGCAGAGAGACTAACCAGTAGGTGTTGTAACAGTCCAGGTGTGAGGTGATGAAGGACTACTTCTGAGGATGACAATGTCAGAAGAGAGAAGGGAGGTGTGTACAAAAGATGTTAAGAAGGTAGAATTGACAGGGTTTGGCAACAGATTGGGTGAGGGTCTAAGAGAGTGATAATGAGTTGTTTCGGACATAATTGAGTTTAAGGTGTCAGTTCAAGATGTCCATGAGTCAGTTGGAGATGTGAGACTAAGACCAGAAGAGAAATTAAGGCTGGGCAGATATCCACAGAGTCCGTTGTCGGGTCACATTTCCAAAATGATGGCTCCCCTGGAAGGTGGCTGAGGGGCCCAAGCTGGTAACAGTGTCAGTGGTCTGAAGGGCACTGTGATTCCCAAGATTCTTGGGTTTCTCTACGTGTTGACAGCAATTGATTGACAGTTGGTTTTGGTAGTGGGGATAGTGGGCTTTTTCTCCACTAGGTTGGTTCTCCTAGATAATGGCTGTGCGAGCCAGCCTGAATGCAGAACCAGTGGTGTGGAGGGATGACACTAATTCCCCAGTTCCTGGACTCTAGATCCTGGGTTATCTCCACTGGAGTCCAGGCAGAGCTGGTGATCAAGGTGGTAGCGGTATTTTGACCCACCTTACACGTGCCACCTCCTGTCTTCCAGGTAAGAAAACAATATATGAACTGTATACAGTTGAGTCACTAAATCTCTGGTTTGATGGCACGACTTTAAAGCTGATTTGCATAAGGAAACAAAATTCAGTTAGGGAAAGGAAGGGTCCCAAAATAATTACCATCAACTATTAAATTGTGCAGAAATTTATGCTGATGGAACTGACCGTGTTCAGCGTCATTCTAACCAATTAACAGTCACATAATGTGAGTCACATTGGGCAGGCAAAAATACTTTTGACCTCTGGCAATAAATCTCCAAGTCTGATGGGAAATAGCATGAAGATTGAAGGGATTTATTCCTTGATTAAACCCAAAGGAGCTCACTTTATATATGTTTACCTCTTTTCCAAGACAATTCCTCACGACTTCCCCACTTTATGGGTTCATAGGCTTATAAGTTTGAAGTGGGAGGGGACCTCTGAGGTCAACGATGTTCTCATTTACTGTCCCTTTCCAGTTCTATACACAATTCCCGCTAAGCCAGCCCGTGTAGGACATGACCTACTCAGCAGGATGTGACATCTTTGCATACAGCTTCTGTTTGTTGACAGAGATAAATAGGGCCCAGGAGGCCAAAATTGTGATTTTATCAGTTTGTCTTCCAGACCGCTAGCCTCCCTTTTCCCCCTAGATACCGTCCCATTCTTCCTACCTAAAATGTTTAGAGCCATGCTGCTTTTTAACTTCCTCCTAACAACACAGGAGAGGATCTTGAATATCTTTTATGCTTTGACTTAAAGCTCATCCATGCTGATCTATTAACCCTCTTACATAATTATATTTTAAGTCCCTTTTCTCTAATTATGACATGAAAAACATCGTCCCCCAGTTAAAGAAATTCTGGGAAATATTGAGCAGGTAGACTTGGGGGGGGGAGAATTTTAGAAGCAAAACCTTATCTTTGCACCCCAAATCATATTAGGCCTAAGGATGCCCCTAAAATACAACACACACACACACCCACGGAGAGAGATCTGTGTTTATAGAGATATAGATGTCTATCTACCTAACTACCTACCTATTAGTCAGGGCCTGTGATTTCAGCAGAGTAGTGTTACTAGTGAGAAAATGGCCTCTACTAAAGCAGATTTGAAACTTAAGAGTCTAAGAAAGTCACTTGGGGCCCTAAGAGCCAATATGTCCCCAAAGCTGATTTGAACCCAGATCTTGGAGACGCTAAAGCCAGCTCTTTATTTGCTATCATACGTGGCCTTAAGTTTGAATAAACCTGTTTTTAATTCTCTTAGTGCACTTTGGGGACCTGGGTCAGAAGGTTCAATAGAATGCTTGCATTGTCTTCTATCCATTTCCCATCTTGTTACCTAATACCTTCAACCCACAGACCTCTTCCTTAAGACTCTTGGAACTGGGAGTCTAGAATCAATTAAAAAAAATATATATGTGTTAACTATCTACTTCCCAAAGTTGTTATGAGGAAGGAGGGAGAGGGAGAAGGAAAGGAAGAGAGAGAAACATAAGGAGGGGAGCTGGAAATTGGGGGGGGTGCCCACAGAGGAAGATACCAAGGAGGAAGAGAGAGCCCCAGAGCAGAGTTTTCCCAGGGTAACAGGGAGGAGAAGGAGGTGGGGTTTGACAGACAAGTCAAGAGGGAGGTGAAACATGGCTGAGATCCTTCCCAAAATGATGGTCTCAAGGAGGAGATCACCAGTGAGAAGAGGAGGCCTAGTGTGGAGGTCTCCCGGGGGTGTCCATGCAGCAGACTACTAGAAGGATGTAGAATTATTCAAGTAAATGCCACAAGCATTTACTGTATACCTACTGTGTGCCAGCTGTGGGGATTAAAAAGACAAGAATGAAATAGTCCCTGTCTTGAAGAAGCTTACATTCTTAAGTACAAAGCAGATATAAAAAGGTGCATAGTATCAGGAGAAAATACCAATATTAATTATAGCTATTAAAGAAAAATAAATTGAGAGAAAGAAAATTTTAAATAGTTTGGCTATGGAAAAACAATGTTTATTATAGGAATTTTGGTGAATAATTTATCATAGAGGAAGCTAGATGGTGTTGTGGATAGAATACTGGGCCTGGATTAGGAAAGACTTGAGTTCAAATGTGACCTCAAAGACTTAGTAGTTGTGTTGGTCCTGGGCAAGTCATTTAACCTGTTTACCTCAGTTTCCTCAACTATAAAATGGAGATAATAACAGCACCTACCTCTCAGGGCTGTTAGAAGATATATAAAGATGTATAATTGTGATAATACTTTAAAGGGCTTAGCAAGTGCCTGGCATGTAGTAGGAGCTTAATAAACTTCCTTCCTCCCTCCCTGAGAACTTAATCCTTTCATCTTCATATACCTCTTAGCAACTCTGGAACTGTAATCAAATCAATACTGCTATTTATTACTCCTGGAAAGAATGGGCCAGTCTCCTCCCCTAAACCCAAATACCCCTCCCTGACTCTAAGTCTCTTTATTTGAAAATAATCAGGAACTTAATTTTGTTTTTGTATTTCAGTGCTTAACAGGATTCTTATACATAGTAAACACTTAATAAATGCTTTTTTCATTCTTTTATTCCAATCAGTAAAATAAGTGAATAAATTTTTTTAAAAATGCAGCTTCAAGGCAATGCTCATCAGTGTTTTATTATTTGGATTAGGCAGAATAAATACGACATCCCCTTTTCCCTTAATCCTTTTATACATGTGTCCCACACTATTATCTTGTGTATTAATGGATAAAAAAAATTTATTTTCCGTTCTTGTTTGCAAAGCAAAAACAAAAAAGTTCTTCCCACCAATAATCTGCAACTTCATATACCTGGATGTACCCTTTGCCTTCCACATGGAATGTCTCTGAGTCTATTACAGGCAATCCCCCATTTTGAACGGGCTATGTTCCAAAAGTTCATTTGTAAATCAGAAGTCATAAGGCATTTTCCCATAAAAACAATTTTGTAAATGGTTAGATTCCCAGACCAGCCCACAAAAGCTGCCATAACCTATAATGGAGCTGACGTAAATGGAGCAGATATAGGATTGATAATGATCTAAAGCCTTGAGTGCCCATAGGGCCCTTCAGCCCCAACCTCTGAGTTCCCCTAAACCTGGAAGGGAAAAGAGGAATGGAGTAGAGGCTTCAATAGCTGGTCCACTATTATGGCAACATGGGAGGAAGGATATAGATGGGCAAGAGAAGGCCCTGGGTCAAGGGTCTGATCAGTTGAGGGAGTGCCTCATGTAAAGGAAAATGGTGCCCTAGAGGTTATTCAGGTGTATGATTGACTTTAGAGGTGAGTAAAAATTCCAGAATGCCATTTTTGAGAGATTTTGCCCTAATCTTTGAAGAGCTTCTACTATTTGCCTATTATTAAAGCCAAGATTGCTTGAAAATGTATTTGAATTATTTTCTTCTTTTATTTTTCATTGCCAAAGTTTTATTCTCAAGCTTTTACTTTGGAATCTTGTATCACAAAAAGATGTGTTTACAAGTATTATAAACTGAGATTTAGGTGGGGGGTAACAGATTGTTGATGAATTGAAAAAAGAAAAAATATTCGAATTAGAAGCAAATCTCATGGTGAACATAAATCAAACCTAGTTGGCAGATATTGGGCAGGGATGGGCCCTGTTGATAAACTTTAGTCAGAAGAGTTCTTTCTGGGTCTGTTTCTTTTAAAATGAGGCATTTGTACTAGATGCTTCGCTAAGGTTCTTTTTAGCTCTAAATTCATGGTACAAGGATTCTGTGATTTTGGCCAGGAAGGGATCTCAGAGGTCAACAAATCCAGTTCCCTCATTTTACAAATGAGTAAACTCAGACCATAGCTGGTAATGCTAGAATCAGGAATCAAGCCCATGATCTTTGGATGGTGTCATGTCTGATTGTACTCCAAATATGTTGGGGGTCAGTATTCTAAGTATCTTCTAGGCTTTGGCCATGAGAGCCCCTGAAGACTCAAACAATTTTGTTTAAGAGAGGAACCAAGGAGAACCCGAAGCACATTTACTATTGGGGGAATTTCCAACTTGGTACAAATATTGTTGTTCGTCCTTCATTCTCAAAGTGTCTGCTCTCGAACAGCAATGACATCAGAAGGGTGACGTCTTGATTTGCAAGTGAATTGGATTTAAGTGAGGCACAGCTGTGCAAAGTCAAATATGCAGATTGATCAAAAGTGGCTTCTAAATATTGAAAATAGAACTCTTAACAATAATCCTACAAGTCCAAGACGTGCAATTATTCCTGAAAAGGAGATGATAGTGATTAACAATCTACACCTGTCCTAAGCATAGCAACACCTGACTTGACCTGAACTCACTTAGACTTCCCAACTTTTAAAAGAAAAAGAGAAAAAGGGAAGAAAAAAGAAAAGAAAATATTTCTAGTTACTCCCCCATTTGCCAGATGAATAACTTCCTATTCACCTCTGCCAGCAGAGAAGCGTAGGCACTGCTGTGTTTCCTACTTCTGTTTCCTACTCCTAAAGAGAAGAGACAGGAGAGAAATCCAAAGAGAGACAGACAAACAGACATGCAGACAGGTAGGCAATCATACAAAAATAGAGACAGAGAGAGAGACAGAGCCGTTAGGTAGGAGAACCATTCAGCATGTTGTAGGCTTCTCATCATTACTCTTCTTCCTATGATTTAAACCTGCTTCTCAGTTCTTCCCCCAGATATACTTGGGAAAGTATTTCTGACTTCTGTTCCAAGCTCTGCCAGATTAGAATGTCTTTGGACATGACATCACTTTTCAAAAAAAAATCACTTTTAAATCAAAGTTACACTTTCCCGTTAGTGCCTTCCTTCTCTCCTTTCTCTTCCACCTCAGCCCTCTTGGCCAAGATCTCATCTGTTCAGCTCACTTTTCAATAGTCATCAGCAGGGGCCCTCCACCACCCCCACATCACTTGGATAAGCAGCAACTTCAATCCTTCCTATAAAATGGAGGACCACTAAGCCTTGTCCTCTACTGCTATGCAGTCCACTGGACTTTACCATCTGCCCTGCTATGATACCCTCCAGACCCCCAGGCATTGCCCTTTTACTAACCCAGTACACTCAAAAGACCCCTGGGCCTTGCAGTCTGCCCTGCTACTAAGCCCTCCTATATATATATGTATGTGTGTATATATATATATGTATATGTGTGTGTGTGTATCCATCCTTGAATAGATATCCCTCTTTGAGAATATATATATTCCCCAATTAGACTGTAAACTCCTTCACATCAGGTACCATCTTGCTTTTCTATTTGTATCTCCCTAGTGCTCAGAACATAGTAAACACTGAATAAATGTGTCTTTGTTCATTCATTCAAGGGTGGATTCATTTTTAATTAAAAAAAAAAATGACCAGCTCCATTCACAAACAAAAAGCGATTTCCTCAATTGGTTAGGCTGTAGAGATCACTCCTGTACAGTGCTGGAACCAAATGAGGGTTCCCCTTCAAAGAGCTAGAAGATATTCATTATTAACAGTGACATTCCCAAGCATGGCTGAAGTCACTGAGGAGGTCTCCTAATACTGATGCCAAATGCATTGCTTTAGCTATTGACACGCTCCTGCCTTCTTTTGATACCATGCAGTTCCTTTTCAGATGACAGAGACATAGCTAACACTCAATCATCCACAGGAAAGAAGACCGGTTAAGATGGGCAACTGAAATGTCCTGGGAACCTCCCAGAAAAAGCAAAAAACTTACTTTAGTAAAGAGTTCTGCCCTGTGCCATCACCAGACCTTACCAGACCTTTCACTGACAAACTGCCAAAGGGATTAGTTTGCCTTTTTCCTCTTATTTTCTGCATCTTTGCTCAGAAAGTGTCAATGCTGAGAAGCAGGGGCATGGCTCAATGACAGGCAGCAGGAGGAGAAAGGAGGTGAAGCTGAGGCTTGGAATAATCAGTCCCTGACAGGGGCTGTAATTTATTCTGAGATGGTCTCTAATGTGCTGGGGGCGGGGGAGCAGAGCAAGAGCAGAGGAGGGAAAGCAGATGTTCCTTGACATTTTTAATAATAAATCTAATGGACCATACTTTATGAATTCAGTGGTGTTTTATGATCTACCCTGAAATTCTCTCAAAACCTTTTCCAGTTCCGGCTCTCCCTATTTCATCCTGCTACTAGCAAGAGGAAGTATTGTGGCCTCTGTCATCAGTGGTCACTGATAACTGGTGAAAGGAGGAATCCCCTTCTGTCTTGAAACAAAGATGGGCAAACTTGACCCCAATCTCAGCCTCAGATCTGATCGGGCCCAGGTTGACATTAGCGGAAGAGTGTTTTTGATGACTTAACAGAGACTTCCTTGTAAATCAATAGCTACTCTCTTCATGCTCAAACCATGCATACTGACTAGCTAATTTTCCGGAAAGCCTGAGAGAGAGAGAGGTGTTTTATTATCCTTTTTGAATTAATTCTTCTTTGGGGTTTAAATCAGCTTTACAGATTTTATTTTATCTCCAGGAAACAAGTCTTACCAACCTTCTACATTCTGATCAGCCCCCTCCTACCATAATGAAGAAGAGCCAGGATTGACCTGAGGATGAAAAAACTTCTTTAGCCTGAAGAAACAAGGAGTCTATGCTGTAATCAGGGTGGAATATATAAATATAATCCATGTAAATATATAAGTATGCATTTATATCCACACATATACATGTACAGACATATGTACACATATACATATGTGTGTCTGAAATGTGTAACAAGGGTTTATGAACATACTTGTATATATGTAACAGTATTAAACTGGTTGCCAACCCCACTTATAGGTCATCCGTCAGCCTGCTATTCAACTTGACCCTATATCTTGTTATCCTGAGCTCTAGGGTAACCCAGGGGAAATTTTGTATATTTCCTCATTAATGAATATAATTTTAACCTATTTTTCAATGATAAATTAAGCTCAGAGACCCTATCCCAGTTCATTAAATATTTTTATTCAATAAACTGAAGAAACTTCTTCCAATAGTAATTACTCATGCCTCTCTCTATGTTAAATCCCTTAATACTCTAGAGTCAATTGAAATTACTGACTGAACCAATGTGTTAATAATGTAATCAGTAATAAAACAAAGATAGACAGTTACTTCTGTTATCTGTGAGAAAGATCTCAGCCTTAAATGCTCACTGTAACTGTAGATGACATCCCTTCACTTCTGAGAACACACTCCCACACCATTTAGTTCATTCATGATAACAACGTCCAATCAAAAGAATGCTCTTTATAAGATAAAAGTTACAATAGCTCCAAATCTCCTTCCAGAAGTGATCAGAAAACAATATCTTCAAATTTTCTCAATCTTTCTCCATTCTCATTCTTCACAAAATTCCCTTTATAATGTTTCTTCATAAAATACCAGTTGTGATAAATCTAATAAGAAATAAGTTTTTCCTCATCTTCTTTCTGTCTTCTCCATAGTTTATCTCATAGCTCTTCTTAGATTAAAGATAAACCCATATACTCTCCCTGGCTCCAAAGGGAGAAACCCCTCACAGAATGATAACCGTATCCCTCTTAGCATCTTGTCTTCTTAAAACAACAGTAACAGTTTCCATACTCTGTTGAGAGATTAGAAATAAGCATGACATATAAGCTTAACGTGAAATTTTGTTTTTATGACATTTCTAAAGTAAAACCATTTCACTTCATATCAATCAAACATACGGTCAGAGATTTAGGGCTGAAAGAGAACATTTAGTCCAATCTTTATAGATGAAGAAGTGGAAGGTTACAGGGAGGAAGTCATTTTTTTTTTTGTGAGGCAATTGGGGTTAAGTGACTTGCCCAGAGTCACACAGCTAGTGGGTGTTATGTATCTGAGGCTGGATTTGAACTCAGGTCCTCCTGACTCCAGGGCCAGTGCTCTATCCACTGCGCCACCTAGCTGCCCCTAAGGAAGTCATTTTTCCAAGAGTATACAAGTAGTGCACAGCATAGCCAGGATTTGAACCCGGGTCCTCAGTCCAAATAAAGCACTCTTGTCACTGTTTTATACTGAAGTAATTATATAAAGGGTAGGTAGAAAATCCAATTCGGTGCTAGTGGAGTACACATAATAAAGATTAATATATATTAGTGAACATGAAACAAAATTTATCTTTGTCATCTTAACAGGAAGAAATAAAAGGACAATGCTACGCAAACATAAAGCAAACATCAAGCAATTGGGAGGGATTAAATGAGGGTGAAGTATTTTCATTTTTTTAGGAAGATATAGGAAGTATCCTCACAGAACTCTGTCATCAAAGGTCATAGAAGGAGTTAAATAAGATAAGGACCTGGGGCAGAGCCAAGGTGGCAGAGTAGAGGCAGTGACTTGCTTGAGCTCTCCCCCAAACCCCTCCAAATACCTGTAAAAATGGCTCTAAACAAATTCTAAAGCAGCAGAACCCACAAGAAGACAGAGTGAAACGAATTTCCAGCCCAAGACAGCCTGGATGGTTGATCGGAAAGGCATATTGCACCACGTGGGGAGAGGAGTGCAGTTCAGTGTGGGCTCGTAAGAAACCAGGCCTCAGTGAACCTGAGTTACAGGAAATACAGGAAATGGGGTATAGAAATCTATCCTGCCCTACAGGAAAATAGAACGGGAAGGGGGTAAGCGAAGGGGGGAGAGATAGAAGGGAGGGCAGACTAGGGGAAGGGGTATACAGAATGCATACTATCTTGGGATGGGGAGAGGGATGAGATGGAGAGAAAATATGGAACTAAAAAATCTTGTGGAAGTGAATGTTGAAAACTAAAAATAAATAAATTTTAAAAAGAAAAGAATAAAATTGATAAATTTTTAGCAATCTGATTCTAAAAAAGAAAATAAAATCAATAAAATAGCAAATGAGCAAGGTGAAATCACAATAAAAAGAATAAGAATATATTATACAGTTGCGTGCTAATAATACTGAGAACACAAAAGAACACAACAAAAAAATTTGAAAAATATCTTAAAAAACATAAAATACATGAAATATCTGAAGACCAGATAGAGATCTTAAATAAATCAAATCTCAGAAGAGGAAACTGACATAGCTCTAAAGAAATTACCAAAGAAAAAACTCCTGGTCCTGAAGGCTTCATGGGAGAATTCTATCAAACCTTTAAAGAACAATTAGTACACAAATTATTCTTTAGAATTGAGAAAGAAAGCACCCTACAAGAATCCTTTTATGAGATAAATACAGTTCTAATAACTAAACCAGGGAAAGATAAAACACAGAAAGAAAACTATAGGCCAATATCATTAATGAATATTGACTCAAATTTTTAAACAAAATCCCGCCAGACTACAGCAATTTATATTAAAAAAAAATCATTTATTATGATCAAGTGGGATTTATACTGTGGAAGCAAGGATGATTCAACAATGGCAAAACAATCGACATGATTAATCATATTAAAAACCAAAACCTTCCAAACCACATGATCATCTCAATAGATACAGAAAAAGCCAAATCATTAATAATGCAAGAAGTGCAAATCAAAACAACCCAAGTTTGTATCTCCCCACCCTACAAACTGGCAAAAATGACTTTTTAAAAAATGTCAGTAGTTAATATTGGAGGGGCTGTGGAATGATAGACACAGTAATACATTGTCAGTGGAGCTATGAGAATGGTACAAACATTTTGGGAAGCAATTTGGCGTTATGCAAATAAAGTGACTAAAATGTCCATACTCTTTGAACCGGAAACTCTATTACGGGGCTCACACTCCAAGGAAGACATTGATAAGAACAAAGTTCTCATAAATACAAAAATATTTATAGCAACAATTTTTATGATAGCAAAAAATTGAAAACAAAATAGATGCTCATCAAGTGGGGAACAGCTAAACAAATTGTGGTACATGAATATAATGGAATGTTACTGTGCTGTAAGAAACGATGAATGTGACTGATACAGAGAAGCATGGAAAGTTGTATGCGAACGGATACAGAGTGAAGTAAGCAGAACCAAGAAAACAATGCCACAGTAACCACGGTGTTGTAAACAGCAAGAGCAAAGATGCACCAAAAAATCAATGGTAAATGTAACAAAATTTTAAAAATCAAGCAAGCCTCGAATAAAGATGTATGAGCAGATACCTCCCAACCTACTCCTTCCTGGAGGTAGGAAATCCACAAATGTTACTATACATTGCATATTTTTCAGACTTTTTCAACATAGTTGTCAGTTGTGCTGATTTATTTTTCCCTTTCAAAAAATATTACTTTTTATATGAAATGGCTCTCTGAGAAGGGGATAGGAGAATATGTGGAATAATTATGATGATGCAACAAACAGAAGACATCAATAAAAACTTATTTTAAAAAAAAAAGCAATAGGGGGCCAATGGTGTGATGGTCTATAGCATATCAAAAAAGAACTGTTCACAGAGAGGTAATATGATATAATGGATAGAGAACCTTCCCTGGAGTTAGGAAGACCTGAGTTCGAGTCCTGTGCCTGACCCATGTGGGATGGTGTGACCCTGGCTGCCATGACCCTTAATCTCTCAGAGGTAGTTCTCTAAGACTGTAGGATGCAGGGCTTGAGCTGATCGCATGGATAGAGGGCATTTTCTCTCTTGCAGTTCCCTCCATCAATGAAACCACAGATCTGGTCGAAGAATCGCTCGCCCATCCAACCATTCAGCAAGCATTTGTTAAGTCCCCGCTATGTGCATAGTTATACGGAATGTGCATTCAATTATACCTACAGGGGCATCCACTCCATGGGCAATTAACCCAGGACACTATCTCAAATGGTGGGAGTTTCATCTAAAGGGCATAACCTGGGCAATGGACAAAATATTCCTGTCCAGAGGACCTTCTAGGCCACATCCTTAAAATCATAGTGTCTATGCACAAAGCCAGCCTTGAGATGGGGCACCCCAGAAATTCTGTGGTGTGGCCTGTCAGCCTATTCTGATGAGGCCATGCAAACATCCATCCTGTCTCATAGCAATATTTCTCTGAGGCAGGGCATGATCCACCTATCAGCACTTAAAGAACCCTTCCTTCCTTTGGAATGCTGGGTGTTACACAGAAGCCAGTGTGCAGCATAAATAGTGGGGAGCCAGCCTCTGATGAAATACCATCTACAAAGAGGAGCGCCAAGGCACAGAACAGTCAGGGACATGTTTCACCAAAAACAAGGTGAAGTCTCATATTTGGGGATGGAATTTTCATTTTCTCATGAATCATGTAATCCATGGTATAGATTCTCCACCTTCTGAGTGCTCCTCAGACCATGAACTTGTTAAGAATTCAAGGCAGCCGTGTGATGCCTGGTGTGCATGCTGAAGGTGGGTAATTGGAGGTGTTTGAATTAAGGGAGATGGTGTGTCTGTGACGGTACAGTTCAGTAACCAGAGCCTGTCACTGAGGATTTTCTGAGCAAGGAGCCCCAGCTGAGGCCACACTTCTCAGCCCTGTCTGGGCCTGTTAAGGGCAGACCGCGAGCGTCTCTGCCTTCTCTGGTGCCCTAATGAAACGTGCCTTGAAAGCCATCTAATCGCTCCACACCAAGGAAGCAATGCTAAATGCATTATCTCTTCCAAACAAAGCCTGGAAAATAAATTGAAATCCTTTCCGAATTCCCCTGTGTAAAACACACACACACACACACACACACACACAGACACACACACACACACACACACACACACGCCAAACCCAGCTTGCTTTTTTCCAGTCTTTAGCAATTCTGCTCCAGAGAGAGTCCTTTCCCGAAAATTGAATTACCCTGTCTGGGTGGGTACCCATCATGTCTCCTCTTCATTTTCTATGGCCGTAGCCCCTTTGAGCTCATCTTGTATCATTTGTCAAACACTTTAAGCTTACAAAGTTCTGTACAGACGTTATCTCATTGCATCCTCACAAATAACCCCATGAGCTAGATGCTATTTATCATTCCCCATCTTGGAGATCAGGAAACTGAGTGTGACCGAGTGGAGCTGACTTGCCCAGGGTCACATGGCTAGTAGGTGTCTGAGACAGGATTTGAACTTTGCTCTTCCAGACTCCAAGCCCAGGGCTCTGTCCCCTATGCCAAGCTACTTTTTGTATAATTCTAAGGAGAGCTCTAACCATTTTGGCATCCAGGGCAAGAATCATGAAATCTTCCCTCTAATCTCAGGTACCTCCATTACAATGGAGAGAGTACTGGACCTAAAGTCAGGAAGACCTAAGATCAAACCCAGCTTCAGACACTAACAGTGTGACCCTCGACAAGTCACATAACCTCTGCCTTAGCTTCCTCAACTATAAAATGGGGGTAATGACAGCACCTCCCAGGGTTGCTGTGAGGGCAGTTAGGTGGCAAAGTGGATAGATTGCTAGGCCTGGAATCTGAAGATTCTGAGTTCAAATCTAGCCTCAGATACTTACTTAGTGGTGTGACCCTGGACAAGTCATTTTAACCCTGTTTGCCTGTTTCCTCATTTGTAAAATGAGCAGAAGAAAATGGCAAACCACTGTAGTATATGTGCCAAGAAAACCCCAAATGGGGTTAAAAAGAGTTAGCCAAGGCTGAAAAATGGAAGATCCATTCTTTTTCAACAATAATTGAAAGAATAGGGATGTTTAGCCTGGAGACAAGAAAACTTAATAGGGGAATAGACCATACAGTTGTAGCTTTGGCCTAGAAGGGACCTTCAAAGCGCAGGCACTCAGAACGACTTTGAATGGAGAAGCTTGGGCTTAGTACATAGAAGTAAACTACTCTTGACAGAGAGACTAGCCGTGTGGTGTGCAATCCTCTTCTGTTGAGCTCTGTTGTATGGGAAATGCCCATTCCTTTCGGTTTTTGTCAAGTTCAGTAAAAGCAAAACAACAACAACAAAGAACAGAAGGGTCCCTAGATGTCATTCAGTGCCTATCCGAGGCACAAAGAGGCTTAATGGTTTGTCCCAGATCACAAAGTCCTAAATGATCGAACCAGATTCAAACCCAAGTCTGGCGTCACTAAATCCACCATTTCCCCTGCCATTCACTCATGTCTTCCTCCTGGTAATTGTCTTCAAGTATCAACAGTGAGGCACGGTTTGTTCTAGCTGGCCCCACGGGGCAGTATTAGGAGCAATGGGTAAAAAGTTTTGGTTCAAACTCAACGTCAGGAAATACTAACTAACAGTCAGCTCACCAAAAATGGGCCTTCAGGGGAATGGGATTCCCTGATTGTGGAAGGCACCTAGCTTGGGAGAGATGGAAATCCACTTCTCTGAGATAGTGTAGCAGGGAAATTCACCTTTGGTGTGTGTATTTTGTGGCCTGGATACTGGTGGAACTGGAGAGGTGTGAATTCATTGACCCTCCACCACATCTCCACCCCATACTCTAAGGACAACACCAGACAGAATATTGAGCAAGCTGCAGATTGGGGTAGTTTGGGTTCACTTTGCCCTCTGGTGGATCGATCTGCAACCCGGCTTTGGACCCTTTGGGCAAGAAGAATATAAAAGCTGTTTTTTAAAACTTTGAAAGAGAGTTTTTGAGACACCAGGGAACCTCTTGGCCAACTACATTCAGTGTTTGGCCTGGTGGCTTTCATCTGTTTTTATCTTTCTCAACTGCTTTTAACTTCCTTGGGAACTGCTTTTGCCTGAGGGTACTGGAATGTGTTTTTTAATAAAAGAACTGTTTGTTTGAACCCTCTGGCTCCAAGAGAGCTAGGGCACCAGATGCTGACTAGCCAGCCTCTCAGCCATTTAGGTTTGAACTAGGTGGTTCCTGAGGTCCCATCTAACTATGTGGCCTGGGATTCAGCCTCACATCTTCAAACTCCAAGTCTTGGATCGTTTAGACTACAGCTTACTAAAGAAACAAAACCGAGATGTTAGAGAAAAAGACTTCACTGACATCTCTCTGCTGGACAAATATGGAGTCTCTCTGACACTGGGCAAGGATGCCTCAGGGCAAAGGAAACCGTACACCAGACATCATCTTTACAAAGTATTATGATTTGTTTGTTTTTTTCAGGAAGAGAAAACAAGTTCCTAAGACCCTTGGTGTATAAAATACAACTGCTCCCCGTCTCTTCAAGAACTAATCTTTTGTGGTTGTATTGGTTCCCCTAAAAAGCCTGAGACACAAGAGTTTTGTATCAAATCATAGCCTCTCATCTTGCTGTTTTCTCTTGTTTGTATGAGGCATCCATGGCACGTCACTGGTCTATGTTTATCTTGTTCAAAAACATGCCACGTTGGAAGGACGGGGATAGAAAAGGGTAGGGAAATCAACGCATAGGTAGGAGAAGGTGGGATGGGATGGGTGAGCATTGTTGGCCTGGGCCCTTCCTTATGAGGGCTTTAGGAAGAGTTGATCATAAAAGGAAGGAAGAACAAGGGTTGGGGGATCTCCCAGGGTGGGAGAAAGCCTGTCAGGGATGGACAAATCAAGTGGGTTTTTTAAAGATTTTATTGTTTTTCACATAATATGCATTGAGGTGATTATTGATTGACTAAACAAACTGAGTCTTGAAGAAATGCGGCAATTGGCCACGAGGGGGAAGAACGTTCCAGACATGGCCAGAGAATGAAAAGACAAGGTGGGTGATGAACAGCCAGTGTAGTGAGTCGTGGGGTGCATGGAAGGTAGCCGAGTCTATGAAGCCTCGAAAGGTAGCAAGGGGCCAGGGTGTGAAGGGCTTCTTCTATTCACCTGCCAGGCCTAATTTTGTCCTCCCTCCGATTCAATGCACTCCAGTGGCTCCCTATTACCCCCAGGACCAAATATAATAGCCTCTCTCTGGCACAGAGAGCTCCTCACAACCTGGCCCCTCTTACGTGCCCAGGCCAGCCGAGTTCAGCCCCCTCATTCCTCTCTGGACTTTTCTCTACTTTGCTTGGGGGCCGGTATCTTCTCTTCTCCCAACCCCTTCCCCATTGTCTTCTCCCACTAGAATGTAGTTCCTTGAGGAACTCTTTTTTAGTTCTTTTAAAAGGACTCCCTCTTTCTATGATGTTCATAGTACAGAACCTGGCAGAATGCCTGGCACACAACAATCACTGGATAAATGCTTGTGGGCTTGACTTTCCCCTGAGACTGCTGCATATGTCTTGTATACTCATAGCTATTTGCAGGTTGTCTTCCCCCTTCGTTAGAATGTAAGCTCCTAGAGGGCAGGAACAGTGGTTTTACCTTTATTTTGCATCCCCAGCGCTTTGTATGGTGCCTGGCACAAAGTAAGTACTTCATAAATGAGTATTTATTTACTGACTAACTAGGTGAGCTCTGAGGTTCTTCCTTCTATGGTCCTAGGGGTCCTAAAAAAGTCTGCACTTTCTAACTGAATAACAACTTTTTAGGGAGTAAAAGTCAAGGATTCTTTCTGTTTCTCTGTCTCTGCCTCTTGGTGTGTCTCCTTTTCTGTCTCCCTCTTTGATAACAACACACACACCAAAAAGTCCTGTAACTGGAATCATAGATATAGAATTTGGTTTACAGATCTTAGGAATAGATAACTGGAGACACAGGTAGGTGTGTGTATGTGAGACGAGGGGAGAGAGAGAGAGAGAGAGAGAGAGAGAGAGAGAGAGAGAGAGAGAGAGAGGGGGGGAGAGAGAGAGAGAGAGAGCGGGGGGGAGAGAGAGAGAGAGAGAGAGAGAGAGAGAGAGAGAGAGAGAGAGAGAGAGAGAGAGAGAGAGAGCGGGGGGGGGAGAGAGAGAGGAGGGAGGGAGGGGAGAGGAGAGAGAGAGAGAGAGAGAGAGAGAGAGAGAGAGAGAGAGAAGAGAGAGAGAGAGAGGGGGGGAGAGAGAGAGAGAGAGAGAGAGAGAGAGAGAGAGAGAGAGAGAGAGAGAGAGAGAGAGAGAATTTAGTAGGAGGGCAGCTAGGTGGCACAGTGGATACAGTGCCAGGCCTGGGAGTCTGGAAAACTCATCTTCCTGAGTTCAAATTCCAACTTCAGACACTTACTAGCTGTGTGACCCTGGGCAAGTCACTTAACCTTGTTTATCTCAGTTTCTTCATCTGTAAAATGAGCTGGAGAAGGAAACGGCAAACCACTCTAGTATCTCTGCCAAGAAAAACCCAAATGAGGTCACAGACAGTTGGACACAACTGACCAGTGTCTATGTGCTAGGCCTTTTATTTAGCAGTTTAGAAACAATATAAGCAAATGACCATCTCTGCCGTCCAGGAACTCAGATTCCAGTGAGGGAAGAAAACCCTTAAAGAGGAGCTGGATTGTACGATCATCAGCTGTGAGTGGCTTGGCTCTTCTCAGCAATACAACGATACAATTCCAAAGGACTCATGATGGAAAATGCTATCCACCCCAGAGAAAGAACTGACAGAGTCTGAATGCAGCTCAAAGCAGACTTTTTTTTACTTTATTTTTGTCATGATTTTTTTTTTAGTCTGTGTCTTCAGTCACAATGACTAATGTGGAAATATGTTTTGCATGACTGCACATGTATAACCTATATTAAACTGCTGTCTTGGGGAAGGGGGAGGAAAGGGAAGGAGAGAATTTGGAACTCAAAATTAAAAAAAAAAGCAAATGTTAAAATTGTTTTTATATGTAATTGGGAAAAAATAAAATATTAAACAAAAAAAAAGGAAAAAGTGGGGGAAGGGTGGAAGGCACACCCTCTAGAGCATGTGACAGAACTAACTGAGAAATGGTATGGAAGAGCAGATCCCTAAAAGATAAGGTGAAAGCTGACCTATCAGGCCTGAGGGACCCTGGAGTGGAGGTGGCAGAGTGGAGGGGTCTGGAAAATAGACGTCTAGTTCATCCCCTCTCAGTTCCTCTGTATGGGGAAACCAACACCCAGAAGGATTTAGGGACTTGCCTGAGGTCAGAGAGGTAGGAAGTGGCCGAGGCAAGATTCAAACTCTGCTCCTGGGACTCCAAGCACTGTGGAAACACTGCACCACCTGTCTCCCCACTAGCCCTGGATGCTATCAGATAACCCCATGGAACAACAGCCTGGGCCCTCCTTCCTCCTCTCCATAATTCACTCTGCACCTGACAAAAATATCAATTGTCAAGGGCAATTACAAAAAGTTCAACAAGGCCAGCTGTCCAATCCTCACCCTTAAATTGACTCCTCTCTTCTCCCCTGCCCAGCCCTGCCCGGGCACTTCTTCCTCTCCCTCCTCTCTAGCCCTTTCTTTCTCTTTTCATGACCTTGTTGAAGCCACATGAGCTAGGGCCAGTGAAGGTCACTGGCTGGGTAGTCTGGCTAGATCTATTCACTATCCCATGTCCTTGCTTCCTGATTGGAAGCCAGTGGAAGTCATTGCTAGGTGGTGCAGTGAATGGAGCACCAGTCCTGGAGTCAGGAAGACTCATCTTCCCAAGTTCAAACCCGGCCTCAGACATCAGCTGTGTGACCCTGGGCAAGTCGCCTAACCCAGTTTGCCTCAGTTTCCTCACATGTAAAATGAGCTAGAGAAAGAAATGGCAAACTACTCCAGGATCTTTGCCAAGAAAATCCCAAATGGGGCATGAAGAGTCAGACACAACTGAAAAGCAATAACAAATGAGAGTCAATGCAAAACTGCTTTTAGAAACAACTGGATTGGGGCAGCTAGGTGGTACAGTGGATAGACCGCCAGCCCTGGATTCAGGAGGACCTGAGTTCAAATCTGCCCTCAGACACATAATACTAGCTGTGTGACCCTGGGCAAGTCACTTAACACCATTGCCTAGCCAAAAGAAAAGAAACAACTGGATCAAACTAATGGTGTCATTGTTATTATTGTTGCTGTTATTTTAAAATAATGGCGGTTATTTTAATGTCATAGAATATTTTTCTATCATTGCAATTGTGGGTTCAATTTCCCAATAGAATATTGGGACAGCTCTGCCCCTGGCCTCCATTATAGGAAAAGGAAAGGAAGGGAATAGGAGATTTTTTTCTCGAGGACCACTTGAAACCATGTTCTTCACTTTATTATAGAACAGAAGAAAAGGGCTGGCCAACTTCACTTCGTACCTTGTCTGTAATGAGCTGTCTCTCTTTCAACTCCTTACCAAGGATTCAAAAGCACTGTGGGGCCTGCCGGCACCTCCAAACTAAAAAGAGAGTCGGTGGATCAGATGCAGACTTAGGAGAAACTGAGGCGAAGCGAGTGCTTTTCTAGTCATTCCAATTCCGAATCTTTCAGGGAAGGCTGTCTTTGTTCTGACTTTCCTTGCCAGGCAAGCAGCTTTCCATCCTGTAGGACGTCACCTGGCAACCTCTCCTCGTGGCAGACCAAGGTGGATAACTGATTGCAGCTATTAACATCCAGGTGGTAAGAATTTTCCTGAATTGCAGATCCTAATAGGCCATTAGCATGGCAGACCGCTAGTGGCTTTTGTGGACCGCTTCCATCCCCCTGCCGTGATCAGACCATCCTGTTCCTGCTCGGCCCCTCTATCCAGCTGTTCCTCGGAACAAAGGGCACGTTCAGACATCGGGTACTGAAAAGGTGAGAGCATCGGGGGCCTCATGCCAGGATTCCGGGGGCCTCTGCTTGGCTCTGCCACTGAGGTTGCCCGTCCCCTTGTGACAGTCACTGATGCTGCGATCTAGTTTTTTCTCTAGCCAAAAGGAGAGAAATGACCTTAAACTTCCAAAGTCTCTGTGAATTTTAACGAGCTGGCTTTCATTTTGCTGCCTGTCAATCCTCATGTGAAGAGCCAGAGTGAATATTTTATTACCTCCCTCTGACTGTCTCATCCCAAACCAGCTACCATGAACTATGTGTATGAGGGAAGGGGGAATGAGCATTTATATAATATATATAATAAGCACCTACTATGTGCCAGGCACAGTATTAAATGCTTTACAAATATCATATCATTTGATCCTCACAACAACCCTGTAAGACTTGGGCATTGTTTTTATCCCATTTTACAGTTGAGGAAACTGAGGCAAACAGAGATTAAGTGACTTGCCCAGGGTAACACAGCTAGTGAGTGAGGCTGAAATAGAACTCTGCTTTTCCTGACTCCAGGCCCAGGGCTCTATCCATTGCATCATCTAGCTTACTCTGGGGGTGAGATAGGGGAAGAAGAGATATAAAGAAACATAAGAGACAAGATATTTGAACACTTAAATAGCACGGACAGAGCACCAGCCCTGCAGTCAGTTGGACCTGAGTTCAGATCTGGCCTCAGACACTCACTAGCTGTCTGATCCTGGGAATGCCACTTAACCTCAATTGTCTCCAAAAAGACCCCAAAAAACCCACTTACATAGCATTACTTCATCATGGCAATGGATCTGGGAGCTCATTGACAGGGATATGCCTCTATCCATTGGATCCAACCAGCCACATGATTTTTGACTATGACCCTACATAAATCTTTCAAAAGGACCCACAGCTGCACTACAGGCCTTTCTCTAGGTCTTTTAGCATTCCAAGAAGAAGGAGAAGGGAAGGGAATAATTATTGATTAGGCACTCACCGTGTGCCAGGCACTATGCTAAGCAATTTAAAAATATTATCTCATTTGAGATAATAAGGGAGTTCTTAGGTTTTCCATCTATTACCCTTTACTTTCGTTATGTAACCAATTCACTTTTATGGGGAAAGAAAAGAAGGAAAGAGAGAGAGAGAGAAAGGAGAGAAAGGAAGGAAGGAAGGAAAAAAGAAAGAGAAACAAGGGGCTGTCATTCTAATGAAGAAGACAGCATGTACTCAGATGAGTCAGAACAAAGTATATGCAAAGCGAACACAGGGAGACCCTTAATCACTAGGGAGACCAAGAAAGGCCATGTCTGGGAGGGAAAGTTGGGTGGAGCCTTAAAGTGAATAGAATTGAACCTGGTCTTCATTCCATGCCAAGCCAAAGATGAGACTCTGCTTAAGGCAGAGAGAAAATGGAGATCTAAAGATTTCGTCACTGTTCACCTTAAGGTGCTAGTTAAGACAATAAGAGCTGATAGGATGTTGCTAGAAGAGCAAATGGCTAGGAACGAACCATGGGAGAATGCCCCAAAAAGCAATTAGACAGGTAGGAGAACTGGGATAATCTCATATCTAGAAGGCTAAAGATAGGATTCTCTGCAGAGGTCAGGAGATGGTGGACTAGATGCTAATGGATTTTGTTTTCTTGGCTTCTGGGCTTTGACTCAGGTACTATCACCAAGGAAATTTAAAGCTTTCTTCCACTTCACTGATTAAAGCAAAGCCCTAAAGATTTTTACAGCAGTAAAGCTACTCAGAAGATAAAATATATTGGAATGGAAATGGAAAATTTAGACAAATTGTGGGCATAAAACAAAGGAAAACTTTTAAGATAGAAATTTAGATAAAACAATTAGTAGGCACTTGCTATGGGCTGGGTACTGTGTTAAGCACAGGGAATACATATTCAAGCAAAAAAAGAATTCCCACCCTCAAGGAGCTTACATTCTAATGGGGTATAACCCCGGTCCCAAAACCCATTGTGGGCAGTGAGATGGTGCAGTTGATAGAATGCCAGGCCTGTAGTCAGGAAGATTCATCTGGCCTCAGACACTAGCTATGTGACCATGGGCAAGTCACTTAACCCTTTTGCCTCAGTTTCCTCATATGTAAAGTGAACTGGAGAAGGAAATGGCAAACTACTCCATTATCTTTGCCCAAAAAAGTCAATGGGGGTCATGAAGAGTCAGACACGATTGAAACAATTGAACAGAAAAGCCCATTGGTCTGGGATTCTCTCCTCATTGACAGAGATCAGCACCCTGCTGGAGATCAGCACCCCCCTCACCCTGTGTGAGGAGGCAGGGCAAAGTTGGCAAGTGATAGAGGAGATCTCTTCAGTAGCTTCAAGTTTCTGGAGGGAAGATGGATGGGGCCAACCCCACTGCAGGTTGCTGAAGGAAAAGACTCTGGGAGGACATGAGAGGAGCTGGCAATCTCCATCATGTCCCTGTCCCCACCTTGCCCCACTAGAGACTTCAGGGAAGTTCCCCTTGAGTGAAACATAATTCTCTGTCTGTCTGTCTGCTGTCTGTCTCTCTCCCTCTCTGTCTCTCTCTCTGTCTCTCTGTCTCTGTCTCTGTCTGTCTCTGTGTGTGTGTGTATGTCTCTCTCTGTCTCTCTGTCTGTGTCTCTATCTGTCTCTGTGTCTGTCTCTGTCTGTCTGTCCTCCTACTCCTCCTCTCTCTCTCTCTCTCTCTCTCTCTCAGTTGAGCAGAAAACCACATTGTTCCCTTTCTCTGTATTGTAAGGTATATGTTCTTCTACGTATACTTTCTCTGTTTGGCTATCAAATTGGATAAATGAATTTCTTTGATAATTGCAATGTGTGTTCATGATGAAATTGGCATTTGGTGGGAAGAGAGTCCAGCCTTGGATAGAAAGCTTAGGGTCCTGCATCCCACATTAATGAAACAGTTATCAGAAGCTATATTGAACCTGAAAATCTCAACCCCTAGAGTAATAATATTTAAGGGAGCAGATAAAAACAATTCTAGCCTGGAACTCCCTCTCTCTGAGGAAAGCAGAGTGGCTAAGCTTCTGGCCTCAACCTCTTGCTTCCCCTCCTGGAATGAATTGAAGTCTCTCTTGGAGATGAGTGGGAGGACAAGAGGCTGGGGATGGTTATTCTGACTCCCTTCAACCTACACAACGATGCTTCATGTTCTAAACTATAGCGCACATCCCCAACAAAACACGCATCCCTACGCTATGTGTACAGGACAGCCATTACAGGGTCAGGGAAGCCCGTAAAAGGGATTTGGAGAGGGAAGGGAGGTGGTATCCAGGAGATGGAAAAATCCAATAAGGCAGAATCAGCCGAGAAGTGAGCATGGATGGCCAGGGCACTTCCTGAAATGGTGGTCCCCAGCAGTAACTCACTAACAAGAGGAAGGGTTGGCAGGGAGGGCAGCATCTCCTGGTCACCCTGGAAAGATGCTGGGATGGAGGTGGAAGAGGCCAGAGATTCAGGAAAGGAAGTGTGAGAGAAGTGAGTGGATTCTTTTTAAAAAGAGAGCGGGGATTTATACTGTGTGTGATTGCTTATTTCCTAATTTCTTTCTAGCTTTTTGGGGTTGATATTTTTACTCCAGAACAAACTGGGGGGAAATTCTCCAGGCCCTATCATTAGCAGACTCAGTCACTGGAAACTGCAAAGACAAATACAGGCTTGCTGCATCCCTATTAGAGCGGCCTCAAAGTAGGATCAGCTGCCCAGAGTGAATGTATTACCTCCCCTTGGGGTCTTCAAGCAAGAAGACTTTGAAGCTGTTGGAGCTCTCTCCTTCATATTTGTATCCCCAGCACTTAGCACAATGCCTAGCATATAGGAGGCACTTCATAAATGCTTATTGATATTGACTACTGTATAAGTACAAAGCATCATATAGCAAAGTTCAATGTAAGTAGACCAAGCCCACAGGTCATTTGCACTATATAACATCCCATATTGGAGCTACACACAAAGTACACATAATATGGATTCCACCAATGGGTATCATCTAATGAATGTGTAACTAACTCTTGATACACCATGGGCCAGCCTGGTAATCTTGGCATTTCTGTATTAAACATGCATCAGTCCTACATCATTGATATCAATCTTAGTATTTAACCTATGACCAGCCCAGACTGAATACCACTGTTTCTGGCCCCTAATTCCTACCATTCTTGCCCCTCTAACAAGACTCTCTGTGCCCTTAGATTACTAAAAAACTTGAGACACTATCTCTCCTATATGTATTGTCTCCCTCCGTTAGAATGTGAGCCCCTTAATTGAGAGGATGCCCATCAATTGGGGAATGGCTGAGCAAGTTGTGGTATGTGAATGTAACGGAATATTATTGTGCTATAGGAAATGATAAACAGGCTGACTTCAGAAAAACCTGGAAAGACTTGCATGGTCTGATGCTGAGTGAAGTGAGCAGAACCAAGAGAACTTTGTACACAATATCAGCCACGTTGTGCGATGACTAATATTGATAAACTTAACCCTTCTCAGCAATACAAGGGTCTAAGACATCTCCAGAGTCCTCTTGATGGAAAATGTCATCCACATCCAAAGAAAGAACTATGGAAGTTGAATCACTATCACTTTTTTTTCTCTTCTGTTGAGTTTTGTTTCCTCTTTCTGATGGTTCCTCCTATTGGTTTTAATTTTTACTTACAACTTCACCAATGTAAAAATATGTTTAATAGGAATGTAAATGTATAGCCTATATCAGTTTGTGCACCATCTTAGGGAGGGTGGTGGGGAGGAAGTGGGAGAAAAAATTTTTAAACTCAAAAGCATATGGAAGTGATTGTTGATAAATCAAAATAAATTAATACAATTTTTAAAAAAAAAGAATGTGAGCCCCTTGAGAGAAGGGATTATTTTGTTTTTCTCTGCACCCAGTATTTGGGTACAATTTGGGTAGCTCAGTATTTGACACACAATAAGTACTTCATAAATGCTTTTTCAGTCATCATATGCTCATTCATTTGACACATGACAGGCCCACCTGCATATGTGCCCTCAAGCATAGCTTTTATATCACTTCTCATGCTGTGTCATCATGAGTAAGACGCTATTGCTCACGTGTCTCTGTCATGCATCTTTTTGCCTTGGTCATCAGCCATCTTGACTTTTCTAAGACTGAGGCATTATGTGATTTGTAGTTAGATAACATCACCAGGTGTTACTGGTCTTTTAAAAAAATGGATTTTTGTGGCAGTGAGAAGTGTGGGAGTACTGATACTGATGTACTTTCCAAAATGTGACTCAGTCTAATTTCCAATTCCATTCTGGGGCCAACTCATCATCTGTCTTCAGTCCCTGTCCAAAATATACTGCTAACTGACGTCAGCGGGATGCCCATCCAACTGAATGACATAATCTGGTGGTTTTCCATCTACTTTGTTTTTCAGTGTGGGGAGTTATCAGGCATCAATCAGAGAGAAGTTATTAGGTGTCTGCCATGTGCTAGGCAGAAGGAGACAACATGCACATATATAAGAGGATTTGAAATATATGTAAAAGAAATACAAGGCAATGGGGGAGGAGCAAGGATCTGGGAAGGCTTCACTGGGGCTGAGCTTTGAAGTACACTGGGGACTTTAAGAGGCACAGCAAGGAGAAAGCGTATTATAGGCCTGTGCAATGGGACAGAGCTAACAACAATAGTATTTATATAGCATTTTAAGATTTGCAAAGCACTTTACATATATTATCTCATTTGATCCTCATGACAATCCTGTGAGGTAGGTTTTAGTCTGCAGATTTCTTTCTTTCTTTCTTTCCTTTTCTCTCTCTCTCTCTCTCTCTCTCTCTCTCTCTCTTCTCTCTCTCTCTCTCTCTCTCTCTTCTCTCCTTTCTTTCTTCCTTTCTCCCTTCTTTCCTTTCCCTCCTTCTTTCTTTCTTTTCTTTTTTTCTTCCTCCTTCCCTCCCTTTCTTCCTTCCTTCCTTCCTTCCTTCCTTCCTTCCTTCCTTCCTTCCTTCCTCCCTCTCTCCCTCCCTCCCTTCCTTCTTTCATTCCTCTCTAGATGAAGAAACTGAGGCTGTGAAAGGTTAAGTGACTTGGATCACTTAAGAGCTAATAAATGACTGAGGTGAGACTCAAACTCATGTCTTCCTGACTGCCTGCCCAGCACTCTATCCATGATGTCTCCCAGGTGAGATGGGAGACTGAGAATCATGGGTGAGGAACAGCCATATTTATAGCAGCTCATTTTGTGGTGGCTAAAAATAACTGGAAACTAAGGGGAAGTGACCATCACTTGAGGATAGATGAATAAGTTGTGGTGGATGAATGTGGTGGGGTACAATTGTGCTATAAGAAATCAGCAAATAGATGATTTGAAAAAGGCACAGAAAGGCTTATGTGAAATGATGCAGAGAGAAGTGAGTGGAACCAGAAAGAATAATATACATGGTAATATCAATATTATGAAAATGAATAATTTTGAAGACTTTTATGAACTGATAAAGAATGAAATGATCAGAATGAAGAAAGCAAATTACTCAATAATAACAATTTTTTCACATGTGCAATCATGTAAAACATTTCCATGTTAGTCATTTTGTACAAGAAGACTCAAAAGAAAAAGAATGAAAGAAAGTGAAAAATAGCATGCTTCAGTCTGTATTCAGTCAATATCTGTTCTTTCTCTGGAGATGGATAGTATGCTTCATCATTAGTCCTTTGGGATTGTCTTGGATCATTGTATTGCTGAGAATAACGAAGTCATTCACAGTTCTTCATCATACAATATTGCTGTTACAATGTACGATGTTCTCCTGGTTCGTTCACTTCACTTTGCATCAGTTAGTGTAAGTCTTTCCAGGTTTTCTGAAATCATCCTGCTTGTCATGTCTTGCAGCACAATAATATTCCATTGCAATCATATACTATAGCTTGTTTAACCATTTCCCAATTGATGGGCATCCCTTAATTTCCAGTTCTTAGTCACCACAAAAAGAGCTGCTAGAAATAAGATCTAAGCGGGAGTATTGCTGGATCAGAGGGTATGCACAGTTTTATAGCCCTTTGGGAATCATTCTAAATGGTTCTCCAGAATGGTTAGATCAGTTCACAACTCCACCAAAAGTACACGTGTCCTAGTTTTCCCACATCCCCTCCAATATCCATCATTTTCCTTTTTTGTCATATTAGCCAATCTGATAGGTGTGAGGTGGTATGTCAGAGCTGTAACAACAATACCATTAAAAGCAGCTAGGTGACACAGTGGATAGAATGCTGGGCCTGAAGTCAGGAAGATTCATCTTCCTGAGTTCAAATCTGGCCTCAGACACATACTAGCTGTGTGACCCTGGGCAAGTCACTTCACCCTGTTTGCCCCAGCTTCTTCATCTGTAAAATGAGCTGGAGAAGGAAACGGCAAACCACTCCAGTATCTTTACCAAGAAAACCCCAAATGGGGTCATGAAGAATCGGACACAACTGAAAAAGCGACTGAACAACAACAACCACTAAAACAAACAACTTTGATGCCCATCCATTGGGGAATGGCTGAGCAAGTTGTGGTATGTGAATGTAATGGAATACTATTGTGCTATAAGAAATGATGAACAGGCGGACTTCAGAAAAACCTGGAACGACTTGCATGGTCTGATGCAGAATGAAGTGAGCAGAACCAGGAGAACATTGTACACAGTAACAGCCATGCTGTGGGATGACTAACTTTGAAGGACATAACTCTTCTCAGCAATGCAAGGATCTAAGACATCTCCAAAAGTCTCATGATGGAAAATGTTATCCACGTCCAGGGAAAGAACTATGGAGTCTGACTGCAGATGGAAGCATGCTATTTGCTCTTTTTTTCTTCTGTTTTGTTTTGTTTCCTCTTTCTTGTGGTTCTTTCTATTGCTGGTTCAATTCTTCCTTACAATATGACTAATGTGAAGATATGTTTAATAGTAATGTATATGTATAGCCTATATCAGATTGAGTGCCGTCTTAGGGAGGGAGGGAGAGAAAAATTTTAAACTCAAAAGCTTATGGAAGCGATTGTTGATAAATCAAAATAAATTAATTAAAAAACCCAAACAACTTTGAAAGTTATAAGAACCGAAATCAACACAATGACCATTCATGATTCCAGAAAACTGATAAAGAAACATGCAATCCATATCCATTACAGAGAAGGGGTGTGTTTAGAAAGTATAAACATAAGATAGTTTTATATATAGCCATTGAGAGATCTTGTTTTGCTTGCCTGTGAATATTTGTTACAAGAAATGTGTTTTTCTTTTCTTTTTTTCCCCAATGGGTTGTTGAGTGGGAAGGAGAGAAAATAGATTTCAGTTAATTTTTTAAAAGATAGAGCAATTCAAAAGATTGAGGTAAGGTGAAGAGGGGAAACGATGTTACAGATGTGAATTGTTTCAGATGAGGCCACTGTTTTATTAATTTTCCTTATCTGTTTGACTTTTTTATGGGAGACCTGTCACAAAGTGGGACTGATCTGTAATTGTGTGTAATGTAAAAACAAAACGCATCAATACAACTTTAAAAAGAAAAATAAAAAAGAAAGTCCACTTGGATGGACCCTGAGCATTTAAAAGGAAGTAATGATGCTTTGTGTGTATTGCTTCAATGCCTCAGTAACAGAGGGGCCTCCCCAATGAGATCCGTAGCCACTCAAAAGATTCATCTGGCCATCGGGAGAGTGAAGGGGAATAATGCATAGTCAGGTTAGAAAGACAGATTGGAACCCAACTGCGAAAGAGGTCGAGGATGTACTGGGAGCTAAAAGCATTTCTCTCTAATAGGCTATTCTTCACTTGGTTTAGCTTGAAAAATGAAGAAAACTCCACAGAGGTATCTATTTAGGTCAAACCCTACCAGTTTCATTCATTCCTTCATTAATAAACATTTATTAAGTGCCTACTGCGTGCTGGGCACTACTCGAAGTGCTGGGTTTCATAAAATCTTAAGGTCACAGAAAGGACTCTTAGGCCATTTATTCAAATCTGCTACCCAAACCATGAACGGCCCAACTATGCTATACATAGCAGATGTCATCTTGTGAAGTCTTTTTTTAGTTGTGTCTGACTCTCTGTGACCCCATTTGGGCTTTTCTTGGCAAAGATACTGGAGTGGTTTGCCATTCCTTCTCCAGCTCATTTTACAGATGAAGAAACTGGGGCAAACAGGGTGAAGTGACTTACCTAGGGTCACACAGTTAGTAAGTAAGTAAGGTCAGATTTGAACTCAGGAAGATTCATCCTGACTCCAGACCATGGGCTTTATTCACGGTGCCACCCAACTGCCCTACAGTTGTCACCTAACCTTTCCTTAAATACTTCCAGAGACAGCTGCTCACTACTTTGCAAAGCATCAAGAAGTGGTGTAGTCCTAGGTCTAAGATTTTTTTCCAAGGCCCTTTTTTTTCTTCTGTGTTCACCCTCTCATTTGGTGACTTCATCAGCCCATCATTCCAGATCTAGCTATCTAGCCCTGGGATTGCCAGCTGCCTATTAGACATTTTTAATCGGATATCCTACAGGCCTCTCACATTTAACTCATCCAGAAGAGAATTCATTCTCTTTCCCCTGGAGACCCATTTCCTCTCTTCACCCCACCTCAATCTTTTGAATGGTTCTATTTCTTAAAAAATTAACTGAAATCTATTTTCTCTCCTTCCCACCTGACAACCCATTGGGGAAAAAAGAAAAGAAAAACAATTTCTTGTAACAAGACTTGAGGACACTACCACGCTCCTCATTACCCAGGTTTGCAGCCTCGATGTCATCCTCAGCTCCTCATTCCCCATCATTCAGTTTAACCAAGTAGATGCCAAATCTTCTAGATTGAGAAAAGATGGATAAGGCGATTACTCAGCACTTCTTTGCTACCTCTCCCATCCATTTCCTTCTCTCCTCTAACAGAACACCTCCCCTCAGCAGCTCTCTCCTGGGCTATCGTAATAGCCTCTTAATTGCTCTTCCTGCCATAGTCACTAGCATAACTTTCTTAAAGTACAGGTCTGCGTCACACTCTACTCAGTAGTTAGTCGACAAGCATTTATTAAATACCTACTATCTACTAGGCTCTATGCTAGATAATGTCTGGGGATTTAAAAAAAAGGCAAAATAAAGTCTTTGCTCTCAAGGAATTCACAGACTAATGGGAGAGACACTGTGCAAATAACTTTGTATAAATAAGTTACATACAGATAAATGAAAGAATGAAAAGAGGAAGGGCACAAGAATCAGGGAGGATCAGGAAAGACTTCCTAGAGCAGGAGGGACTTTATCTGAGACTTGAAAGAAGCCAGGGGGAAGAAGAAAGAATAAGAATAAGGAGGAGGAGGAGGAGGAAAAAGAGTTTAGTCACAATGGCAGAGAGATGGGATGTTAGCTATTGGGATAAATATGAAACTAGAAATCATGAAACCAGAAGTCAATTTTCCCATGTGCAGATATATGTAAATCCCCAGGGTTAGTCTGGAATGGGGGTAGCTCCTCTGGTACATTCCTCCTCCCTCCCAAGTTATAGGATCCTTGGATCATGGATTTAGAGGTAGAAGGGTCATTCTGGGACATCGAGGATGGGGAATAAGTATTTATATAGCATTCTCTCTCTGTCTCTGTCTCTCCATCTCTGTCTCTCTCTCCCTCTCTCCCTGTCTCTGTTTTTCTCCCTCTCTTTCTCTCTCTCTCTCCTCTTTTTTCTCTCTCCTCTGTCTCTCTCTCTTTTCCTGTCTCTCTCTTATATACACACTAGCACACACACGTCACTGCCCTTCACAAAATCTTCTCTTGGTTCCCTATTACCTGTAGGATAAAATACAGACTTCCATGTCTGTTATTTAAAGCCCTCCATAATCTGGCTCCATCTTGTCTTTCAAGAGGGAATACACATGGTTTCACATCATTGACTCCATTTTCCAGACAAATTTCCCTCTTTCTTGTTCAGGGTTGTTGTCGTTGAGTCATTTCAGTCATGCCTGACTCTTTGTGACTCTGTTTAGGACTTTCTTGGCAAAGATACTGGAATGGTTTGTGATCTCCTTCTCCAGTTCATTTTACAGATGAGAAAACTGAGGTAAACAGGATTAAGTAACTGGCCCAGGATCACACAGCTAGTAAGTGTCTGAGGTTGGTTTTGAACTCAGGAAGTTTTGTCTTACTGACTCTGGGCCCAGCGTTCTAACCATTGTACCATCTAGCTGTAAAGGCTTATTGAATATAATTGTATTCCTAAGAAGGATTTCAAAGATTGTTAGAGCTGGGAGGAAACTTAGAAAGACGTCATTGACCGCAGCACCTTATTTTACAGATAAGGAAGCTGGGCCCGGGAACATGATGTGAGTTGCTCAATGTCCTATAATAACTCATGAAGGTCAGACTGGGATTTAAACTCATTTCTCCTGGTTTCCTCTTCCAAGCAAGCTTCTCAATGCACCATACTACTTCACAGGGCCACCAGTACATGGCCAACGTGGGACTTTGTTTTGCCTGAGTACACATATTTATTACGAAGGCTAGGTTTTGTTTTTCAATTGGTAGGAGGTAGAGGGAAGAAAAGATAGATTTTTATTCTGAAAAAGAAAGGGTTTTTTTTTAATTGTCAGAAAATATCTAGGTAAACCCATAAGATCCAGGCTTCTTCATCAGACAGTAAAATATTCACTTGAAAAAATGACTAGGAGACTTTTTCATTCCTAATGTGGCTGGAAGTCTTGTCCTCAATGAAGGAATGATGGATGCTGATAAAAATATACTGAAGAGAAAAAAAGCAAGTCTTAGATCTGAAAGGAGGCCTCAGCATTCCACCCAGGCCATCCTGTTGCCAAGAAATATATTATTCCAGCCTCTTAAAAACATCTCTAGAGAAAGAGATGACCCAACATCTTATTGCCCCCTTTGTTCCTAACATCTCATTTAACGGGCGTCATGGGGCGTAAGTTGACCTCAAATATAGATTGGCCTGAATTTTCTCTGTAGCAATGTTGACTCGGACCCACATTCCTGCTGGTGCTGGTTCTAGGGCCATAACCACTGACAGCTGAGCTCTCCGCACAATCGTGTTCCTTAAGCAGCTGCTAGCTAGCGTATTGAGGGCACCCCAGGGCCCGCCAGCAGTTGCTTCAATAACAGACTCCAGTCAACTCAGCTGCTCTCAGCTGTTGCTGCTGGCCTCCAGGATGGGGAGGGCCAATTTTTTTTTATTTAAAAGCCTGACCTATACGGGATGGTATGTGGAAAATCCCTCATACTTAAGCTCATTATCTCTTGTCTTGCTGCCTTAAAACCAGTGGGTGGAAGTTATAAGAAGTTATTTCAGCTCTGCGTGAGGAAGAATTTCCTAATCATTAGAGCCATCCCCAAAATGGAGCATGCCACCTCCAGAAGTGTGGGTTCCCTGCCACTGAATGAACATATTTCAGTAGCATCTAGATATATTACTTTGGGGAGGGGAGAAGGGATATTATTGAGGAGATTAAGATTATGCTAATTATACTGTATTAACATACTACTACTACTAACAGTAATAATAGCTGATATTTATGTAGCACTTTAAGTCTTACAGAGTTCTTTATAAATGTTATCTCATTTGATTGGAATAAGTGACTTTTTACTCTTTTCTTTAAAAAAAAATCATGCCTCATAATTTCCATTTCCCCATCCAAATAGAGCCCTCCCTTGTGACAAATAAATAAATGAAGTCAAGAAAAACAGAGCAACACACCGGCTGTGTCTGCAAAAGGATCCCTCATTCCACACCTGTTGTTTACCACATCTGTGCTGATAAACAAGATTACAAACTGATAGGGTCGGATTCTGAGCTAGGAGGGATTCAGAGGTCACCTAATCTAGCCTTCTTGTTTTAATGAAAAGGAAACACACTCAGAGCGACTAAGTAACTTGCCCAAGGTCACGCATAGAGTAGTAATAGTAATTATAATAGCTAGCATTTATACAGCTCTTTAAAGTTGGCAGCTCCCTGTATATGTGATCTCTTTTGATTCTCACAATGACCTTGTGCTACGATCATCCCTATTTTACAGCTGAGAAAACTGAGGCTGAGAGAGATTCAATGATTTGCCTAGAGTCACACAGCTGGTAAAGATCTGAGGTAGGATTCCAGTTCAGATCTTCCTTCCATTCTTATCTACTGTTCCAACTAGCTGCCTCACTACTAAGTAGAAGACCCCAAGATTCGAACCCCAGTATTTTCAGCCCAGATGTAGCATTTTCTACCACATTATGCTCTCTCCCCCAACATGGAATGTAAGACTCAAAGATGACTAGGGATTGGCATAATGATGGCGGGTCAAAGGAAGCATGGGTCATCATCAAGTCTTCTAAAGTCAGAATTGGTCCCTGAATTGATGAGAGCTCAGCAGTGTCTCAATTTTGTTTTCTTTCCATTATCATAGTCATTGCACAAATTGTCCTCTGGCTTCTGCTCAGTCTGCAATGCATCAGTTCAACAAGGGTGTCTAAGTTCCTCTGAATTCTTTCTATTTGTTATTTCTTACTGCTCAATAACATCAGATTATACTCATATGCCACAATTCATTCAGCCATTTCCCAACGGATGAGCACCCACATTCCTTCCAGATTCTTGCTATTACAAAAAAAGTGGTGCTATATATAGGGGTTTTTTTTTTTGTTTTTTTGTGGTGAGGCATTCAGGGCTAAGTGACTTGCCTAGGGTCACACAGATATATATTATTTATATATATATATATATATATATATATATATATATATATATATATAGATACGTATCTTTTATATATATAGATATATATATATTATTTATATATATATCTATATATATAAAAGATACATATCTTTTATATATATATAGATAGATATAGATATATAGATATAGATATAGATATATAGATAAGAGATATATATATATATATTTAAAAGTATAATTCCAAATGGTTTTCCAGAACAGTCAGACCAGCTCCTAGCTTATGTGCTTGTCTCCTCACAACCATTCCAACAGCGATCAACTTTGTCTTTTATCAGACTACATGACTTTTAAGTTCCCTTCCAATGCTCAGATTTTTGTTAGTAGCTAAAGATAGCTACATGACTTTATGGCCAACCAGATGTATTTATTGCCTACAATACATAAATGAATGAGTGAATGAAGGAGTGAATGAAGGAATGAAGGAATGAATACTGTTTTCTCTGTTTACAGAGTCTGGACCACTCCGAAAGCTACTTCGAGGCATGCTTTGGGTTGGTGTCCACTTAAAACCACAACTCATGAGTCCCCACTTGGATGTCTTACCGGACTATCCAGATGACATTGAACTCCAAGGTAAGAGCAGGTTGGTATCGGTGCCGCTCTGGTCACCAGTGGTTAAGCACTCTGAGTCAGTAAACATTTACTGTGTACCAACGGTGCATTCAGCACCATTAAGCACTGTGTGCCCGGCAGGTGCTCAGTGCTGAGGATACCACCCTCCCAAGGCATAAGATAGTCCCTGACCTCTGGGAGCTCACAATATAATGAGGGAGACGACACAGAAAAAGAAACTGAGAAAAAGTAGAAGGAGTTTATCTAGTGTTGGGACATGATGAAGTTCTATGGCCAGGCTGAGAAATGATCCGATGAGATAAGAATTTCAAAGTTGAGTTTATTTTGCAGAATGATAAATTTCTGGGAAGATGAAGTCCAGGAAAGCAGCCTGGGGGGAAATAAGGAGAATTCCTTCTTTCTTCTCCAGTAGCCCCAGGACTCCACTATTCATGTCCTACTTTGGCTCAAGGTTATTCCTTACAACACTTCAGGCTAAGTGAGTCCCTGGAATGGTACTAGAGACCAGGGAATCATGGCTGTCTCTTTGTCGTTGCTAGGTCACTTCCCCCTCTCCTTTTGGACCCAACTCTCCAGAAACCTCCTACCTCAGAGATATCTCCAAACTCCATGTCCGTGCATGCCCTCCCAGAAGAGAAAGAAGCTTTTATGTCCCCAAACCCTGTGAGAATGTGGTGGAACTCCAAAAGGCTCCTCACACACAAAACCTGTCCACAAAGAAGCAAAGGTTTGTAAGCCTCTCCCTTCATTTATAAAAGTGAGAGACAGAAACTATTTGATCTCTGTTTCTAAGTACAGCAAACTAGAGGTGGTTTGCTCGCCAATAATTTAGAAGTGCCCATTAGACAAGAGGTTTTCTGGCCAGCAGTTCAGATGACATCATGCTTCCTTTTGGAATAGAATTGGTGGGAGGAGGAGAGGAGGTCATTCATTTCCCTAAGTGAGAACATTTATTTCTTCCTTCTTCCAACAGAGAAATCCAGAGTTTGTTTTTCAATATTTTAAAGTTATTTTTATTTTTTAAGTGTTTCCCAATTATATGTAAAAATATTTTAACAATCATTTTTTAAAATTTTGAGTTCCAAATTCTTTCCCTCCCTTCTGCCCCTCCACCCTCCTTAAGAAGGAAAGCAATTTGATATTGATTATACATGTGAAGTCATATAAAACATATTTCTATATCAGCCATATTGCAAAAGAAAACATAAGCAAAATAAAACAATAAAAATAAAGAAAGTTTTTAAAAAATATGTTCCCATCTGCATTCAGAATTCATTATTAGTTCTTTCTCTGGAGGTGGATAGCATTTTTCATCATGTGTCCTTTGGAATTGTCTTAGATCATTATATTGCTAAGAATAGCTAAGTCATTCACAGTTGATCATTGCTACAATATTATTGTTAGCGTGTACAGTGTTCCCTGGTTCTGCTCACTTCACTTTGCATGAGTTCATAAAAGCCTTCCCAAGTTTTTCCAAAACAGAGTTTGCTTTTAAAAAAGAGAAAAGTCCATGTTGGAACTCAAGGTGTACTAATTTCTTTTAGGATGATTATGTTTAATTCCTGATAACATGGAAAGATGATCCCTACTAAAATTTTTTAATCTGCAATTGTAGTAGAAAGATAATATGGGAGGTTGTTGTGGTCAGAACTTCTTCATCAATGCAGGATAGCTCTTTGAGATTCTCTTCCATTTAGAGACTGGTCCTGTGGTTTCATTGGCACAGGAGAACTTCCAAGGGAGGAAACCCCTGCTACCAATGCAGAGCAGCAATACCTGTTCTCCCATGGATAGTCTTAGAGTTTCCTGGGAGTACTGAAGATAAGATGACTTACTCATACTTACAGAGTCAGTATATATCAGAGGCAGGATTTTTTTTTCTTTTAGGCACTTGGGGTTAAATGACTTGCCCGGGGTCACATAGCTAGTGAGTGTCAAGTGTCTGAAGGCAGATCTGAACTCAGGTCCTCCTGATTCCAGGGCTGGTTCTCTATTCACTGTGCCACCTAGCTGCCTGAGAGACAGGACTTGAACCCTGGTCTTCCTGGTCCTGTTGTTGAGTCGTTTCAGTCACGTCTGACTCTCTGTGACCCCATTTGAGGTTTTCTTGGCAAAGATACTGGAGTGGTTTGCCATTTTCTTCTCCAGCTCATTTTACAGATAAGGAAACTGAGGCAAACAGAATAAAGTAACTTGCCCAGGGTCACACAGCCAGTAAGTGTTCGAGGCCAAATCTGTACTCAGGTCTTCCTGATTCCAGGCCCAGAACTCTAGCCACTGCACCACCCAGCTGCCCTTCCTGATTCTGAGGCTTCATCTACTATGTCACAATGTTTTCTTAAATATGTAAAATTTAAGAGATTGTTATAGTTTCTGAAAAGAGATGGTACCTCAATCTTCAATATGCACAGAAGCTTGGTTACCAGTTTCACATATTTTGGAAAAGAATATTGCAGTCTGAGAGGCCCAACACCATAGAAATGTCAATTTTGGTGCCTTTCCTTCCAAGAAAAGACAAAAACAACAAAAACTTACTCTTTGTAGCACTCATTGTCCTAGGCCCCCTTCTTTTCTCTTGGGATCTCATAAGGGACTAGCTCAAATAGGGAGTGACCAACATTTTTTCAAAACTAACCTCTAACAAAACTGAGATAATCTCCTCTTGACAGAATCACTAGTCTTACCATTAGCTAGTGAAGGGCTGGAGGCAGTTCTTACGGACTCCTGAGAGCCAATAGTTATATGTTCAGTTTGAGCATTAATATTTACAGCACAGAAACTGGGAAAAGCTACAAATCAAAGTTTGGTTTATTGTTTTGTGGATTGTCTAGACTTGAGAAAGTGATGGGGAAAACGTTAAGAATGCAGATTAAACTTAAGAGTGCATCGTATGTACATTTTTTCAGAGAGCCAGTTGCTAAACATTTACCAGCAAGTCCCTACTTTTAGCCCTTTCACCAGACAAATTCAATGATGAGAAGTTAGCCCTACTCGATGCTTTCCCCCACACAGTGTTGGAGTGAATGAAAAGGATGCTGCATCAGGACTCATAGGAATCCCAGCTTTGCTGTTTAATATCTATATATAAATGTGAGCTAGCTGTTTAACTTCTTACAGCCTCAATTTTCTCATTCATAAAATGAGAGAATTGTACTGGATGATCTCTAAGCTAAGTTCCCTTCTTCTTCTGGATCCAAAGCATTCCAGTTAAACCCAATCCAATTAGCATTTATTAAGCAGGCCCTGAGCTAGGTACTGAAGATTCAAAGGTTTAAAAATAGTCCCTGCCTTCAAGGTGCTTCCATTCTACTGTAAACAGATAAACATACACATTACAACTTGAGAAGGACAAGGACACTACTCCCTTAGGAGAGATAAGGAGAGATCATCTAGTCTCTAGAGGTTCAGTTCTTAAACTTTTTTTGTGTGTTCTGGACCCTACTTCGGCTATGGATTCTTTCTCAGAATGTTTTTAAATACACAAAATAAAACACATAAGATTACAAAGGAAACCAATCATATTAAAATACAGTTATCAAAATAGATTTTAAAAGCAAAGTCAGGATCCTAGGTGCAATCCATTCATTTTTACAAATGTGGTATCTACTGGTTCCTTCCCAGCTGCCTACAAACATGTGCACATCTACTCCAGCCTTAAAAATCAAACCCCCCCCCCAAAATCCTTCATTTGGTCCTACTATCCTTGCAAGCTATCATCTTCTACCTCTCCTCTGTTTCCTAGATAAACTCCCTGAGAAAATGGCCTGGAGTCCGAACCTCCACTTCCTCTCCTCTCAATCTCTTCTACACCCTCTATGGTCTGACTTCCAACTTCATCATTCAACTGAAACTGCTCTCTCCGAAGTTACCAGTGATCTTTTAATTGCCAAATCTAATGACCTTTTCTCACTCCTCATCCTCTTGACACCCTCTGTAGCTTTTGACACTTCGGATCACCCTCTTCTCCTTGACCCACTCACCTCTCTGGGTTTTCATGACACCTCTCTCTTCTGGTTCTCCTCCTAGCATCTTACTTCTCCTCCTCAGGTTCCTTTTCTAATTCTTTATCCAGGTCAGCCCCACTAATGGTGGGTGTCCCCCAAGGCTCTGTCCTGGGCCTCTTCTCTTCTCCCCTCTATACAATTATACTTGGTGATCTCATCAGTTCCCTTGGGTTCAACGATCATCTCCATGTAGATGACTTCCAGATACGGGGACATACAGCTCCAAGAAGCAGGCCTTGGCCCTTGATGTTCACATTTGTTTGGTTTTTGCTTGTTTCTTTTTTTTTTTCTGTTCTCAGTAGGAGGAATGGAGCCTCTGAGTCCTTATGGGTTTGAGGAGTCCAGAGGGTGCCTTGGCACCCTTCTCAACCATTGAGGCTGGGTGCTGCAGCCAGTCCATCATCTCAATTCCCTGAGGCACAAAGAATGACTTTCTTGACCCAGGCCAGCAGAAGCTGAGATAAGGATTCATCCAGCAGTCATACCACATCCAGACATGAATCTGGCAGCACCAATACTAATAGGCAGGAACTAAGCCAAGTTTTGAGCTTACTCCCTCAATGTAATGGGGAAATGCTTGGTGTGAAACAATGTTTGTTTTCCCTATATGTTTGTAGTAAATATACTTTTGTAAAGCTGATTGATGTTATTAATAGAACTGGGGGTGCTAACAATAGTGGAAATACAGCCAGTGGGAGCTCTAGCTGATAGCAGAAAAAACCCTACTAACCCATCAGGGTCCCTCTCAAAAACCCTGAGGGATGATACAGCAAGATAATACACTTCTAGGTATAGACAAGGATACTTTTTTTTTTTAATCTCATCTTGCCCGAGGACCAATGAAATAACAAAGAGAGGGCATTTATGGGTGACTGCCAAAAAAGGTGTCAAACAAAAATATCCAAAGGAGGGAAGGGGAAAGAATTAAATTAATCTTTCTTGGGCTAGAATCCACAACTTCTCATTTATGAATTTACATTTCTTGGGGATAGTATTCACAGGTGAAGTTCCTAGATTTAAAAAAAAGATTATTTCAAAAGAAGAGAGTAGGAGAGGAGGGAGTAAAAGGACCCAAAGATATCCCTGCCTGATATAGGCAAGATAGAATATATTTTTAAAGAGTAAAAAATAAGAGCATTAGCAAACTGGGAATGCAATGTAAAAACCCCCAAAATTTACTCATTAACAACCCACAAAATTCTTTTGGTGTGTTCTTCAACAACCCAGGGTCTCTTCTACACCATGATGAGGCATCAGAGTAGGATCTTCATAGAAGTTCAGTGTTTGTAGAGGAATAATTTGAGAAAAAGAGGCAGCCCTGGCTTTTAGAAGTTTATAATGTGAGGGTGGAGCAGGACGACAGAGGGCAGTTGGGTGGTGTAGTGGAGTGCTTCTTAAACTGTGGGTCTAGGGTAGCAAAAGACTTGGCTCCCCAGTTGGTAAATGGTCAAAGGATATGAACAGGCAGTCCTCAGATGAAGAAACTAAAGCCATCTATAGTCATATGAAAAAATGCTCTAAATCACTATTGATTAGAGAAATGCAAATCAAAACAACTCTGAGGTACCACATCACACCTATCAGATTGGCCAACATGACAAAACAAGAAAATGATAAATATTGGAGAAGACGTAGGAAAATTGGAACACTAATGCGTTGTTGTTGGAGTTGTGAAATGATCCAAACATTTTGGAGAGCAATTTGGAACTATGGTCAAAGGGCTATAAAAATGCACATACCCTTTGACCCAGGAATAGCACTTCTAGGGCTATATCCCAAAGAGATCATACAAATGGGAAAAGGACCCACATGTACAAAAATATTCTTAGCAGCTCTTTTTGTGGTGGCAAAGAATTGGAAATTGAGGGGATGCTCATCAATTGGAGAATAGCTGAACAAGTTGTGGTATATGAATGTAATGGAATATTATTGTTCCTTAAGAAATGATGAGCAAGCAGACTTCAGAAAAACCTGGAAAGACTTGTAAGGACTGATGCTGAGTGAAGTGAGCAGAACTAGGAAAACATTGTACACAGTAACAGCCACATTGTGCAATGACTAACATTGATAGGCTTGCAATATAAGGATCTAAGACATCTCCAAAGGTATCATGATGGAAAATGCTATCCACATCCAAAGAAAGAACTATGGAGTCTGAATGCAGATTGAAGCATACTATTTGCTCTTTTTTTCTTCTGTTTTGTTTTGTTTCTTCTTTCTGGTAGTTCCTCTTATTGGTTCTAATTCTTCCTTACAACATCACTAATGTAAAAATATACTTAATAGGAATGTGTATGTATAGCCTATATCAGATTGTGTGCTGTCTTAGGGAGGGAGGGGGAGAAAAATTTAAAACTCAAAACTTTATGGAAGTGATTGTTGATAAATCAAAACAAATTAATAAAAAAGTAAAAAATTTTTTAAAAAAATAAATACTACACATTGTTTTCAAAGGCATTTTTTTTTGCAACAGCAAAAGGTTTCTGAATGTGCAATAACCAAAAATTAATTCAAAATCAAATGCATAATGAGTCTGAGGTGTTTCTGGCAGAACTCGCCCCTGTTGTATCAGGTAACTTCACTACAACTTGGTTCTGGGCACACAACGTGCACACTTTGCACTGTGCATGCCCGCAGACACTTCCTAGCTGTGTGACCCTGGGCAAGTCACTTCACCCTGTTTGCTTCAGTTTCTTTATAAATGCAAGTGAGCTGGAGAAGGAAATGGCAAACCACTCCAGTATCTTTGCCAAGAAAATGACCCAAACGGGGTCATGAAGAGTTGGACACAACTGAACAACAACAACAAAGGGGACAGATTCAAAAATAAAACTTCTTCCTTATTTTGGAGCTCTTCACCTTGTTTTCAGTGATAGAGGAGTAGGGTAGGAGCCAGAGGATGAATTAAGGAATAGCAAAGCAGGAAGTGACAGACCGATGGAAGGACAAGAAGAAGCGCCTTCTCGGAATGGTTGGGAATTTGGAAGAGCACTGACACGCGATGTCCTTCAAACTTCCACTTTGGGCTCCTAGGACTCTGCTTTAATCAGTGGATCTTGGCAAACTGCTGGGCCTGCTTCTCTTCGAAGAGTACTTATAGGGCTCTGGAGGGGAGCTGAGGTAGTGTCTGAGAAACAAATTAAGTCTTCCTCATTTCATCCTCGTCAGCATGTTCATTCTGTTCTCTCGCCAACCACAGCAAATGCTGTTTCCTCCAACCTTCCACATGAACTGGTTACCCACTGAAGTAAAGGTACATATGGTTGTTGGATTACACTGGATTGGATTGTTTTGAAATTTCTGTTGCAGACTTTGTGTAACTACACATTTCTCCATCATGTATCTCTGCTCTTATAAAGTCTCTGCAATGGTTCTTCATTGTTTAATGTGTGAAATCAAACCTTCTCATTCTGACCTTCAAAGTTCTCTATATTCTGACTTCACCTTTCCTGCCTACTTCTTCTCCTATCCCCTCCCAACATGCACCAGTTAGGGCAGGATCCTCACTATCCCATGCATACAACGTGTTGATTCCTACCTGGGTGCCTAAACTTGGATTGTTGACCCTGCTTAAAATTCTTTCCCCACTCCATCTCAATCATCCATATCCCATCTGTCCTTCAAGGCCCCACTCAAATATTCATTATTCCATGAAGCTTTCCTAGACTCAGGTAGAGAGTTTGATTAGAAAATAATAATAATAATAATAATAATAATAGTATTTATATGGCACTTTAAGATTCATAAAACACTTTATAAATATTATCTCATTTTAGCCTCCCAAGAAGCTGGGAGGGAGGGACTATTGTTATCCCCATTTTACAGACAGAGAGTTAAGTAACTTATCCAGGGTCACACAGCTAGTGAGTATGTGAGGTCAAATTTGAACTCAGATCTTCCTGCATCTAGGTCTAGCACTCTATTCTCTGTACCACCTAGCTAACCTCTAGATGACCAGATAACCTAAAAGATTCCTCCTGTTTATAGGATTTTATTCTATGATACTCTATCCAAAAAAAACCCCAAATCCTCAAGTTCTTTGTCTTTTCTGACTAAACTTAATCTTTGCTTCATACATTTTTAGCATTTGATTCTATTTAGGTTAGTATTTTATTATTGTTGAAGTCCAACCAGTAGTAATTAGTAGACAAAGGGCTAATTGATCAGTTTTTAATTTCAATGGTTATTAAGCATCAATTATTTTCAAGGCACTGTGTAAAGCTAGAGAGACAAAGATAAACTCGAAGTACATTACCTGCACTTAAGGAGTTTACATTATGCTGGAGGAATTCAATATATACAGATATAACAGGGTGGGGGAATGTTGCTAGGCTTGTGCAAAGAGAGCTAAGATGTACTTGAGGACAACCACACCACCTTGCAAACTCTTCTTCTTGATAATTTTCTTTCTCTGGGGTCATTGGCAGGCTAGTTGGCGTGTTCTGTGATACACTCAAAAATTACCCCAAAATGCAAAACTCTTGGTCCAATTAGTTCTATCTCCCATTTTTTTTAAAGCCAAGTTCCAAAGTATTTACTTACCTATTTTTATAGTCACTTATTATTTCTCTCTCTTCCACTGTACCCCATAAATGAACAATAAAAATACAAAAAAACCCTATTTTTAAAAAGCCCAAATCCTCACAACAAATGCACTGAATCCAGCAAAACAAATTCCCACATTGACTGTGCCAAACATTCATGACTAATTCTGGATTTTAAGTCCTTTACCTCCCTGGCAGGAGGTGGGTGGCATGGATCTATCTTCAGTCCTCTCTACTCACAGTGTATCATTACATTAACTAGAGTTCTAAAGTATTTTGAAATTGTTTTTTGCTATAATGTTGGTCCCAGCTCTGTATCAGGTCATTGAGATCTTCTTGGATTCTTCTGACAACATTTTATCTTATCATATCACACAATAACATTCCATTACATTCATTTATCACAATTTGTTTAGCCATTCCCCAATAAATGAACACCCCCTTAGTTTACAGTATTTGGCTTGTAGAAAAATTTCAGGTATTAATAGTTTTGTTCGTATTTCCTCTTCCTTTGATCTTTTTGGGGTCTAGGCTTAGGAGTAGTATAAATGGGTCAAAGGTCAAAATTGTATGAATGATTTAGTAACTTTTAAGGGCTTAATTCCAAATTGTTTTCTAGAATGGCTGTACTAAGTCACAGTTGAGCTCCCATTTCCCATAGACATCCCTCAATCTTGACTTCCTAAACTGATTTGAAAATTCATCATTAATGGCTCTGTAATTTATTATCACAACTGGATCACAGATGTTGGATTTTAAGAAGGAGGAGGAAGAAGAAGAAGAGGAAGGTAAAGAAGAGGAAGAAGAAGAGGAAGAAGAAGAAGAAGAGGAAGAAGAGGAAAAAGAGGAAGAAGAGGAAGAAGAAGAGGAAGAAGAAGAAGAAGAGGAAGAGGAAGAGGAAGAAGAAGAGGAAGAAGAAGAAGAGGAAGAAGAAGAGGAAGAGGAAGAGGAAGAAGAAGAAGAAGAGGAAGAACAGGAAGAGGAAGAAGAAGAAGAAGAAGAAGAAGAAGAGGAAGAAGAAGAGGAAGAGGAAGAAGAAGAAGAAAAAGAGGAAGAAGAAGAGGAAGAGGAAGAAGAAGAGGAAGAAGAAGAGGAAGAGGAAGAGGAAGAAGAAGGAGAAGAAGAAGAAGGAAGAGGAAGAAGAAGAGGAAGAAGAAGAGGAAGAACAGGAAGAGGAAGAAGAAGAAGAAGAAGAGGAAGAAGAAGAGGAAGAGGAAGAGGAAGAAGAAGAAGAAGAAGAGGAAGAAGAAGAAGAAGAAGAGGAAGAGGAAGAAGAGGAAGAGGAAGAAGAAGGAGAAGAAGAGGAAGAGGAAGGAGAAGAAGAGGAAGAGGAAGAGGAAGAAGAGAAAGAAGAAGAAGAAGAAGAGAAGAAGAAGAAGAAGAGGAAGAGGAAGAAGAAGAAGAAGAAGAAGAAGAAGAGGAAGAGGAAGAAGAAGAGGAAGAACAGGAAGAGGAAGAAGAAGAAGAAGAAGAGGAAGAAGAAGAGGAAGAGGAAGAGGAAGAAGAAGAAGAAGAAGAGAAGAGAGAAGAAGAAGAAGAAGAAGAAGAAGAAGAAGAAGAAGAAGAAGAGAAGAAGAAGAAGAAGAGGAAGAACAGGAAGAGGAAGAAGAAGAAGAAGAAGAAGAAGAGGAAGAAGAAGACACCACCATGCCTCTGGTAGAGGACTTCAACAATGTTGCAGATGGGATTGAATTGTCTTCTGGTCCTCCCACTCCTTTGGTATTTTCATCTCTACTTTCTCCTGTTAATAGCGTGAAGGCACCTAAATTCACTCCCTGCCAAGTTTCAGGGTAAAAATGGAGCCTGACGTGGTTGTTCCCTTCTTCTGCCCTGTTTCTCCTCATGCACACCTTAAAAAGTCTTGTATGGAAGTCCTTTCAAGGCCAAAGGAACCAGAAACTTGATGACTCTGGATAATATGTGTTCGAACACATCACAGTCACTAAGCTTTTGTGTCTTTAGGTCCTTTCTAGCCTCTATGGCATCCAGTGGGAGAGAGTTTTAAAAGTCTACAATGAAGGGTCCTGGACTCTGCAGTCCCAAGATCTGGCTTCAAGTCCATCCTCAGATGATTACTTCCTGGGTGATGTTGGGCAAATCACTTACCTGTCCTGAATCTTAGTTTCCTCATTTGTAAAATGATGTGGTTGGACTAGATGGCTTCTGAGGCCCCTTCTACCTCTAAATTTGTGACCCAACTGAAAATTGAAGGAGAAAATACTAATCTTCCCCAGGGATACAAAGAAAAAAATGAAAATGGCTCCTATTAGCCCAGGGTAGATTTATTGGTTTTCTTATGGTCACACAATTAACATGTTAGAGACAGAATTTGAACCTAGAATCATAGATATGGAGCAGAAAAGGACCTTAGAAAGTCACCCAGCCTGACCCTTTCAGTCTACATATAAGGAAACTGAGGCACAGAAAGATTAAATGACTCATCCACAGTCATATAGATAGTAAATATACAAGGAAGGATCTAAACTCAGGTCTCCTGACTCCAAGTCCAGTTCCCAATCCACCACACCATACTGCTTTTCCAATTAACGGACCAGCCCTCAAAATGTCTAATGGAAGCTTGCATCTGGGCTCAGCTCACAGCACAAATTTTCACAAACACCAAAATTTGCACTGGTCCAGTCTATTCCTAATGCTGTGGTGGAGGCTGCAAAGATCAATGACCCCTTCAATGGGCTTCTCATCTCTTATGAGACTTTGTTCTGGTGGGTGGTTTGTTTCAGCTAACATGGCTCCCAAAGTACCGGTATATATGTATGCATGTGTGTAACTGTATGTGTATTACTGTATTGTGTATGAATTTATGTGTGCGTATAAGCTTATGTGTATCTGTGTATATGTTTCCATGTGTGTTCATGTGTATTTTGCTTTAGGAGAGTAGTTGAGTGAGTATCTATAAGGCTCATTTAGTTTCCTTGAGGAGAAAATAATGAGAGTAGAGGGCATTTGAAATAAAAACAATTTAACAAACAGAAGAGGTTGGTGGTTAATGTCTTTTAGATTTGAGTCATGCTAGAAGAAAACATTTCTCATGTAAAAATGCAAAATGGCTCTCTGAATATTTCATTTTGTGCAAACAATTTTCTGACACTACTGACTGATAGAAAGCACATTCGAATAGAGAGCAGGCTATGATGTAATAATCTACATTTTAAAAAGATTTTCTTTTCCTGACAACTCAGAACTTTTTCATAATTTTTTAAAGAATATTAAACAGGTATCTGACACATATAATTCAGGGGGAACTACTTAGTATTGCAAGGTGAATTAAAGTTTTAAAAATATCTCTTTGCAGTCGTGAGCAGTTGCAAACTTGCGGAAATTGGAATAATGAATTGGGAAACTGACTACAAAAAAAAGGACATCTCTGATAATAAAATGCTCTTTACAATGAACATAGGCGATCTTAATCTTAAGACTATTGATATGCAAATACAACTAATTTAGAATAGCAGGTAAGCAGCTCTCACCTCTTCTTCTCACCCCTCCCCCCATCTCTTTCACTTCTGCCCATTCATAAGGCGATTTGACGATTTAGAATTGTAAAGGATCTTAGATGTCCCCTTCATTTTACAGATGAGAAAACGCAGACCCAGGAAAATCAAGTGACTTGTCCAAAGTCTTGCATGCAGTAAGTGGCAGAGCTAGGTTTTTATTCCAAATCCTGCATTCAAGGGCACCATGCTGAATCCCTTCTAGAAACTCAGCCTTTGCTTTGTGAATCTAGTACACCCAACATGGAGGTGCCCACACTGTGCCCTGGGCTGCTAAATCAGTATCTCTTTCAAGCATTTCGTTTGAAGTCAAAAAGAGTTTTGAAAATATATTCCATGATTTAAAAAGAATCCGAACCTTTATAGAACATGGAATTTAGTGAGCTTGGGGAAATGTGCATTGCCAAGGACCTCAACCAATATTTTCTATAACTAATTCTGGTGGAAAGAGCTCTGGACTTGAAGTCCAGACACTTTGAGTAGAGACCACTAGGTGGCACAATGGGGAGAATGTCGGACCTGGAATCAGAAGACCTGAGTTCAAATCCAGCCTCAAACACTAGCTGTGTGAGCCTGGGCAAGCCACTTAACCATTATCTGCCTCAGTTGCCTCATCTGTAAAATACACCAAAGCTCACTCCTAGATGGGAGACAACGACTCCTATTCAGATGCTTTTCTTCCTTAGTTCTTCAACTTTGAGCTCACTCTATCCAGGACCTCGTGTGGGTCTAAGAGGTAGAGTGTACATACACCCTTGGTTAGGGGATAGGGGAGATTATGTACCAACCACTTTAAGCCTGAGTCTTCTACTCCCAGAGGAGAGGATGCCTCTCCCCATTTGGGGAGTGTTTTTGTACTTTGTCATAGCAGTACCTCCTCAGTAACTACTTTCCGGTTAACTGGGTGATCAAAATTGGGGGGAATCACACTATCTGGAAGCTTATGAGTCTTAGGATTAGAAGCCTAATACCTCAGAGTTGCCCCCTAGGATCTGGAGGAGAGGAGAAGGCCTTTGCACTCTGTAGACACAACCTGATGGTATGAGTAGATGCTAGGAGAGTGGTCTCAGAGGTAATGCTATGAAGCAATGAATGGAAACAAACATTTAGTAAGCATCTGCTATGTTCTAGGCATTGTACTAAGTGCTAGGGACACAAATACAGAAGGCAAGACAACCCCTGCCCTCCAGAGCTTACATTCTAACTCGAGAAGACAACACAAAGGGGAGTGATCACCCGGGAGGGGAGATTGGTCTGGGCAGTCACAGGGATGATGAATGTAGCCAAAGGATCTGAGGAAGGAGATGTGATCAGTAAAACAAGCTAAGAAGTCAGAAAGACGAGGGAAAGGAATGACTTATAACTCTCAAGACACTAATGCGGGGTGGAGGGTAACAACGCTGGAGGTGAAAACCTCTGCCAGTAGTTTGACGCTCCAGGTCTCCAGGGGAGTTACTAGCAAGCACAACAAATGTAGTCAGTCAGTAAGCATTTATTAAGCATCTACCAGGTGCCAGAGTGCCAGCTAGGGGGATAGAGTGTTGGGCCTGGAATCAGGAAGACCTGAGTTCAAATCCAGCCTCAGACATGTATTAGCTGTGTGACCTTGGGTGTCACTTGACCCTGTTTGCCTCAGTTTCCTCATCTGTTGAAATGGCAAACCACTGCAGTATCTTTCCCAAGAAAACCCCAAATGGGAACACGAAGACTTGGACACGTCAGAAATGACTGAATAGCAGCAACAGGTGTCAAGCCTCGTGCTACAGCTGGGAATCCAAGAAGATGCGGACTCAAGGGGCTCACAGTCTACCAGGGCAGACACCGTGCAAGCAACTATGTGTGAATAAAAAATGTGC